>NC_089534.1:24310452-24622981 GCF_963924715.1 Thunnus thynnus
TGAATAAATAAAGGTTAAAAAACAACAACAAAAAAAACATGTGACCACAATGTCCCCAGTTCAAGTCCAGCCTGGGTCCTCTGTTGCATGTTATTGCCAGTGGTGGAAAAGTGTTCAGATCCTTTACTCAGGTAAAAGTACCAATACAGCACTACAGTAATGTGTAAAAAAGTCCTGCATGAAAAATCCTACTACAGTAGAAGTACAAAAGTATTATCAGCTTGATGTAGTTCAAGTATTGCAGTAAAAGTAGTGATTTGGCCCCTCTGACTGATATATTATTATATATGACATCATTAGATTATTAGTACTGAAGCATCAGTGTTTCAGCTACTTTATATACAGTTAGCTACTTTAGTCCAGTGGTTCCTAACCTAGGGGTCGGGTCCCTCCAAAGGGTCACCACATAAATCTGAGGGGTCGTGAGATGATTAATGGGAGAGAAAAGAAGAAAAAACAAAGTTCTGATACATAACTCTTTTCAGTTTTTGGACTTTTTCTCTAATTTTTGATTTGTGGTGAAATATTGGATCATTTGAACATTTATTGAAATGAAACACTGTGAGAAGTTTAGAGGAAAAAAATCACTATTTGGTGAAGCTGTTAACAACTCATAGACATCTGAAATGTGACCCCGACTACACACTGCTTTATGTAAGACGTCAAAAGCCAAAAAGTTTGGAAACCACTGGTTTCATCTTTAACAATGTGTTGTATTTTAAAAGCTTGTTTTATTATCCATTGTGTCAAAACTTCATCTGAAAAGTAACTAAAGCTGTCAAAATAAATGTAGTGGAGTAGAAACTACAATATTTCCCTCTGAAATATGGTGGAGTGGAAGTATGAAGTAGCATCAAATGGAAATACTCAAGTAAAGTACAAGTACTTAAAAGATGTACCTGAGTAAAAGTGCTTAGTTACTTTCCACCACTGGTCTACTATTTAATAAAAAGAAAAATGCTCAGAAATCAGATTAAAAATATATAAGACTAAATGAGGGTTCACCTTTCTCAGTAAATGTGGTGTCACATTGGTTGGTGCAGAATCAACAACCTGTAAAGGAAGGAAATATAAAACAGTCTTAATGATGTCATTACACCTGCTGTCAAATACTCTTAATTTTAAGAAATCACACCTGAACTTAGTCGCTCTGTTGACTGTATGGACGCTGCTGTAGCTGCTAGTCTTTACAGTTTGAGTACACCTGTCTTCTGTGTGTGTGCACGTGCACGCACGCGCGTTTCAGCTTGCAGATAGTCTCTAGTCTCTAGGACCGCGCGGAAACTTTCTCTCCGGTGCAGCAGCCTCTGCGGCTCGTGACAGAGAGAGCAGGCCGGTTTGAGGGAGAGAAAGAGAGAGAGCGAGAGAGAGAGAGAGAGAGAGAGCGAGAGAGAGAGAGAGAGAGAGAGAGAGAGAGAGAGAGAGAACAGGCGGGGGAGCGCGACCCAGCAACGGAGAGAGAAGACCCGGTAGAGCGCGAGGAGGGAGAGGGAGAGAGAGAGAGAGAGAGTGAGAGAGAGAGTGAGAGAGAGAGAGAGTGAACGAGAGGAGAGAGAGCGACGACCGTCAGGGTCCGGGTGCCTGAGGGACGGACGACACGGTAAATATAAACATTACATTTTGGCTCGTGAACGCACACCGGCACCCGTTACAGCCGTTAAGTTAGCGTCAGTAGTCATCTCCTGAAGTCATCGCTCGCGCGCTCCGCAGCCTAAACCGTTGGTTCCGTTTTAGCAGATGATGTGCGCGTGAAACGGAGTGGGTCGGTGCGAGTGAACTTCAGTTCTTTTTGTACGGTGGGAGGAAAATCACGGCAACCGGGCAGCCTATATAACGACTGTATGTTAACGTTGTCCGGTAGAGCGTGCACCCACTCCCAGCGTACCGAGCAGGTAACGTTAAACCGGAGCGCTCCGTCCTCTCACCCACCAGATGCATACGGACACATCAGCGCGCGGAACCGTCGCCTCCGCCGAGAGCGAGCGGAGCGAGCGGTCGGACGGGCACGCGCCTGTCGGGGTTAACGAGTGCATTCGGTCTGAAACGCGCCCCCGTGTGTGTTTTTTACCTGACCCAGTAAAGCTTATCGCCGCTACACACTCAGACACGTGTCTCTCACCGGCTGCCCGCCCCGCGCACACCCCCGCCGGGATTTTACGCCGTTTTTGAGAGGCCGTCCGGTAAAGGCCGCGTGAGGTCGCTCCCAATATTAATTGTCATAAAGCTGGGCCACGTCAAGTGAGCACGAGCAACCACGACATTTCCGGCGTGCACTTTGAAAATAAAAAACTCACTGACGAGCTGAGGTAGACACACATTTGTTTGCCAGCACTGTTCTCCTATAAAATGGTATCAGTTACTTTGAGTACATAGCTATTGTAGAACTGATCAATACATTGGAGCATAAAAATTGATTCTTGACCTTGGAAGTTGTAGTTTGACCATTATTCAACATTTCTAGCTTTTCCCTCATTTTCCAATACTTTTTTTCAGTTTTTGTTAAACAAGGACCATGCACAACAACATTAATCTCAAAATGAGAAGAGATGATTTATGCCAGATTTAGCAATCAGCTAATTTCCATCTGCAACACTATATTGATATTTAAGTTTAAAAAATCAGATAATGACATTATTGCACAATAAACACATGAAATAAACATTTTTGATGATTATTCCTGTTCTATGTTCTTTTTTAAGATATTTGACCAAGCTGTGTAGAGCTCATAGATACATAAATAGTTAGCAGGACATTTTAGAGAAACAGCACTATTTCTAAATGACCTTAAATGTATTTTATTGATTTAAGTACATTTATTTAGGGAGCAGTTGACTTGAATTAATATCCTGTTAAATTGTATTTTATGAATATGTTGTGATTGCTAGTTTTGTGATCATTAAAGATTTTATAAATGGGTGTTTTGTGGAAATGCACACTTACTTGGGTTTCTATGAACATGGACAACTTGAAAAGTGTTCAAAGTTGGGAGCTTCAATTAGAAAATAATGTTAACTGCCTTTAAGAATTAGTTTCTTTGAAATTAAAGATAAGTCACCAATCACCTAGGTATCTGTCAATAAGACTTGATCTGTAAATAAGACTTTATTGATCATCAGTAGGGAAATCCACATCCTGCAGTGGCACAGAAGGCAGGGTAAGAGTTAAAGAAACAGATAAAGACCGATTTAAATGAAATGCATAAAATAAGAAACAAATGGAGATTTTATATTAAATGCTTTTATTGTGAAGACAAATCACCTACTTCCCTGTCATTCACCGTCTGACTCTCACTACCTTGACTCACCTCTGAAGCTTTTTCTCTGCGCAACCATTTCTCCTCCCACCAGTTCAGGCCTCTGCTTGGGCCTTTGACTATTGGTCTAATTTAAAACACTGCTGGCATGAGGACTGGAACAATGTAAATCAGTGTATATAGACTTAGTATAGGAGCATGAGGTGTGTGTGTGTGACCTAAATACGACAAACTTGGAGGAGTTAGTTGGCCTGCAGCCTGGAGCTCGTGCTGGGAGTCCTGAGGGGTGTGGGGTGGATACTGTGCACCCATTTCTGCAGTTTTCCACCCCTGTCTTTCCGCTGGCCTGCTGCCTGTTGTCTTTACAGTAGATGATGTAAGGACACAGCGTGAGGAGTGACATACTGTACAATACATCTCGAGGAAAGCCAGACACATTGGCTGCAGACACACTGTGCTTAAATACAAATCACTTCTGAGATCCAATTTTTTTTTTTTGTTGGGTACATGCAAGCCCAAAATTTTCTGCTCATTTTGTGGTCAGATTGATATCAATATCTGACACCAGTCTGAACAGATCACACTCTTAACAGACACTTACAAAAACAATACACTTGACATGCTCATGCAGAAGTAAAAAAATTACATGAGGCTCCTTTGACTAATGACATCATGTTAACGCTGTGCCATGGCAAAGGAAAATATTTGTTTCTATCTAACTGGCAGGTGTCTGCCAGTTAAATAGAAACAGGACACCTCAGACAAAGATCAGGCCAACAGTTAAATCACTGTTGTACATTTTGTGCAGCTTTGTGTGTCATGAGCAACGACACGTCGACATTCAGCAGTACACTACATGAAAGTGGCTGAGAGTTGTATCTGTATTTTTTGAGTTTAGAAAGCAACTATGATAAAATATGGACCAAATAAAGTTAAAGATCAGCTCCAGACATGTTTTAAGATGTATATAAAACTCTACTCGGGGTAATATTTTGTGTCTGGTATGTTTTTTCCACAAAAAAGTTCAGTTATCTTGTTAAAATCCTTAAGATGACATCTCCTCTTCTCCCTCATTAAAAATGCCAGAATCTATGAAAATTTAAATATTGCTCATTTCGAAAGTTTAACCTCTGGACATAAGATGTTAACGTTTCAAGTTTCCACATCACACTTGTGTAAGTTTAATACTGGACCAGAATCAGATCCAAACTAGTTGTGATGTCACAAATCATGCTCATGCTTAAACTGAGATCTTTGATGAGCTCAGAGAAACTTTCCACTTTCAGCAGATGAATGTGAAAACAGTCCTCTAGTATTAAACTCTGCACATACATCACTCTGCACAGTGAAGCTCAAACATCCAACTGTAGGAACAAGAAAAAAAACAAGAAAAACATATTTTTGACTGGAGGGAGACTTTAAGTTTCAGTGTCTGTTAACTTTCACTTTTTTTTGTTCCACTCTCTGTTTTTTTTTTTCACTCACTCAGTTTCCAACTAGGTAGTGAGGCTATTTAGTGTTTTGATTGGATAGACAGAGAAAGAAAGAATAAGCCTGAACCAAATAGTGGTGAACAGGTGTTTTGTAATGTACAACCCTGTGAACCTCTCAGATGTGCGTTACTGATGGGGTGCATGAAAAGGGTAATATGGCTCATCAAATGGGCAACAGTTTCCCAAGAAATCATCTAATTTGTGTCCATTTGTGTAAACTGAGATTAAACATAGCAACAATATGTATGCTTGATAATATATTACCTGATAATAAAGCTCACTGAAATTCACCTAACTATGAGTTAATATAGTATTGATGAGTTGAGTCGATAATACACTTTAATGTGTCCTGATGTGAAATAAGAGACAAGGGTTGCGGCATTAACCTTGTGTATTATGTTAATTTATTTGGTAGGGCTGCAACTAATGATTATTTTCATAATTAATTATTCTGCTTGATTATTCCCAATCAGTCGTTTGGTCTATAAATTGTCAGAAAATGATGATAAATGTCAGTCATTGTGTCCCAAAGCCCACGAACCAACCTAAGATGTCTTGTTTTGTCCCGACTAACAGTTCACAACCCAAAAATATTCAGTTTACTATCATAGAAGACTAAAGAAACCAGAAAATATTCACGAAAAAATGACTCAAAACGATTAATCAATTGTCAAAATAGATGGCGATTAATTTTCTTTTGATCGACTAATTGATTAATCAACTAATTGTTCTCTAACCTCATTGTATAATGTCCGATACTAGTTTTTCATGTTAAAACTATTCAGTGAGCACAAAACAAGAACAGATACACAGAGAATATGTATTGAGACCAAGCAGGTGTTACACCGTATTCTGTGACCAGTTTGTGAATTTCGATCTTGACAAGATTCCCATGAGGTTTAGGTGATGGTAAACCACTGCAGAGAGGCAGCTGGTCGGTGTTAGGGCAAAGGTTAGGGAAACACCAATCAGGTCACAGAACCTGGTGTAGCAAGAACAGAAAGCTCTCAGGAGGTGTTGAGTGACAGCAGTGCTTCTTTTGCTCACAATCTTAAAATCCACTCACCCTTTTCTTTTTTTGCCTTCCATGCAAACTCAAAGCAGAGCAAACTGTATTGATCAAGAAAGGAAGCATCATGCTGCAGACTCCACCTCTTAAGTAACAGCAGGCTACTTCCCAGTGATTTCCATCAGCTTATTCTTTCATCACAAAGACTTTAACTGTGAACTGATATGAGCTTAACAGCTAGAAATGAGCATTATCTGGTGAAGCTTGTTTGCCAAAAGTTGTTGGTAGACGCCCACTAACTCTCTGGAGTGTACAGAATCATCCAAAAACATCTCTCAACAACTGTGAGAGCAGATTTCCAACTGAATGTTCACCAAATCAGTATTTTACTCTCAAAACTTGTTCTGGGCATAAGAATATGTCCCTGTGCCCTTGTGAAGATTGATTATAGCTTGAATTTCCTTTGTGCCCGCTCAATAGTTTTGTCATTAATTAAGTTAAATATAACAGATAAATGTTAATGAGGGTGATGAGACGAATGAGAGCCAAGATGAGTCACACATCATTGGCTCTCCATTGAACACCCCCCTCAAAGCTCCTCCACTTAGACTTAGTGGATCCACCAACAGCACGAGGTCAGCAGCATGGGGTTATGTGAAAAGTCAAATTGGAGTGTCGTAATTCTGATCTAAAGAAGCAGTTGGTTGATTAATTAACTTATTTTGATATTTGATTGATTGTTTTAAGTCCTTCTTCACTCAAAAATGTGTTTTTCTTCTTGTTCCTGCAGTTGGATGTTTGAGCTTCACTGTGCAGAATGATGTATGTTCAGAGTTTAACACCAGGAGACTGTTTTCACATTTATCTGCTATAAGTGGAAAGTGTCTCTGTGCTCATTTGAAATCTGTTTTTTAGGGGTGGGACTACAAGCATGATTTGTGATGTTACGGCTAGTTTTGAGCCAATTTTGGTTCAATATTCAACTTACACAAGTGTGATGTTGAAACTTGAAGCCTCCACTGCACAAATACTGAGAATCGACTTTACAGAGACATCTTGTGTCCAGCAGTTTAACTTCTGACATGAAATATGTTGTTATATATTTTATACACATCTTAAAACTTGTCTGGAGGGGATCTTTAATGATTTGCTCTTTTCATCCTTCCTCATGTGATCATAAACTGGAATTATTTGGGTTTCTGACTGGTGATCTCTGACATTTTATAGAACAAACGGCTCATTGACTAATCAAGTCAGTTGCATTGCATATTCTGATAGTTCTTGGATTAGTCTATTGGCAGAAAATGAATTGACTAATTTTGATTAATCATTTATCAAACAAATAAGCAAAACATCTGCTGGTTACACTTTCTCAAAGGTGCTGATTTGCAGCTTTTATCTGTTTTTAAAATATCACTTTAAATAATAACTGGCAGTGGGTGATACACCACCATCAGTGTGTGTGTGTCCCTTAACTTTGAGAAAACAAACCTACCTCAGGTTCTGAGATCTTGTGATGGAAATTTTTAACTATGGTTTTATGTTTTCTAGATTAAATGATTCAGTGATTAATCAAAAACCTAAAAAAATAATAATTCTTAGACTCTTCAGACTGAAGTTTTGCCAAAAATCTGATATGTTTAACAGATTTAGGACCATAAACGAAAGTGGCCAAAATCAGGATTGAAAATTCAGCTTCAGTGTGATTTTTTTTTCTGTTTTCCTTATCATTAAAAACAAATCTGTGTCACATTTGAGGGAAAAATTCTTATTTTTGCCACGTTCACCTGCAGTATGAATGCAGCCATTTTGTCTAATGAAATAGGACAGTTTTATCCGGCCACATCAATCACACTGTGACAGCCATGTTGAAAGCTGCCCTGATTCGTGCAGATTCCTTTGAGGAACACCTGCGTGTTTGTGTGTGTGTGTGCGTTAACCTGTTTCAGCTCAGAACTGAAATATTTTCTGCTCTGCATGTGCAGGAGTCCCATCCATCATATAGTACAGTCAATGGAGACACACACACACATACACACCTGTAGTACAGCTTTGACCTCAATGCTCTGTGTGTGTGTGTGTGTGTGTGTGTGAAAGGGTGAACAAAAGGTACATAGAGCAAAGAGAGGAAGGAAGAAACACAGGGTAGCAAAATGTCAGCCCGATACCGAGAATGCTATCTTACTCAGAATTCACAAATGTCCTCTCATATTCACTCATGTCATGGTGTGTGTGTTTATTCTCTGTCTACTCCCAGGAGAGGGCGAGGACCGACTGAACGAGTGATCATCCGACCAACTGAGCGACTGACAGACAGACAGATTGAATGACGCTGCACCTGGTGCTTCTGAGGGCCTTTCCCATGTTTTGATTTGCTCCATTTTTTACTTTCTAAACTTGGTTTTACCGAGCCGCTCCTTGCCATGCCGTCCAACAGTCCTGCTGCCGCCGAACCGGCTCAGACGCCAGAGAACGAAACCTCCAATGATGTGGTGAGAAACATGGATTATTGTTATTATATCGTTTTTGAATACACTTAAACAATTTGAGTGAGTAGTTGTGTATCACAGCTACTGTTTAGCATTATAGCTATGACTACCGTTATTATCACTACAATACTGTAATTAACCATTTTTAAAAAAACAAGGATTTCTCTCTTACATGAGTTGTATTCAGAACTACTTGCACTTTATTGTCTTTTTACTTCTTGTCTGTTTGTTATTTTATTAATGTATTAATGTATTCGCCTTTGCACTGAAGGGATGCAGTTTTGTTCTCTTGCAATTGTATATGGGGAGAATGACAAGAAATTCTACCCTGAATCCTTGAACCTTTATCGATTTAATGATTAGTTTTAATTAAAAGTGTATTATCATTACAGTGACACACTCCAGCCTCCATAAAATCACCTTTTTATGCCTCGGCGCTGGCGACAGCGGTGGCCGGAGGCATTAGGTTTTTGGGGTATCGTCTGTCTGTCCGTCGCGTTCTCGTTGAGCATGATATCTGGTAATTCCTTCAGATTTGGCACAAACGTCCACTTTGACTCAAGGATGAACTGATTAGAATTTGGCGGTAAAGTTCAAAGGTCACTGTGACCTCACAAAATATGTTTTCGGCCATAACTCTAGAATTCATATGCTAATTATGATAATGTTTCACACAAATGTTTAATAGGATAAAAGGATGAAATGATAACATTTTACATCCAAAAAGGTCAAAGGTCAACTTCACTGTGACATCATAATGTTCTGCAAAAACATTTTCTGGACATTATTCAACGCCATAACTCAAGAACAGAAGGATAGATTATGACCATATTTCACATTTGTTCAGATACTGAATTGGTGACACTAATCTTGGTTCCCACCTTGAAACTGTGGTGATTGTTTAGATCTTCTGTGCTGCGATGTGTGTGAAGCATCCACGTTTTAGAATTTGTAGCTCCTTTACAACAACATCCATATCCGAAACATTGTCTGCTGTCATGGCTACAACTTTGTGTTCTATCAGAATCAGCTTTATTGGCCAAATGTGAACACATACAAGGAAAATACACTTAATTAATACTTTTTATTAAACTCCTTCAGTATCTTCACTACAAACATTAAATGAGTCTGGAGAGACATGGATGTAAACTGCAACTTAACTGGTTGGTGGAGGCATACACCCACAAGATGGTATTTATAGTTTTAAGGATAAAAGACTACGGCTTTTCTTTTATAGTATTGATGCATTAAACTGTGAGCAGTATTTGAGTCTACAGGTGACACAAAGTAATGTATATATTGTTGTGTAATATAAATTATGGTACTCCATCCAGTGGAAGTCATTATAGTGTGGAGCCAAATTGTCTGCATGCAGTAGCTTAATCTGCAACATAACCTGTAACAGTACAGTCATCCGATCAATGGTTTGGAATAAAAATTACATTTTCTACTGTAATGTAGTAAAACTCACAAAATGGAAATACTCAAGTAAAGTACTAGTATTATAAAATTGTTTTGACGTCAAGCACTTCGATAAATACACTCAGTCCACGTTTGACTCATAACACCATGACCACTACTACTATTGCTACCTCAGCTTTTAAAACATTGCTTCTATTACAGTTACTATTGCTGCTTATTTTATACATATTATATTACTAGTTCAGTTATTTTTGCAGTCACAGCTATTATTACAACCACCACCACTTTTACTACAGCTATCATTATCACTACTACTCTGACTTCTAAGCCAACAGTTGAGAGCTTTTTTTAGCCAACACACATACAATTTGACTGTGTGTGTGTGTGTCAGTAATTATTAAACTTAAGGTTATTTATTTACATTCACTTCAGGCCTTTGTGCATTCCAAACACTCACCCGACCACATGCAGGTGAGGCAAGTCTCAAACAGTCTTTTTTTTTTTCTACACAAATGAGCATGCACACACACACACACACACACACACACACACACACACACACACACACACACACGCACAAACACACACATTAACACACAGTCAGACATACACAAGGTGAAAAATGGCTCCTTTCATTTGTGCCCCCCAGATCCCAGGGCAGCCCTCGTAAATCTGCAAGAAGTTCATTCTATAGTGCTGCTATATAAAGGCCCGTCTCTCTTACTTCCACATTCACACACTGGCAATGAGCCAACCCGGACAAAGTTTCCCTTATAGAGTTTGTTGTGCTCTTTAACTTCCTGAGACTTAACTCACTCTCAGAGTAAAGAAAAGCTCGGAGAGAAATCGGAGTAAGTCATAGTTTGGAGACAGAGATGAAGACATGTTGGAGATAGGAGAATAAAGGTGTGCAAGGTTTCACAGATCCCAGTTATAATCCATTTTACATGACAGAAGCCACTGTTCAAATTTTAACTTTTATATTTAGACATTTTTTATAGCTTGAAAATGGACTCATTGTTATAAAAACCTATTTCAGTCAATGCACTGATCACAGCACAACACTAAAGGTAGGCTTGAACAAAATAGTTCATACAAAGTGTTGTTTAACCACATCTAAATGCAAAAGTGTTCATAAGCTGTTCCAAATGGTAACATACGAAGGCGTTGCATAAAGCCTGTCATCATAGAGGGGGACAAGACACGATTAAATGTGCAAATGGATGCCTTCTTCTTGAAGGCATTCATGGTGTTCCCCTTGATTGTACACACAAAAAGTGTTGGATGTAGCTGTATAAAGAATGAAAAGAGAGAACTTGAGAGAGAAGTTCAAACCTCCACATACCTGGCCAGTACCTGGCCTGCATTAAGTGTGCGTGATTGTTCGATTTTCTGTTTTGGAAACCTACAAAAATTATGTAGCCATCAGATAGGTGCAGGGAAAGGTGGATTAAGACGCCTCTTTTGATGATCTGACAGGCAATTTGTTTGAAGCATACTGACGCATTAACTTGGACAGTGTTACGAGAATGACTAGTAGTTAGGTTTCTGGCGTGTCTAGGGAAAGTTCATTCTCTAACATGAAGTGTGTGGTTGGAAACAAGGCTGGCTGGCAGTGAGCTGTGTGTAGGGCTTACCTCCAGTCAGCAACAGTGGCTAGCTTTAGCCAGGAGCTCCCCATGAGCAGCCAGCACAGACGGCGTCAGTAGACAGTTCTTGTTAAAGTTTTTTTGTGGTTGGTGGTTTGTCCCAGAACGAAAAACAAAGCTGGAGGTAGATGGCTTGCTGGTTTCACGGCTAAAGACAAAAGTTAATGCGGTGTCTATTGTTTCATTCTCATGGCTGTTCAGTGTCAAAATCACTTCTGGAAGCTGTTACCCAGAAGCCTTATCACACCTGTGCCACTGGGTTAATTGATAAGCCCCGCCCTCTACCAGCCAGTTAAAAAGAAAGAAGGAACTGCTAATGATTTCTAAAGAGCATACTACTCAACTTCACAGGCGGCCTCAGTCATCTTTTCTGCTTTAAAGGCTTAAAGATCCCCTCAAGACAGGTTTGGGACATAAAAATACTCTGCTTTGAACAATAATTTGTGTCTGATATTGTTTTTCTATAAAAAAGTAATTACCACATTAAAATCCTTAAAATGGCATCTACTCCTTCTCCCTCATTAAAAATCCAGAATCTATGAATATGCAAATATTTTTAATTTCAGAAGTTTAACTGCTGGAAACAAGATGTCTCCTGTAAAGTCCATTCTCAGTATATGTATATATAGTATATATAGTATAGTATATATGTGTACTGAAGGCTTCCACATCACACTTGTGTAAGTTGCATATTGGACCAGGATTGACTTCCAAACAAGTTGTGATGTCACAAATCCTGTTCATAGGCCTTAAAAATCAGATTTTCAGTGAGCACAGAGAAGATTTCCACTTTCAGCAGTTCAATGAGGAGAGATCAGTTGAAAGTGAATAACAATGTTTAGTGTGATAAGCAACACATTTTGGCGACTGTTGATATGTGGCATTTTCATATCAGCCCTTATGAAGATAGGAGATAGGACATGATCCCCCAGAGTCTAGACGCTGGTGGTGGAGGAATGGAGCCAGCAGATAGTTGATGGACCTTTGGCTGGATTTCTCTGGACAACATGGAGGTCATGATGGTGAAGGGGAGGAGATGGGTTGCACAATAGTGGGTCTGAAAGACAGTGTGGAATTGAGAAAGAAGGGCTTTTGACAGTGTGGGAAGGTGGAAGTGACAGGGAAATTCAACAGAAGGAAATAGCAACATTCCCCCATGATATTTAAAGGCGGAGTATAAGGATAGAAATCTTCTTTATTGAACTTATGCCAACGATTCATATGAATGTGAAAACAGCCTTCTAGTGTCAAACTCAAATGCTCAGTGAAGCTCAAACATCCAATTCTAGGAACAAGAAAAGTATATTTTTGAGTGGAGGGGGACTTTAAGTATGCTTGAAACAAACTAGGTTGTACAAGTATACCTTTTCCGAATGGCCAACACATGTCATGATAGACTCCTCCTGGCAGTATCACCCTACCTCCCTCATCTCTGTCCAAGAAATCTGGATTTTGTGAATCTTTGTAGTGTTGATGCAATGGATTTTTTCAAATGGGGATAATGCCAAACACTTTTGGACAGGATTTCCTTAAAGGCATTCATGGTGTTGCATGCATTTGAACACGGGAAACATGATGGATACAGTTCTGTGAGCTTCAGAGAGACATTCAAACCCTGCTTTATTTTCTCACTTTTGCACACCTGGCCCGTTATTTTGTGATTGTTGGGTTTGTCTGTTTTGGAAAGTTACAGATTCCATTCTGACGTCAGAAAAGGATTTAGATGTTGTTATCTGATCCGACAAGCATAAAGCCTTAATGCCTTGACTGCCAAGTGCCTGTGTTTGCATTACATGGTACAAACTACAGAAACACTTTGAAGATGGTCAAAAAATGTGGTACAGGATATGTTTAAGTGACTCTTGCTATTTTGACCAAGTGGACAGTGTTGTTCATTTTCCATCTTTAAAGCCCTAAAAGGTGTCAACATTGCCATATTGTTCGTCAAAAGTAGCTAACAACCGCATGGCAACAGTAACTAAAGATTTAGGATAGGTAAAATGTTTTGTCATTTTCAGTCATTTGTAGTGTGAATCTTTAAATATCAGCATGTAAATGCATGTAAATGTGGAAAATGAGGATTATCTCCATGATAACACTGTGTAAAAGTGGCATCAGCTGTAATACTATTGTTTTTAAATGTAGTAAGTCTATATGTGGGTTTAATCTAGATAAATGAAAGTCTAGTGTTGGTTCCAGGAGCCATTTCTTTCACCAAATGAAGAAGTGAGTAACAGATTCAAAGTGAAGTACAGAAATAAACCAGGAGAGGAGGGAGATACAGAAACATGGAGCCTAAGAAAGAAAAGGGAGAGAGACTGAGAGAGGAGGACGAGGGGATGGAAAAGAAAGAAAGAGGACAAGCTGTCTGCTGCTGATGGGATCCTCCTCTGCCCTCCTGGTTTGCAGTCTGGTTGCTTAGCAACTGCAGCGGCCTAAAATAACCTGCTGGGAGACAGAAATAGACCAAAGATATATGGACAGATTGGCCAGTGTGTGTGTTTGTGTGTGTTGACACATGCTTGAAGGGATTTTGTTGACTGGTTTTCCAGCTCTGTTGGTTTACATTTGACTTAGTTGAACTATTTTATTTTTACTTGTCTCACTTGTCTTTCAGTATGTGATCGAGTACACTTATATTGCAGTTGTGTGTCTCCAATTGTGCGTCGTGACAAAGGCATATGGATAACACACCAGGCGCACAGGTGCGGGTCCATTACCCATACTAGTTGGTTGCTATGCTGATCGTCAGGGAAGTGACATCAGAATGTTTAGTCAGCACTGTGGCCCTGTCAGAGACAGTTGCTAAGCAGTTTCTGCACCTTAGCAACCACTCCACTGCCACCGCAACACAGGGTCCAGCAGAGAAGGGACAGAAAGGGAGGAAGTCAGGTAGCACTGACTATAGCCGAGAGGAGAGTCAAGAAACAAAGCAGATATGATTATTAAAATAACTGAGAAGGTACAACAAACCCAGTTTGACTCCACTTCAGCGGAGTCCAGTAACCTACAGTACAACAACGCAAGACAATGTATTAATTATCTTAAAGAGAACCAAATATAATGCAGCACATATGTAGTTACATATTTATGATCAACAATAATAAAATAGCAATAAGAAAGTTGTAGTTTATGTAGAACAAGCGCAAGCAGTAGTCAGTTTTAATGATGACAGTCTGAAGTAGGGATGGACGATAATTCAGTAATATATTATCTTTATTAGTTTATTGACTTTCAGCGGAACCATATTGTAATGATGTGATCTCATCATTTCCTAAAAATGTATGTTGTCCAATTTAGAGCTGAAACAATCAGTCGATAAATCAATTAGTCATTTTCATAATAAATTAATAATTTCAACTTACTCTTTTGTGGTTCTTTTTGGACTGTAAGACTTGTAAATAATTAGAATATTTGTTAGTTGCAGATCTAGTCCAATTCAGTCATTTTCAACAAGATGTAATTAAAAACTAAATTAGATCATTAGTACACACACAAGTTTTTTTCATGTTATACAAAACAGGGGAACACAGTTCATAGCTTTTACATAAATTTGATAATCTTACATATCTCATTTTATATGCATTTGATATATTGTCAGTGTCATGATGTCAGTTTTCAGCCATATCGCCTGCCTCCAGTCTGAGGTGTTATAGTTCAGTGTACAATGTGAGTGAGAGAACATTTAGTGAAAATCTGTGCCTGAACCAGAAAAGACACATCTGAACCTGAGATGTCCCTTAAAAAACTGAACTCAAACATACCAAACCACACAGACCCCGAGGTAATGGGACCCCAACATACACACATAGTTTGCTGATATGGTGCCTCCCATTTGTTTTAATCCTATTCAATTAAATTCAGTTTTTATTTATATAGTGCCAAATCGTAACAGAAGTTATCTCAGGGCACTTTTCACATAGAGCAGGTCAAGACCGTACTCTTTATTTTACAGAGACCCAACATTCCCCCATGAGCAAGAACTTGGCGACAGTGGCAAGGAAAAACTGCCTTTTAACAGGAAGAAACTTCAAGCAGAACCAGGCTCTAGGTGGGCGGCCATCTGCTTTGACCAATGATCCTACATAGTTCATAGTCTCTGTCATCTTAACCAAGCCTCAAACTGCTGATTAAAATACATTTTTTTCCTAACTTGTACATTTAAATCTGCCTGGTTGACTTCAGCAATACAAGAGTCTAATGTTTAACCCTTGTAACAGTGACATTCATTTAATTTTGTCCTCAAGCAGTGATGCGTATGAAGTATGCTCAAATTTGAATAAAAAGGCCCATAATGAAATTCACTGCGGCTGGCAAATTCTGCCTCCCAGCTAAAATACAATACTCTTAAAGTAACAGGCACAATTTCTTACATGATGAAGCTACATTAAAGTTTTGATTGCTTAGCTAAAGATGCAGCAGGTGTTGCTTATTTTATAAGGCTCTTGGGTCCAATCAAAGATTTTCACAGACCTAAGACTCAGTAAATTACCAAGAAATAGAAAGTGTGGACCTGGATTGAGTTTGAACAGGCCCTCAATTATCTACCCAGAGATTTCTAATATGTGGGAGAAAGCAGCTTGACAGATCTGGAAAAGGCATTACCCAGTCTGTGTGTGAGTGGATGTTTTAATCTTGACAACAGATAGAGTGTAAGGGGAATAAACTGGTGTGTGTGGGGTCTCCTTCTCTTCAGCTACTAGCTCTATAACAACTACTTTTGCCTGCATTTACTGCTTATTATGTAATTATCTGAAGAAAACACCAACCACCAACAGGCAAAAAGGCAGAAGCGTGACAAAGTAATTGTTATGCAAGTCACAAGTTAAGTCTAGAGCTGCAACGAATAGTCAATTAATTGATTGATTGATTAGTTGCCAACTATTAAATTAATCACCAACTATTTTTATAATCAATTAATCATTTGTGGTCATTTTTAAGAAGAAAGTCCCTGATTTTCTGATTCCAGCTTCTCAAATGTGAATATTTAGTGGTTTCTTTATGACAATAAACTGAATATCTTTGGGTTGTGGGCTGTTGGTCAGGACAAAAGGAAACATTTGAAGTTTCATTTCAAGTCAGGGCTAAAATCCAAGTCAAGTTATGAGTCATTTGAGTGAAATCAAAGTCAAGTTGCAAGTCTTTTGCTTTCGAGTCTTTTCATTATATCTTTGACTCAAGTCATATTTGAACCCAAGTCATGTGGCCTTAGTCCACACCACTACAAAAAGGCCAACAACACTGACTCTGAAATGAATAATGTCTTCAAGTTCTAATCCTGCGTCCCTGTGTTAATAGTTCAGTTAACTCTGGTTATATTTGATATGTAGAAAAATCTAAATCCTTCTCTTTTTCTCTTCCTTTAAAACATTAAAGTATTTTTGATAGCTCATCTTGAACTCATGGGTATATACATACACTTATCCAGTCAAATGTGATTTGGTGCAACCAGCTAAACCCACCAATCATATAAAACCACATTTGACTCTTAGCTTGGGGGTCATAGTGGCACTTGCAGAATGATATCATGGGTCAGAGGTGTGTTTTTAGATGTCAGTTGGCAAAAACTTTCTTTACATTTTTTAAGACTGTGGTTGCAGTCCAATTTAGTCCTTTCTTCCTGCCTTCCTGAGAAAGATGAAAATGCAAATGTTATTTCAGCTCATCATCTCATCAGGAAGTCCCTCTGGTTTCTTTTGAATGTGTTTTGTTAATGTTGCTTTTGACTCACCACACTCACTATCTAGTCGATACACAGGTGCAGCATGATACTTTTATTCCATACGCCACTGAAAAATTACAACAATGCTACTCTACAACTCAGCTGTATTCTACCACTTTGTGTCTACTGTGAGCTGAGCAGAGGAAGCTATTTCAAACTGCTGAGATGTATTCATTTAGGTACAAAGCTTCACTTACGGCATCAATATAGGGCAATGCAGAAAAGGCTTTATGTTACCAGGGTTTCTGCAGGTCTCAAAAGACCTGAAATGAATTATCTAATGTAATGTTTTTTTGAAAAGATGTTATTTCTTAATCATTTCAGGGTTTTCTTTGTGTTGCATATCGACGCTCAGATCAATCCAGAGCAGGTTTAGTCGTACAACATGCATCTTCTCTGCTCTACTAAACACAGCTGGATCTCATGTCTGCAAACATATAATTTACTAGTTTTCTCTTTCATATTTTCCCCATTTAAAGTTTGAAAACGGCTTTGTTCAATCACAACTTGGATGGGTTTTGACGTCTTTGTTTTCAAAGTAGTTTGTTTTTTAAACAAGCTGGCTTTTAATTCTTCTTCTTTCCAGTAAAAAGGTCATAAAAAGTGTGAAATTTGGCTTTCTAAAACTGCACATACCATGTTTTGGGTTTTTTTTCAACAATTAATAGTGTGCTACTCTGTATTCATTTTATCCCAGAGTGTTTCTTAACCACATTGCTTTAAATCGTTGTTGCTTTAATGCAACCTCAATCACTGCTGACATCAATTATAACTTCATACAGTCATTTGATAGGCTCAGTGTTTGATGTGGCCTCTCTATAATTGGCCAGAGTGAAGACGGCGCAGACCAGGACAGTCCAGAGGAGGGGACGCCAGCGAGCCCCCGCACCAAGCGCAGAGTGGGCCGTCCTGGCAGGAAACGCAAACAGCTGCTTCCTGTGAGTACAATAATTATGGGCTGTCATCAGCCTTTTATAGTCTACACTGCAGTAGAGTGATTGATTATCTGTTCACCTATGCAGTACATTTTACCCCTGTCTAACCTGAAAAGCACTGTTGAACACGCATGCACTTTGCTTCACATTTATGCATTCACACCTGCAGAGCTGCTGAGTGTCAACCACAGTCAGCTCAGTATTTTCTAAAGAACACAGCAACACACAGAAATCTGGAGGCACACTTACTGTTTTCATTGAAGGGGACCTATTATGCTCATTTCCAGCTCTATATTTTTATTCAGGGACGCCACTAGAGTAGCTTTGCATGATTCACAGTTCAAAAAAATCCTTATTTATCTTATACTGACCCTTTATGCAGCCCCTCAATTCAACCTCTGTCTCTTACAGTCAGTCTTAGCTCCTGTCTCTTTAAGGCCCCCCTCCCAATGAGCCCACTCTTTTCTGATTGGCCAGCTTCAGGAAGGCTAGCGAGGGGCAGCCAACTCCATCAGAGTCGTGTTAAGTTACCGCCGATGAAAACCCAACATTTCCTGCTTTACTGCTTCATATTAAAAACTTTTAAATGACTAAATAATGGTAGACTTTTATTGTGAAGAATTTATAGTACATGAAATGTGTTCCTCACCGAATTAGCGGAGCTTCGTTAGTGGCGCTAAAAACCAGTCGACACAACAATATATGGAGATATTTGGTGCTCTTTGTTCAGCGGATAGGTTAGAAATAATGCAGGGAGGAACAGTACAAGCAGGAACAGCCACAGTGATGATGATGTTTGATGAAGAGCTGCAGACGACTAGCACACCTCCAACAGGTAAACAGTTTATTTTACTTTGCTGTGCTGTGGAATGGAAAAACACTCACAGTGTATCAGCTCGACTCGCTTCATGGCTCTTCATGACTATCCCCAAAACAATGGGAAAATGCCATAATTTTAGCAGAGCGGAGCAGTGAACGCGCACGCTGTGCGTGGAGCAGATGACCATATAAAGAAATCTGTCACAAGCCGACGTTGACTCGGGCTGAAAGTAGAAAAAACTGTTGGAGTGTTCAGAGCAGTCTGAAGCCAGTGCTTTTTGCTCACAGAGGTTACTTCTACATACGTTTATCTCATTATTTGACACTTTGGCCACATTTAATATGAACATCAGACATTGTAACATTATATATATGACTGAAAATAAGGAAAAGCATAATAGGTCCCCTTTAAGTGTCACATGTTAGTGTGTGTGACAGATAATGAGACAAAGCACTTTCTCACAACAGCTTTTGTTGATTGCTTTTCCTCTGCTTGTATGTTATACCTTGAGATCCTTTTTTTCTACCAGTGTGCCTAAAAATGGAGATTCCTCTTCACATTGACTGGTTGCTGGTCTAACCAGTCCATACTCTCCCCTAACATTTGATGTTAGCTCCATGTCCTCATCAATTTTAACTGTCATCATTCACACCTGTCTGTAAGGCTTCACCCCCCACATTTTCCACCACCTACTCGCTGTTACCACTTTGCTTAAAGTTGAAATTAAAGAAAAACTATGGTTAATTACAAGTAATGTAAAAAAAGACCTCTGACCAACGACAACAAGCACATTCAGACAATCAGGCAGGTTCAAAACAAACACCCATGTTAGTAAATAGTTAGTAAATTTATTTGGAACAGAAAACAAAGGTGAACACCAAAATTCTTAATGGTATGAGTCTTAATCACCATGTTACCAGGATGCCCAAGTGAATGGTAAAATTAGAACCCAAACTGGCCATTGTTCTTGGTACTTCCTGGTTCAACTTTGACCTACTGGACATGCATGGTTTTCCTGTGTTTTGAGGGATTATTAGCGACATTACGCACTCAGTTTTATCTCAAAATAAAGTCAAAATCTGGCCAAACTGCTTGTTTTCAACCTGTATGATTGTCTGATTGCCCCCATGTTTGTTGCCCCCTCATTGTCGCTGCCTACGATTTTTAGTGATGTGGCCGCGCTCCAGATCTCGACAATTTCTTTGGTAAGTACAGTGCAATGAAAATAAAAACATGTAAAAAAACTGTAGTTTTTCTTTAATTGGTTTTACTACATTTTTTTGAGTCACAAATAAATAATAATAATAATTAAAATTGTCTGTTAAGATAGTTTCTTTGTGATGAAGATCTCTTTTGCAAGAGAGATCTGAGAACAAATTACGTATAAACAAGATCACGCCTGACGAAAGTCAGTCAGGCCATTATTTATGTATATTTTTCACAAGCAAATCTCAAAGTCTTTTACATAAACACAAAAAACAACAGAACAAGAGAACAAAACCCTGCTTGATCTAACTCAGTGGTCAATGACATATTGAACGTATCTAATGTAGCTTTTGTTGCTCATTATCTGCACTAGTGAGAGCTTTAGTTAACTGGTCAACACCGAATTTAGTATATACATTATAAAAAACGACATAGTGGCAGTAATGGGTGGAAGGTGAAATCTGTTCTCACACAGATGCTCATGTTGGATGTTTCTGCTTTTTCAAATATGCATGAGAAAATGTGAGTAAAAGTTGCTCATTGTTCCCATTTCTGCTGTGGTTTTGTAGTTTTAGGGAGCAGCTCTGCTGAGAGAGTTGGAGAGTACTTTTACACAAGATGAACTTGTTTTTCTCAGACGTATGGTTGACTGGGGCTTTGAACTGGAAACCTTCCAATCACCTTTAGGCCAGTGGTAATAAGCTATGAGTGGTGTTACAGAGCTGCATTATTACTGTAATGACCCCACACAGTATATGTCTTCACTCTCACTGACTTCAGTTCTTTGGCAGCTCCTCTCCTCCATATTTCTCTCTACATTCATCTTCTTATCGTGTGTGTGTGTGTGTGCGTGTGTGTTCCTTTTTGCTGTCTGAACTCTGGTAGAATCAGCAAGTCAATATAGCTGATCAAACAATCCCAGACAGAGAGGAATACCGAGTGAGCTACTGTGAGAGTGTGTACCTGTGAGTGTGTGCATTCATGTGTGCAGGAGAGCAGGTCTGATCATGCTTTGATGTCTGAGCTCTGACAAGGTGGGCAGGATTAATGTGGGCCTTGACACATGCACACACACATGCACATATAACACACACACAAACACATGCAGATGTTACACACACAGGACTGCAGATAAAACACACAATAAAACGTCTGCATGTTTGCAGTTTGTTCTACAGTAGTGCAGTAGTAGCAGTATTAGTGGAAGTAGCCAGGTAATGAGAATATTGGCAGTAGTAAGTTGCAGGTAGTAGTGGCAGTGGTTTGAGTAGCAGTAGTTGCAGGAGTAGTAGTAATAAAAAATAAAATAATGACAGTAGTACTAGCAATATAACTAGTAAAGTTAAAGCAATAAAATTGATAGTAAAAGTAGTAATACTATATGTAGTAGTGGTAGTAGGATTAGTGCTGGTAATAGTACAATAGTTGTAGTAGCAGCACTACTAGTAGGAAGTAGTAATAGACATTGGTTTTAGTGTATAATAGTAGTAATAGTTGCAGTGGCAGCAGAAACAAAAGTAGTAGTAGTCATATAATAGTTTTAGCAGTAGTAGCAGTAATGGTAGTAGTATATAGTTTTAAATATATACTAAATATATATTTAATATATATTTAATATAAATTTAAATATGTTATTGTAAAACTAGTAATAGTAGAACAGTGATTTTTGTTTGCAAAATTGCAGGCTTGAAACATATTTTTTAAGACAGTTGAGCAAGAATAATAAAAGACCTACACAATGCATGATACTGCTGCAAGGCTGTAACACATAAAATGCAGGTTATCCCACACAGCTATAAACTGTCAGTACCACATGCTTTAACCACGTAGATCAAGGGCAACTTTAATAATCAATTTGAACACGAACAAATCACAAAGGTCAGTTCACTAATTGATCTACTGTGGTTCATGTTTCTTTACAAGACATCGGCCTGATATCTGTAGACTGCTGTTACCTCAACAAACTGAACATCTGGAAACTGTTCAGTCGACTCCTAGCGCTTCAACTCTCGTAACCAGAGATGATACCTCGTCAACTAACACAAACTGAGAGCTCAGATCAGCGTGCAGAGTTATTTTCAGTCTGTCCTTCTCGTAGATGCGACCGTTAAATCCACTATGACATAGCCAGATAGCATGTAGTGTTACTAATCACGTTAAATGGTTACGGGACTGTTGTGACTCAAAACGACCAATGTAGCAACTAGCAGCTTTGTTACTTTTTGACCAAAAACTACATTTTATGCATTTTATAATAGCTCAATTTTACGATTTAGACATTTTGCTTGTAGTAACAACAGTGTAGCAGTATTATCACATGTAGTTGTTGAGGAACATACTTACAACACAGGCCTCTTGCCCAGCGAACAGTGTGTTACCTATTAACTCTCCTTGTCTCTGTTTGTCTCTCTCTCACACACACACACACACACACACACACACACACACGCACACACTCACAGTCATGTTTCCATCACTTCAGAGGACATTACATCGACTTACATTCATTTCCTGGAGACTTATCCTAACCTTAACCATAACTACCACATGCCTAACCCTTAACATAACTCTAAATTTACCTTAACTTTAAACCAAGTCTTCACCCTAAAATTAATGGTTTAAGTAAAGAGAACTTGCTTTTTGTCCCCGTAAGGGAGGTGAGTCCCCACAACATGACTGTATAAACAGATTTACGTCCCCACAACATGAGGAATACCTGGTACACACCCACACACACACACACATACACATACACACACACACAGTGTATCCAGGAACAGAGCTATTGTGTGGGGCTCAGGGTGGAGCTGTCAGTGACACTAACTACAGAGAGCAGAGAGGGAGGGAGGGCCTCCTTCACTTTCTCTCCTCCACTCACTCTTCACCTCTATCACACATACACACACACACACACACACATACTTCTTGCCTGTACACATATTATTAATGGTGATTGTTTCATGGATAAGTAGATAAGCTTCATGGTCCTTAACTATGTCAAACCTCCATTTTTTCTCTTTCCTTTCACACTCATTGCTTCTTATTTTTTCTGGCTGCTGGCTTCTGAGGTGTTGGTCTCTTCCTCTTCCCTCCCTCCTCTCTCCCCCGATTTTCTCTTTTTTTTTTTTTTTTTGCCACGGGAGCCATGTGTGGAGCAGGTGGTGGGTTTTTTATGCATGTGTGTGTTGCGCTTGTGGCTTCTGCTTAAACACTTCAGAGTAGTTTGAAGAACAGAAGGACTTAAGAGATATTTCCAAACATTTATGTATTATCTTTATAGAGAGCCGAAATCAAATCAGAGCTTCCAGATTCCGCTCCAGGAATAGACTCATAAAAAATCCCATTAACATTTGTAACTATGCTTATAACTAAAAATTCATCCTTGGTACAGAGATTTTCTGGCACAGAGATGTGTGATGATCTAATATTATTGTTTATACAGTATTTAGTTTTTTTTAGTGGCCTTTAATGACATTGTTTCCCAGATGTTAGCAGGCTAAACATATTTGCTCAACAGAGGATACAAGTCCATGAGCGAATGGGGGGGGGGTCGCGGCTAGTTCAGACATGTCTGTAATAATAGCAGGACAGAGAGGAGCAAACACTGTTCAAGTTTGTAGACGGCAGAGATTACATCTAGAAAGTTGAAAAATAACTTTTGAAGAAAGCAAACAATGAAAATGTTTGACTTGGTTAAAATAACAAAGATTTAAATTTCTGATAGCAACTGCTGTGGTTAATGTGGAGATTTCTAAGAATATGGAAAGTCAACTATAGGAACACACTTCATTTTTTCAGAAAGACAGATGAAAGAAAGGCTAGATTAGAGATTGCACTGAGTGACAGAAGCTAGTGGAACGAAAGCTAACCGGATGTGAATTCATGACTTCAGCTCTCTATATGAGCATCATCTCACAGCCACATGTATCAATGCTAACAGAAAAAACATAAATCCACAGACTTTTGTTAAACTAATGCACTTCAGTGAGACTGAACTATAATTATTGAAACTTGAACTTGGACTAAGCATGACTTGATAACCAGAGTTTCTATTTTCTCTTGTATGCAGCTTAGTCTGGGTTCTTCTGGGGTTTACGTTCTGCGCCAAAACCACAAAGGTCACAGAGAGATTGTGGAAAAACTGTGGTTGTGTTAGGAGTGTTTGACAAAAAAGTGTCATGCCTTGTGGCTGGTAGATAAAAAAAATAACTTTTTGGGGGCTAAAAGTGAAATTGCTTTCATATTACAACTAACGCTGCAAATAATAGAGCTTTGTTGAGGTCCTGGAAAAATTACCTTAAAATCCTCTACAGTGTTGCAAACTACACAGATTAAACTAGATTTCTAACAAATCATTAAAACCCAGGTTACTGAGGAAGTTGGATTACTGCAACCCCATGTGAAAACCTTAATCAAATGTTTACCTTAATCTAGGTATTCACGGTTACTTAACTACTGAACTATTACTTAAAAAATCTCGCAGTAAAAAAAAACACAAAGAAGATGTGCTAGATCTTTTTGGTTTCTGTCCTTTTCTCTTTTTCATAAACTGGCTTTTGTTAGTTGAGTGTCTTAGTATGTCAGCAGAGATTAATATCTTTGCATTTCAGGCTCTATTTATGGGAAAGCTTCCAGACCCAAATGGGACACTTAATTAGTGATTTAATTTAAGACAGGTGTGCTGAATAGCTGTCAACAGTGCTGGCGAGAGAAACAATACAATGTGTTGTATGCTGCAGCTGACTAATTACAGTGATTAAGACCATTTTCAGGATAATAAATCAAACATATTTTAAATTTGTATTTATTAATTAATTTACGCTTACACCTGAAATGCTAAAATTCTGTATATGTATGTTTCCGCCTGATCGGGTATCAACTGATGTGCAGTTTGAGGGGGTTCACATAGCCTGATTAAGTTTCTAAATAATTGGCCTCACGATTTCTGGCATGTCAGAAACTTCAGTTGGCTGTCCTGTATGGAGCTAATTTCCTGCCAAAACTTAACAAACAAACAAAACGTGTTTTACAAATGCCCTACGATTCACTAACAAACGTAGTATGGTTTTAACACTGTTAGTTGCACGTTTAAACTGACTCATAGCGCCGCCTGTTGTTGTATCAGAAATATGTTGTGTATTTGTTTGATAGGTATGTTTTGTATTTGCAAACCACACTGTGTTTGTTAGTGAATCATAGGGCATTTGTAAAACATGTTTTGCTGTTTGTTGGCAAAATCATGGCCTTGCAGTTTGAGCAGTTCCACAGTCCAAAATCCCACGACTGCTGTCAAAACATGCATTTTAAAGTATAATGATCTTGTTTTAATATTATTCGAATAGTATTATACATGTTGTGGTTAAAACTGTAGTCTGACTGAGACCGCTGTGATATTAAAACTGAACTTCTCAACAGAACAGGCAGATCATCCTGTCAATGTCTTCCAGCTCGATCCATATTTTTCTTTTCTTTACTGCTCAATTGATCCGTACAGCGTGAGAATAAAAATCACTGTGCAGAAATGCAGATTAAAACGCGTAGTGTGAGTTTACACAACATGCACGACTAAAAACACACAGCATCTGCCCAGGTTAAGGTGCTATACAAATATAGTTGAGTTGATTTGATCAGAGATAAATGTAGACATTTGCTACATCTTTTACTCTTTGAAGAATGAGACCTCTGTAGACTACACAAGCAAATAGTGAACATAATCATAAGAGATCTTTCAGTAAATGCTTTAACAATCAACACTTTTGTCATTTTTCAGTAGGTAAGGTTAGGTAAGGTTCCTGTTTTGTCTTATTTGCATTTAGAAGTATATTTGCCTGAGTGAAAAATAGCAAACTAGAAACTAGGAATAGCTACTTTGGCCAACATGGCCACAGTAGCTAACCCTAGTAATAACAGCTGTTAGCTAGCAAAACCAAAGCAAATAACACAAATAATGAAGAAAATTAAAATGAATGAGAAACTCATTAAAATGAGGCATACTCTAGCTGAAGTTGAAACATGTTTAGCTTGCGCACTGTATGTAGCCTATGTATGCACTATGCATTACCTCCAAAGGTCAGACTGAAAATAGGAACAGCTACACATATTGGCTTGTCTGCACACATTTCTTGTGTGTTTGTGTCTGCTACAATGTAAATAATATGCAATGCACCTTAAACGGTTACTTTAGTTATATCTAAAGCCATCATGCTTTTATTTTCTTTATTTACGGCATATTAGTATGCTTATTTTATTATTTTTGGGGCACTATTGTTTTATTGTTTGCTACATCCTGTTCTCTGCTCAGCCTTCCCTCGGGTATCATCAGAGTTTCATGCAATCCGAAAACTGCCCTTCATTGATGAGTTCAGGTTAGAGTCTGTCAGCTGAGGAGTAAAGTCAGGTACTTTCCACAAAGTCTTTGACTCAAGATCAAGGTTACACATCTAGAGGAGATACTGAGAGAAGAGGAAGTTCAGTAAGCAAGAAAGTGTGAAAAAAAGACCCACAATAAACCACTAGTTTATGTACTGTATGAAGTACTACGTATGTGTGTGTGTGTTTGTGAATTCAGCCCTCATTATGACTAATTCTAATAGTGTCTTCCAAGTCGATGCACGGTTGGCTTGTTTGTGGCGACGAGTGTTGGGTGATATCTGTGCAGTAAGTCTTTACATGAAATTAAATGCTCTCAGTACAACTTTAAAGCTGCATTAAGCAATCAAATAACTTCCTGTAATGTGACTCAACATTCCAGTCTGCGGCTCCGTGCAAATTCTGGCAGCTTTCAGGCCATAGTTTTGGTTTTCCTTCGGCCCAAATCAACCCAAACATTGCACCTGCTCTCAGCCTACAAGCTCACACAAGCCGACTGTCACTTCCTGTACAGTGGTAAATGGCGGAGAGGCGAAAGTTAACAAGTGGCGGAAGAACGTCGAACATATATAGCAATCCAAAGACATCCAGATATTTTTCTCAGGAATTGGGGGACCAAACCAGGGCTGAAATGCATTTACATTGGACAGGCGGCCAAAAAGACGACTGCAATGGAAAGTCCATGTTCCTCTGTCTCTGCTGAATGTGTAAGTAGTCAGTTGTTTGCTACAACATTAGCAGTATGAGCTGATATAGTATCACGACTCATTGCTGAGTCTTTTTGCCTCCTAATGGTCAGAAATTGCTTAATGCAGCTTTAATTTTATATCCTGGGGTTAAACAATAAATGTTAAGGCCATGTGTTCGCATCAAGGACACGTGATGGTATTGCATGTGCACAAGACAGAGACTGGTGCACTCATTTTGATTTCATATTAAAGCATAAGATGACACATTTTACTCAGATCTTGGTTAATTTGTACCATTGTTTTGATTGTTTTGTGCACACAGTTTTTAAATTCATGTGAGCTAAGTTATTGCTGTTATTAGGTTTCCACAATAATTAAAATGTGCATATTTTTGGAAGCACATGCTTGATTTTACTTAGCAAGTGTTTGAAAGTGTTTGAATTTAGTTGATTACTTTGATTTATTAAGTTTGAATGTGATGTGCTTTTTTACTTGTTATGCCATTTACGTATTTACATGGAGTCTATGAAATGTTTAAAATCGAAATATCTTTTTTATTTTTTCAGTAAAGTTTATTTCTTGATTTATTTGTCCCAGTGAACATGTTGCTTTTCACATTTTAACATTTGTAGAATATATAGTTAAAACAAGCTTGTAATGAGAGCTAATATCACTAGCATTCCTATTTTTAGGTAAAATAAACTTTATTTTTTGTTTCATCAAAGCATCATCTACTGCCAGCTCTGTAATGTGATGCAGTATTGTCAGTAAGAAACAAATGAAAGTTTCTGCCATTTACATGCAGACTGGAAGGGAAAAACCCTGCTGGTCTTTTAGAGCTCGACCCTGCATAAACTTTCAGAATGGGGTTGATGTAGTGGCACATGTATGTCTCTATACATGCATATATTTACTTGGAATAACTTTACAAAAGGGCAAGAGCACATAAACACACACCAAAAAATATATTTTGGTCTATATGTGGGAAGTTTTTGGGCACTAAAAGCATTTAAATGCCACCAAAAATCCACCTATGGAAGAAAACCTTCTGCCCCTGCATTGAGTATTCTGTGTTAGAAGTGTGTGTTGGTGTAACAGTCTGCCCTGAGGCCCTTTTACTCACCTTTTGTGCCTTTTTATAGCCCTTCTCACCTGCTCATTACAGTCTTTGTGGGCTTGTTACACTAGCTAGCGTTAGCGTAGCCTTTGAGCTTGACATTCACCCTTGCTCTCCACCTTTTAACTACTCATCTATAAAATCTGTTAGCCTGTTAGCAACACACACACATAAAAACCCCGCTGGCCTTTTAGAGTGGACACATGTGTAGGACACCTACACATGATTAGAGTTTAGCATCATTAATGCTGGTGAGCTAATGGATAAACCATTGAATTAGAAATTGGCTTATAAACAGGAGACTGTTTGAGTGCATAATTAAACAAACCGCGTGCTGTCATCTAAATGTTTTGCAGTGTAATTACAATACTTATGTTTGAAATTTATTAAAATTTAAAACAAAGCAACTTTCATGAAATAGTATTTTTTGATTTTCATAGCGGTTATTTGACATTTTATGTAATTTTAACGAATGGTTAGTATCATTTGACACAAAGATTTCCACCCACATGTGCTCATTAATCATTACACATTAAACAACATCAATACTCCCCTTCTCATCTCATAAGTGTGTGTGTGTGTGTTAATGGGATTATTACACTGATCCTATGCAGACACTCTCTGCTGGACGTACCTGCTCTGCATTGTACTAACAAGGGCAGACTAATAGGTATGTGCGTGTTTTGCGGTAGCTCTTTGATTGTGTGTGTATGCATGTGTTTTATGTGTGTAATATAAGGCCTGTACATGTGTGTGTACAATTATTATGTCTGTGGAGTCCTTTGATGAGTCTAGACGAGGGCAAGCAGCAGTTTTCTCAGACATAGACTGTGCTTCGTCTGTTTCCCAGGAGATGGCGACCTCTGACCCCTGTGCAAACGCCCCCCCAACGCCGCCTGAGGAGCCGGAGCCCTCCCCCTCCCCTCGCAAGAAACGCGGGCGTCGGAAACTCGAGCAAACCGAGAAGAATAAGGGTATAGATTTAATGCAAAGTCATATTATTGTAGTAGTATGACTTTGCTTGTTGTTAGTCAGTTAACATATTTACTTTTGTGGAAACATTTTCTTATATGGGATTAAAGTTTGAAGGAAATTTTGCTGAAACTGAGAGCAAAGTATATAAGTAAAATGTCTAATTTATCTACAGAAGCCTCTGATTTAAGTATAGAGTAGCTAACTTGCTAACATTTTGGATGTTTGATGGTCATGATGTGTCTAATTTTTAAAAAATGAATCACCCACAAGTCTTCAACAGCACTTGTCAGTTTACCTGAAATTTTAATTGCCAAATAACTTCCAGATTTCATTGTTTGAAGGCATTTCAACTTTAAATATGGATGCCAGAGAAAAGTGATGAAAACCATGAGTTTACCTCCTCATTAAACCTCTAGTTAAATCTGTACAAATGGGCCATTTCCTGTAACTTTTCTTCTCGTGCAGACGAACCAGATGACAGAAACTGCGACTCCCCCAGAGAGGTGAGTAAACCAGTACCTAAACCACCTCTGATGCTTTTTTTTTTTTTTTTTTAACATCCGAAAATGAAACTAACCACTCTCATAGTACAAGCAGATTTAAGAGTATAGTAAGTGTATAGAAAGCTGTTTTGTGGCTGTGTGTGTGCAGGGTGAGACTGGGAGGCTGCGGAGGAGGCCAGTTCCCAGAGTGACTTTCCAGGCTGGAGATCCGTACTACATCAGCAGGAGACAGAAAGAAGAATGGCTCAGCCGCTGGAAGATGGAGGTGGGAGAGAGACAGGACTCTGTCTGTGTGAATTTGTAGCTACAGCAGAACGGAGGCTTTAATTTCTTTTTAGAACCCAATCAGAATAAAAACACCTCATGTAAACACTGCAATCAGACTAAACTAGCTTATTAGGAAGGGAAAATTCCTTCTGCTGTTGTGTGAAAAGGGTGGTTTAAACACTTTTAACAGATCATAATTTGTCATGTAAACACTCCTCCTGACTACTTTTTAATTTTGGAATATCTTTGTTCTTTATAATGTAAAACAAAATTTAATTGGCTGACATATCCGCAGAAAGAATCTGCAGATGGGAACTTTGTGTTGTAAAGCAACCAAAATAGTGCAGCAGTCAGTTGTGGTTTGCTTTGTGTAGTTCTCATTACAAGGCAAAGGGAAATCCCCTTAAACTTGCATAACATTTTCATGTGATAGGGATTCATTTAAATATATGCTATTTCTGTTAAATGCGCATTTTTCTCAAATAAAAAAGACAGCAGTCAAATGCCATGTCATAAAAAAATGAGTTTTGAGGACTGTTTGTACAATTAAAAAAAAAAAAACTATCAGGGAATCAATACATTTCATAAACTTTAACAGGTTTGCACATTTAAATGACAGAGCTTTATTTTAGAGCAATTAATTGCCTTTAGTCAAGGTTACCTGTATTTTTTAGAGCCAATCTTCAGCATATTTTATACTGGACACTCATCTGTTTTGGGTCTAACTGTAGCTGTAAACAGCACCAAACTGTTGACATCTAGATTGACATCTATATTTTTTTTGTCAATTTTGTCATCAAGTTCTTTGTTGAACTTGTATTTATCGTTTGACATTTTTTGCAGCCTTCATCACACACTTTTGTTTTGCCGTTTTCCTGCCCGTTGCTGCTCTTGAGAGTTTATTTGTTTACACTGGAAGGGAGTGGACTTCCTTTCTATACAAACACACAACTGGCTGGTGGAAAGTGAACTGTATTGTTTCAATTTGATTGGCTTTTTTGCAGTGACACTAAACCCTAGCATTTGACACAATGAAGTGCCAATGAAACTGAAAATGTTGTTTTGTTTTTCAGTGGCTACAAATTCCTGTCATACATCATCTGTCTATTCAGGACAATCTAAATTTGGTTGATTTAAAAATGCACTGCCCTAAAGTGTAGCAGTACTGTACTTTTTTGTCCAACCTACCCTCATAGCCCTATCAGATGGGCTCAAATACCTTTCATTGTAACAGTTACAGTTGATAGATGGGGTGGATTTCATGGAAATATTCGATAGTATTTCACTGGAGAGGAAACACAGTTGCTGTGGTAAATCCATGGCATGTGAATCTGTACAAGAAATAGTGATCCTGGGATTGTCAATGTTTAGTTTTGGTCTCTTTGTTATGTTGGTTTGGTATGTATATGCATATATATATATATATGTAGTATATTAGGTCAAATTTACATTCATACTACTACCACATGGGCTGGCAGGAGCTTCATGTTTCAGTCCATTACTTGTAGCTCTATTTTGACACAGAGGTCATGTCCTCAGTTAAATTTCTGGGAGTCTGGTGGGATTAATGACATCAAATGGAGTTATACCTATAGAGAAAGCGTTGAAACATCATTTAGATATATGAGGGCTTGATTAATCGATAATTAATCTAAAACAATTTTAAAACGACATCACATTTGTTGAAGGCCACGTAATGACTGGTTAGGACTTAAACTTGACTTCAGAGTTGTTGGTTTTAACTTGGGACTTAGGGCTGCAACTAAAAATTATTTTCATTATCAATTAATCTGTTGATGATTTTCTCAATTAAGGATTCATATTTTGGTTTATAAACTTTTTCACTTTTTCCCAAAAGTCAAGATGACATCCTCAAATGTTCCAACCAACAATCCACAACCAAAAGATATTCAGTTAACTGTCACAGAGGACTAAAGAAACCAGAACATGTTGACATTTAAGGAACTGGAGCTATAGAATTTTAGCTTTTTTTCTTAAAAAATGACTCAAAACAATTAATCAGTTATCAAAAAAGTTGACTAACCATTGCAGCTCCATGTTCTTTTAAATTGCGATGAAAGATCATTTCAACAAATTTGGTTGGTGGCTGGTCGAAAATGTCTTAAGTGGTTTGGACTCTGACTGTGGCCCTGTTGCTTATTCATTTATAGTGTTGCAACTGAAACTGAGGCACATCCTGTGCAGTCAGTCTGTCATGGCAGGGAGGTTACTGATTATTGTGACTGTAAATACACTAAAGATCAGCCCGACACCTGTTTGTAGTCCTATTTGACTCTTAATTTCACTCCTTAACATAACTATGTGGATAAAAAGTGTTTTACCAAGACCTATTTTCTATGTTTTCAAGTAAGCTTTTCATTCTACCCACTGGCAGAAGTACCTCCTGGGGTACTAGTACCCTTTGTTGGGAATCTCCTATAAGGTGTACCAAAGTGGGCCCAATGCTGATAGCTGGTGCAGGTTTGACTAGATTCTCTCCATATTAGGAAAACAAAACAGAAGCAAGACAAAACACAACACACTGCAGTTTTCTATCATCCTTGAAAGTCAAAGATAAGAGGTTTTTCATGCATACACATGTAAAATATTTTATCTGGTACTAGTGTATTGAAAACATACTGTGTCACTGGAGAAAATGCTGTGGTTCTATCCTGTAACCTAGCAAGGGAGTGAGTGTGAGTAAATGTAGATGCAAGAAAGTGTGTGTTTGCGTGTGTGTAGACAGGATGTGCATGTGGTCATGAAAGGGAGAGAGAAAGCCATACAGACTGATTGACAGGCAGGCTGAGATATGAAAGTGTGTGTGAAAGCCAAGAAAGAGTGCGTGAGAGAAAAGAGACTGAAAGACCAACAGAGCAGGCAGCAACCTCGTGTGGCTGCAGTTTCCTCTTTCTTTTGTTTGAACTTCAGAGAGATGTGTGACAAGAGATCACCTGAGAAGATCAAAAAAAAGCAGCTTTATTTTACGATTAACCCTCAATATGATTAGTATTAGTTAGGTATTAATTAATCTTGGATTTGTAACCAAAAGCAGATCAATATTAATTAGGCCATGCATGATTGAATCATATTTAAACACACATTCTAGTTGGTCAAACTCGGACCAGCTTGTGTCTTCAGACTGCAGATTGTTCTATGTGCATGTGACAGATGGAGAGAGAGAGAGGTAGAGCATGTGTTACTTCCTGTCAACAGTGTCTTCTTACTTAATGACTCATCATCCACTCTCAAGCCACGAGCAATGTGTGTTTTGCATGAATGTAGTGAAAGAAATTGAGGCAAAAAGGTAGGTTTTCTTCTCTTAACCTAATTTTAAAGAAAAAGAAAAAACACAGATTCAAAGGAAGGACAGAAGTTTAACAATAAAGATGAGCAGAAGGGAAAATATGAGCTCATGTACAATGCTATGAATGAAAGAAAGGAAGGAAGTGCACAAGCATGAGGGCAGTAATGGAAAATAAGTATTCAGATCCTTTTCTTAAGTGAAAGCATCAATACAAGTAAAAAAGCCCTGTGTTCAAAAGTCTGCAGAAGAGAAAGTACAGAAGTATACTACATTATTAGATTGTTAATACTGATGCATCAGTGTAAACAGCATTTTATTGTTGCAGCTGGTCATGGTGGAGCTAGTACTTTATATATAGTGAAGCATCTTACAGAGCTGCAACAATTCATCAATGAATCTATTAGTTGATTGTCAGAAAATTAATCAGCAACTATTTTGTTACTAGATAAATCGGTTTGAATCATTTTCTACAGACAAAAATATCAAAAGTCTTTGATTCAGTCTCTCAAATGTGAATATTTTCTGGTTTCTTTTGTCTTTTATGATAGTAAAGTAAATATCTTTGGGTTGTGGACTGTTGCTTGGGACAAGAGAAGACATTTGAGGACGTTACCTTGGGCTTTGGGAAACATTTACCATTTTAAAGATCAAACAATTAATTGATTAATTAAGAAAATAATCAGTAGTTGCAGCCCTAGTGAGAAGAAATAGAGATGTAGATGTAGAGTAAAAACAGGAAGGAAAGCAGACAAGAAAATAAAGGTAGGGGAGAAAAGAGAAAGTGAAAAGAGTAAACAGAGATGTAAAGCAAGAAGGGAGACAGATATTGACAAAGTGAGCGTGTGAAAGAAAAGAAAGACAAACTGAGAGAAAGTATCTGTACATTTATGTGTGTGTGTTTGTGTTTGACAGAAAGGGAGAAGGGGGGTTGAAATCAGTGACGGAGACAGAGGTTAACCAGTTCCAGGTTTCTGCGTGTGTGTGTGTATTTACTCTGTCAGTCAGTTGAACTGCAGCCAGCTGTTAACACCCCCATCAATATCCCATCTCACTGCTTTCTGAAGGAAGTCTTTTCCATTTTGGGATAAAAATAAAGAAAATCTGGCATCTTCTCAGCTCATGTCTAAAGTTATAGCCAAGAAAATAAATACTCAGAGGGGGTATAGTGTGCTGTATATATTAGAACGTGCATTTTTTTTTTCCTCGCTGTAGAAAATGCACTGCCGTAACCTCAACTTGTGCTGATTTAACTTAGCAAGTCACACGCTGTGCACGCACTCAGCTGTGATTTCGTTTTGACCTCTAACCACTCAATGAAACACAGTGTAGGTCAGATTCATCATTTTCAAAACTTTCAGCAAAGATCCAGGAAATTAAAGGTACCCTGTTGTGTTGTCTTGTTTGCAAACACAATTATTTTTACATCCAGTTTTTCTCAACTTAATGTATTTTTGAGGCCTAACAAATGTTTTGAATGCATTTCCTTCCAGATAAAACATTTGCAAAGCCAATTATTTTGAATATTTTAAACCTGCAGCTCTACAGAGCCTTTTAGTCTCTTTAAGCTCATTGTTTTGGTTTTACTCTATAGTTCAGTCTCACTACACTCATCAACCTTGTTTCCAGCCACAGGAGGCAGCTGCTTAAACAAAATGTATGCTACCTGCCCAGCACCAGTTAGCAGACAGACAAAGTAAGCAACTAGCCGGTGAAGAAAGTGAAAGAAAGCTGAGTGTTTCTCTCAGACGTTGGTGGAGACCCAATATTGGATTTGCCAGATACAGGACTCTAAATAAATGCTAATGTTGCTCTGTGTCTGCTGGATGTGTAAATAGTAGAGCTGCAAGGATTAGTCAATTAATCGATCAGCTGACAATTATGAAATTAATCGCCAACTATTTTGATAAGAGATTAATTATTTTGAGCCATTTTTTAAGAAAAAAAAGTCAAATTCTCTGATTCCAGCTTCTCAGATATGAAACATTTCTGGTTTCTTTAGTCTTCTTTGATAGTAAACTGAATATCTTTGGGTTGTGGCTGAAGACGTCTCCTTGGGCTTTGGGAAATAGTGATCGACATTTTTCACCATTTTCTAAGACTTTATGGACCAAATAACCAACTGATAAATTGAGAAAATTATCGACAGATTAATTAATATTTAAAATGATCGTTATTTGCAGCCCTAGTAAATAGGCAATTGTTTGCGATTCCCCAAAAACACTTTTAAATGTCAGGGTTTTGTATCTGTTGGCTTTGTGTGGAGGTATTCTGCCCCCTAGTGGCCAAAAAAGAGTAAATCAGCGCAGCTTTAAAGGACCAGTGTGCACGATTGAGTGGCCTCTAGTGGAACGGATTTGGCAGAAATGGATTATAATATTCATAAGTATGTTTTAATTAGTGTATAATCCCATGACAATAAGAATTGTGTTTTTATTACCTTACAATGAGACCTTTATATCTACATAGGGAGTGGATCCTCTTCCATGGAGCCTGCCATGTTGCACTGCTATGTTTCTACAGAAGCCCAAACACTGGCTCCAGAAAGGGTCTTGTGCATTTTTTGTGAATTTTGCAGCCACTATAGGTTCTCCTACACACCTGAAAGGAGAGGGGGCAGAGAGGGGTATTCGGTTGGTTGTAATCTGCAAACTCACCGCTAGATGCCACTAAATCTTACACACTGGTCCTTTAAATAAGAGATTTTACTGGACTCAACTCATCAGAGTAGTAAATGAAAAGTGCTCCACCCACTTGAAACATTCAGTATAGACATGGAGCTTTACTTTATTTTCCTCCCTGTAACTCTTGACTGTCTCATGTGACTTGTGTTTCACAGTAATGTGTATGCCTGTGTGTGTACATCTGTGTGCGTATGCATGTGAGGTCCTGACCCTAACACATCCTATTGCCTTGTCAACTCTGAGGCTTATGTAATCTTTGACCTCGATGCACGTACAGACCTCATACACACACACACATGTAAACACTAGCAAGGATTATGTATGTGTGTGTGTTGTCGTCGTCATCACCACCTTAAACCCCCGGGGCTACCAGACATAACTCTACACCACCACTCACTGTGTGTTGTGGAAGTTCACCTAAGCATCTGTTAGGTGAAGGAGCCAGTAAATCACACACTTTACTGCTGGCCAATCAGCAGAGAGCGAGAGGGTAAAGAAGGCTCGAGGGCTTGAATGTAGCAGAGGAGACACACAGAGAGGGAAGTGTAGGTGGAAGAGGAGGAGAAGGAGGTGAGAGAAAGACAGACAAAGAAAATGACAGAGAGAAAGAGAGCCAGGGAGGAACACTGCCATGTCCGGTCTGTAAGTGATTTCATTTTTTTTTCACGTGTGCGTGTGTTGCAACTCTATAAAGAAATGTATGCTCAGTTTTCTTTTAAAACAGGAAGTGATACAAACAGTTTCTCTTGCCAGGAAGTTATTTCATGGCAAGTTTGTTTTTATGCGTTCTAGCAGGGATCCTTTTTGCTAAATGAAGTATGGTTGGTGTTTAATTCCCCTCTTTGAATTTTCTCTGGTGGCTTCTCAAGTGCTTTTTGAGATCTCAGTAGTAAAACATCTAAAGAGGAGACTGAACTGAGGTTTTTTTTGTATATTTTCTGTTTATTTGTTTGGGTGAAGAGTAGAGTTTTGATTATCTGTTTAAAATGTGTCCTTAATATGTCATCCCTTTAACACCCACCCTTCTTTTGGGGTTGAACTGCCTAAATACATGTAACTTTAAGCTTATAATTTTGCTTCGCCTGTAAGTCACAAATGACAAAATGTAAATGTAAAATGCTATAGCTCAAGATGTATGAGGGCTGCATTCATGGTTGTTTTATTTGAATTTTCTCTGGATGTAGTAATGATGTAATACACATTGTAAAACCATGGTTCACAACCTTTTTGGCTTCTGACCCCTTTAAAACAAAACAAACCATACTTGCAACCTCTCGTCATCAGTTGTATTTAGTTTATCTACCAGTTGTGACCAGTTCAACCAAAGTTTTTTTTACTTGTTTTTTTAGAATAATTTTAGGGTCCCTAATAAGTAGAGATTTTCACTTATTTGCCAAAAAAGGCAAAGATTAGAGAAAGAAAAAAAAGCATAACCTTTTGTGGTATAAATGTGTTTTTTTCTGTTTTCCTCTTATGTTAATCATCTTGAGAGTCCAATTTATGTTTCAAGCCCTCCCCCACGTTGGGAAGCACATGTGTAAGAAAGTAAGAAAAGTAAGAAACATAGGTGGGGGGTAGATGAATGCATTCCCACTTTTACTACACTTGTATTACACTCTAGGGTTCACATCAGGTTTGGTTTTGTCCTTAATCAGCCATCAGACAGACATTGTTTGATCAATTTTATTACAAGAGGTCATTTTTTTCTGCTCACATGGGTTGTATTATCAGTTTAAAGCATTTCCACTTAACTTTTCCTCTTAATATGTTCATAATTGGAAAATAACACCAAGCAACTAAAGTGTTTGGCTACAATCAGGTCAAACACTTTGGTATTGTCATTAAACAGCCATCTGACAGACATTGTTTGGTCCATTTCATTAGAAGAGACTTCAGGAGAGCTTCATGGAAAACCACTGATTGTTTTTCTTTAACATGTCCCACGGCTGCAATCGATGCTAATGAAAGGGCAGTCACTTGGTGTCTATTGACAATGTGAGAGGGGGTCTTAACTGCTCTCTTAATTGTGTGTGTGTGAAAGTGTGTGTGTGTGTTTGTTGAGCAAAGGCGGGTTCATTTTGAGGTCAGGGTCAGTCACGGTCATAAAGGGGGCGTGGTTTAAGAAATGGCTCATTGGCTAGGTCGCGGGGTGAGGGGTCAGAGGTCAAGGGGGCGGCACTAAGAGTGAAAACACTGACCAGGCCACGGGGTTTGTCAAAGTTCAAAGTCGTAACTCACAACATTACAACCTCTCTCTGTCTTTCTACCAGTCCTGCATTTATTTGTCCCTCACATGTAATCACACATGCCTGCAGTTTTTTGTTTGTTTTTTTTGAGTACCACACTGCTGTGTGCTGCTGGGTATCTGAAGATTATATAAAAATTCAGCAGTCTGAGTTAGTCAATTAAAGTGGATATCTCCCACAGTTGGACTTTTTTGGTAAAAAAAAAATATCCCTGTTCCCTGCTGTGTTTTCCTGTTCAGTTGCAGTGGAAGAGTCATAGCCAAAAGAGGGAATTTAGCGCTAAAAAGACCAACTAGAAAGATATTGAATTAATTTGACTAATTTGGACAGCCAAAGCTTCATATTAACTTCAAATAAACATTAAATTTTTTTTTTTTTTTACATAAGGAGGCTTGTGGAGTTTGTAACTCATCACATACACTGAAAGCGCATCATGAAGAGATCTTCTAATGGTCAGTATGAACAGGAGGAATGATTAAAGCAAGAAAAACAAAACATGTCAATGTTCATTTGGGCACTTGACTATTGTTTTAAGACAGACTTGAAAAATAGGAACCTATCCTTTAAAGCATCTGCATGCTTGAACTTTGCATTTCATTAGACTACTTGCATAACAACATGGCAATGGCAACCATTATGTCACGAAATATTTTGAGGTACATTACCAGCAGAAACTCTAATATACCCACTAAACTTTTTGGTTGAGGTGTTTTCCAAATGCACTAAAAAAACATAGAAACATAGTTTTACTACACTTCAGAGCTCTTTATAACAGCTTTATAATATGTTTTAATAGCCCCATGATATGCAGTTTTTATTCAGTTTTTTTAAATATGCCATGGCTCATGTCATCATAATGTATTGAGTTAATTTGAGGACTCATTGTTTGTCTAATACAGTGTGGAAAAAAGACAGAAACAGCATATTCATGGTTATTCATTAAAGCTTCTGATGTGCGCAAATCAGCCAAACTGCACACTGAGCTAAAAGATGAACATACAGATACATATGCAGAGGCAACTCGTGTCATGTTACAGCCCTGCCAGACCAAGCTGACAGTCGATCGTTGTGCACTGTTGGGTCGTGGTTGAGCATCTGTTGCGGAGCATCGCCCGTAGTCGTGTCCATCCTATTTGGCATCAGTTGGACATCAATCATACATATCAACAGCTGCTTATCCAACCGAGCATCTTGTATTGTCGATAGAGACAGATAGTGAACCAAGCAAGCAGCCTGAGCTGAATGACTCATTGATTGATGACTACTGAGATGTTTTTTCCTCTCATGCAGGAGAGAAACTCACATACATGTTGCTGGTTTACTGTAAGCAATAAATGAAAATATATGAGTTTATCTGATATATTCATGAAGCATAGTGTTAGTTCAGGCAGAACACTGGAGTTGCACTTGTATTGGCTGATTGGCGCCAGCTGTGTCATTGAAGCTTTAAAATCATTGGCTCCTTCACAGCTGTACGTCTAGTAACATCCAATCATATTCATGCAGGTGTACAGAGCAGACATAATAACCAATCACTTCACTGTTAACTCAGCTAACTCACTCATACCAACACCGTCTGCTGCCGCTGTTCCCTCCACAACCCCAACCTCCCCCTCATGTGGTCTTTTTTATATTTAACTAAATTGGGAATTAGCTCTTCAGCTGAATCCTTTAACGTCTTCTTTAAAAGTATTCTTTAAAAGCTTCCTCAAAGAGCAGAACCTTTTCACCAAGTGTCCAAGTGTTCCAAGTTAAGACTAATAAGACTCCTCTGCTTCAACAAGTAGCAAACAAAGTTTTAAAATGAAGGGTAGTGTGTTGACCTTTGGGTGCAAACATTATGTTCAACTCAGAAAATGAGTGGAAGTCTTCCAGTTTTAACGCCGTCAACTGGGCTAATTACTGTACTTTTTATAAGCTGGAAGGTCGTTTAAAATCTCACTCGACAGTATAATCACACTTTTACTGATTGCATCTTTTATAATTTGTAGATACTAATCAATGCAGTGATCAATATACAGTATGTGACTGTAATAATGTCCAGATATATAGATAGTGGATTCAGTACGTTTGTTTGAGTCAGTTGAGAGCTGTGTCAGCAGAAAACAAGTGATGAATCCAGCCCACCTGCTGGAGTGACTCCATTGTAAAATTAAGCTCTGAAATATTCCACAGGTGAAAGACTTCATTGTTAAAAAAAGTATTTGCAGATAATTATGTATACAAGTATCAGCTAACATTACTGATGACAGTTTGTGGTGATATTAAAGCAGCTATTTAAACGTCTTACAGTGAAAACTTAATTTGGAGACAAATTCAAGTGGATGTCAACAGTATGCTACAGTGAAACTAGAGCTTGTATGTATGAATGTAGGTGATTCAATCCTATATATAGACTGCTAACAACAAAACAACAGCTTTTTGGGAATCATTTCCTAAATATAGAGTGTGGAGAATAATCAAAGAGAAAAGTGGTTCTGAATATTTAAGACCTGTAATTGATATTCAGGTTGTTAATGTAAAATGAATGAAACAGAATGAGGATATGTAGTGCTAGAGTTGTAGACAGACCTTGATGAATTTCTACATTTGAAAATTATCTTTGCAGTGAATTTATTTCATTCAGACTGTCAGTATTTACTAGAGCGCAAATTCCTTTTAGTGTAATAACAGAAACATCTTAAAAAAGACGAGAAAAAATTGTCGCAGGTCATAGTAGACCCAATCTTTGTCCGCATGTAAAATTGTGTTGTTTGCACTGAAGAATTATACTTTTACGATGCCATTAACTATTTTACAACAGTATAAATGTAATCAGACAGATGTGATACAATAATCAACCGGAGCAGCAGGCTTTTGTTTGTTTAAGGATTCCTCTTCGATTGCATGAAGCTGACCCTTCAGTTTATCATCACTGATTCATCCCCCTCATCTCTGAGAGCAGCAAAGCTTCCTGATGGAGTGTTCAATCAGCTAATGTTGCCAGGCAACAAACACAGTTTCATCCAGTAAGCAGGATTTTGGCCGATATCTCTTAGCAACATGAGTGAGGTCCAAGTCTTCTAATGAGATGATCCGGTCCAGATGCTCACAGAAATTATCAAGTTTCCTCCACAACATGAACAACAAAGTTGATGAGTTGAAACTCAAATAAATGCCTTGTAGCAGCATACAGTAATATTTACCAATATACATTAATGAATAAGAGTATATTAAGGGGTGTTCAATTTAATACAACTTTATTTATTCCTGCAAAGGACAAATAATAGAAGAGAAAAAAACATTGTTAATCACAGCGCTAAAACATTCAAAGGCTATAAGCTAAAAATACTATGTGAAATTCAGAGCTGCAACGATCTGTCAATAAATTGATTTGTTGCTCAACAGAAAAGGAATTGGCATAATCAAATAATCATTTTAGTCATTTATTCAGTAAAAATGCCAAACATTTGCTAGTTCCAGCTTCTCAGCTACTTCTCCCTCAAGCATCCCAGATGTTTTAGAAACCAGTGACGACATATGGAGTTTCCCTTACAGTGTGTGTGTGTGTATGTGTGTGTGTGTGTGTGTGTGTGTGTGTGTGTGTGTGTGTTGGTTAGTGTGTTTGTGTGTGTGGTCTGGTCTATAATCCATGTAACAGGCTGGGGTTTATGAGGTCAGAGGTCAACAGGAGCGGGGAAGAGTGACCCTCTGGCCTTGGGGTCAAACTGAGGAGAGAACTGTCACGACCCGACACTCTCACTTTTACTGTCTCCTCCACTTGAATTTATGCCGTCATCCCTCCCCTTCCTCCCGTTTCTTTTTTTCCTTTTTTTCTGGAGGAATGTGGCATGATATGTTTATTTTTATTTTTTTCTCTGACATGTTTCACACGTTCATTTCTTTTGGATGATGCTTTTTCATCCCAGCTGGAGTAGAAAGCAAACTCTTCACCCCAATGTTGAAAACCAAAGAGGAAGAATGTTTTTTAGGTCATGGAAACACTGGAGGAGTCGTGGGATTTTACATCTGGGCCACAGTGAGATTCTCGCAGCGTAGTAACCAGTGAGGTCATGAATATTTTTAATTTGTCTTCCTCTGTGAAGATGTGTACTCATTGCTGCAGTCTTTCTAACACTTGTCAATCAAACATTGTTTTAGTTTAGATTCTCTGTTGATGATTTCCTGCAGGTGACACTCTTTGGTTGGTGACTATAGCTATCACATACTGACATTTATGTGATAGCTATAGTCACTAGTTTCTTCAAAGATCAAGATTTTAAACGCAACAAAGAACACTGAAATTTGGAAGCTCCCCAAAAAATGTATTGCAACATTTGGACCTACAAGGCCGTTGTTAGCAAATATTTATGTGAACAAAAATCAGGATATATATTCAGACAAAAAATGACAGCAGAAAGCAGTACGTGGTGAAGGTTTTGGCACCATGATGTCATCAAATTGGGGTAAAGGAAATTACATTTTGTATTTGTTGTTTTTATAAGAAGAGTTTTATGTCGAATTCAAATTCATAAATGAGAAATTCAAAGTAAAACTCTTCTCATAAAAATAATTCACATAGAATGTGATTCAGTGTCAAAACATTACAGTTAAGTTTTTGACGGCTTGCAAATTTCTGTGTGAAGATAATCTCTCCTTTTCCTTTGTTTGCTGGTGTTGGATGTGCACACTATCCAATAATAAGTAATAAGTAATAAACTACTTAAAATGAGCACCACCAAAACCAGCTAAACATTAAAATGCTTCATACACAGTAATACATCAGTAATAATAACCCAATATATAATATATCACCCTGAAAGGAGACATTCTGCATAATGAAAATTTTACTTTTGATACTTGAATCACATTTTGCTGCTAATACTTTTGTACTAAAGTAAAATTACAAATCCCGGACTTTTACTTGTTATGGAGTATTTTATAGTGTGGTATTGCCAGTGGTGGAGGAAGTACTCCGATCTTTTACTTTGAAGGTGCCCTGCGGTGTTTTCTTGTAAACAAACAAAGTTTCTGTTTACATCCAGTGTTAAACACCAAAACACATACACAAGTGCATTCTTAGAGCAACCCGGTAGCTGAATGGTTACTGCCTGGTTACTGCGCATGCCACATAACCGCATAACCGCAGTGTCCCTGGTTTGATTCCCATCAAGGACCATTGTTGCATGTCTAACTCCTAACTGCCCACCATCCAATAAAGGCAAAAATGCCCCCCAAAAAAACCCCAAAGTGCATTTTTGAGGTCTAACAAATGTGTTGAGTGCATTTCTTTCCTCATAAAAGATTTGCAAAGCTGATTTTCCTTAAAAGTTTAAAACATGGATTGGTTACGTCCATGTTTACTTGCTTCTTCCCTGCCTTTACCGCTACATTAGGCCGTATTCAGATCAAATCAGGCAGTGGGGCGCACCGCCACAGGGTTGAGCAAAGGTGTGTTGCAGTGTTGGCGTGTTTGTGCTCTAGAACATAACTGCTGTGAAACAATCAGAAAATAAAATTTAGTAATCTGATTCACGGGCTTTCTCGCTACCACCTCTCTTCATTCACTCTCTAGCTCACTCGACCACAGCTGCTCTCTCGCTCTCTCTCTCTCTCTCTCTCTCTCTTGCTCCCGTTTTCTCTCGTCTTATTTAAAATGAGTCAGGAGGCCGACAACAAAGCCTAACTTTACTTTTAACGTTATCAGACATCCTCCCCTCCTTCTGGTCTTATTTTTACAGCTCTGATCAGTCTGATCGCCTGCTGTGAGTGGCCCCTGCCGCATGATGTTGGGTTTTGTTTCTCTAAAAGTTGACTCTGGATCAACTTTCTCGCCGCCTAGTGTGGCACCACTGCAGCCTAAACGCACTACCCCCATTCAAATGAATGGGAGGCCTGGCATTTTCGCCTGATTTGGTCTGAATACGGCCTTACTGCATTTCTTGTTGCGTTACTGCCACCTGTAGATCAGAGGAATAGTGTGACACATTGGCAGGACTGTGTGTTGCAGCACATGTATAAGAACAAACAAACTGGGAATCCACTTGTAAAAACATTGCTCCATAGCTCTACTAGTGGTCAAAAACTCCACAGGGTACCTTTAAGTTAAGGACACTTCTTTCACCACTGTACTGCTCATGCACAATTTCCTGTATGCTGAAGAATTTCTGCCACAAAGAGAAAAGTTTGATACTGTAGGTTAAATCAATATTGTGGTGCACCAACTGGTAATAGAATAGAAAAAACTGACTTTTAGCTTGAAAGCCCAACCTTCTGTATCTTCTCTCTGTCTTCCTGTTTCCCTTTAAACATGCTCTAGTTTCTTTCTCACTGTATTGTAATCCTCAGTTTTATAATATAATCCTATTTACTCTCTCTCTTTGTCTTCTTCCTCTCTTTCTCTCTCTCCCTCCTGAGCTGAACCCATTGAACTGCCTCCCCACCGCACCCTTTCTCCCCACTCACTTCCTGTTTAGAGGAACAATTAAAGGATTGTTCCTACAGCCCAGGGCACTAAGGCCTTGATCTAGAGCAGTCACCACATCAGCTGCAAAGACCCACATAAAACATCAGTTATAAGACCTCCTTGAAGGACACTGGTTGCCTGTAGACCCAGAGAAATAAAACAGAAAAGTTGATGGGCAACTTTTGAGGACATACACATCATGAGATGTTGCCCTCGGCTCTCACCAGCAAGTCAGACATGATCAATAATAATAACATGCAGTGCCAAAGTGCAAGGAAGAACTGTCATTGATGATAGTTGTCAAAACTGCAAAACTTTGTCTGGAAATCTTCTTTTCAAGTGAAGTTTGACTCATTCAGCGTTTAGGTTTGATGATATAATTACCTAATACTGGCCTCCAATTAAAAATCAGACACCTGAAGCTCGTGATCTGCTTTTAAAATGACATTTATGATGCAGTTTAATTGTTTACATACAGTTTTGTGTTTTTTCTGTCTGTGGGAAACTTGAATTATTTTGCTGATTGGATATTAAACTCACTTGCAGGAAAAATAATATTGTTATTATTGCTATTATTAGTGCGAGTGGTATTACTAGTAGAAGTAGTGTTTTTTTTGGTGGCATTGGTAACTCAGCCTTGCAGCTAACATATTTTCATTATTGATTAATAGAGTGATTTTTATTTTGACCAAATTGTCTATTTTAGTCTATAAAATGCAAGAAATGCTCATCACCAAATCAAGTCCAAAGTCTTCAAATTTACACTTTAATTATGGGACAGGTATTCAAAGGTATTCCTTATAGGATTATATCAAATGATTAAAAGAACAGATCTCCACAAAAAAGAAAAAAAAAAGCTGCAGCAAAAGTTTCATCTTGTATTTTTTGCTTGATAAAAGACCTAAATGACTCATCTATTATCTAATCGTTTTGGCAGAGGTGGAGGAGTATGTGAAGGCGTTTTCCCCAAAGGAAAATTTCATAAAAGTCAACCATAAATGGTGAATCGTGTTGACTTGGCATTGGCAAACCTCACATACTGCAGAAGTTAGTAAAATAAGATGGAAATTTGTTTTTCTTGTACATATACACAGATAAGGTTAAAGATTCCAAAAGCTTGTTTGCACAGCAAGAGTTTTAAACTCTTTTGAATAAAAGAGAAATGCCATTTAAGGTGTGTAACTTTTTTTTATTTGCCTTTTATGTGAATTACCAATTACATCATTGTAGATACATGAGGAGTTATCACTTATTTGACTTGTGTTGTTCCCATGGTTGTCCTGCTTGTGTCATCCATCATGACTTTGTGCTGTAAATAACTGCCTTTTCACAAAAAAAAAACGATTGTGCTAGTATATGCACACAGTAAAGCAAATTTGAATACCACAGACATATGTCAACATTTTAAATAAAATAATGAAATAGTTCACTCATCTGTTGACGCTGGCCTCCCTTCTTCGTTCACAGGCAGAGAGACGGGCGTACAGAGAAGCTGAGATGAGCATGATGGACGACCTATCAGAGGCGGACTTTCAAAAAGAGGAGGAACCAGCCAGTCCAGCCCCTCCCCCTTCACAGCAACAAACAGACCCCGCCTCGCCAACAGTTGCCGTAACGCCAGAGCCGGTTGCCAGGGGAGACCAAGCCACGCCCAGAGAGATAGAGTACCAGGTAAAACGGCCAATGTTTCCATCTCAAGTGGTTAATAAGACTCATGCGTTAAGTTGATAATGGAAGCTCTCACTAGCTTAGGAAATAACATTTTGTACTAATTGTTTTACTTCCTCTGTACTGGAGACCTCTATTGTTGTCTAAGAACTATTAAAAACACATCAGTGATGTCACCCGTTGCACTGGGTGACATGTTCCTTCACCACAAAGATTATGATGACGATAGCTCCAAAGACTAATAACACCAATTACGTTATTAGTCCGGAGAGTAGTTTTGTGTAAAGCAGAGGCAACTGTGCACGCACGGGAAAGTGCTTCTGTTTACAGAGCTTTGCTAGCTTGTTGTGCTACACGTCACAACCTCTTGACTTTATACTACATTGTAAATTTCTCAAAGAACGTCAGTGCAAAGGTTTAATAGTTTTTGCACAACAATGAAGGTCTACGGCACAGAGGAATAAGATAAATCAGGCTTTGGATACACACACAACACTTATAATTAGATCAGATCATTGTTGGTTCAGAAATAAGAATAAGAAAAAGATAGAAAACCACCAGCCTTATCCTTGACATGACATTTTGGTCTTGTTACTTTTAGCAGATACCTTGATGAGGGTCTAATAAAAGATGAAACTTGATGAAGGTCGCTAGACCAAACTGTTGCTTTGAATAGATTTTTTTGGTTTGTGTTGCACTCTTCCTTTATTACAGACACTTTTAAAAACTAACATTCAGTGCAGGGATGCAACTAACGATTATTTTCATTATCAGTTAATATGATGATTATTTTCTCAATTAGTTTATTAACTGTTTTGTCTATAAATCAGTCGCTAGTGAAAATGCTCATTATAATTTCCCACACTCCAAGGTGACGTCTTCAAATTTCTTGTTTTGTCCAACCAACAGTCCAAAACCAAAATATATTCAGTTTACTATCATGTATGACAAAGAAAAGCATCAAGATTTTCCTAATTTTTTTGAATTTTACAGCTGTCTCTAATTAGTTGCAAACTAAAGTTAAATTGACAATACGTGGGTCATTATAATTTATGTTGCATACATTTGAAATTGCCATACTCATTATTTCATCTGTATTTATTGTTTATTGTTGATAAAACATTGAAGTGTTTTACAGATATCATCTTATACCATGAGCACAGGGTGAAACAGACTCTTGTCTGAGTCTTGACGCTTGTCTGTGCTGACTTGTTTTCTGTGTGTGCTAACAGGATGGCAGGGGCTTTGGCATCGGTACACTGGTGTTTGGGAAACTGCGAGGTTTCTCCTGGTGGCCTGGCAGGATTGTATCCTGGTGGATGAGCGGCCGTAGTCGAGCTGCTGACGGGACTCGCTGGGTCATGTGGTTTGGAGACAGCAAGTTCTCTGTGGTGAGTGTTTTTATTGAGGAACTGCTTGACTGAATTGATAAGATACTGGTACAGTGGGTGTTCAGTCTCCAGTGGAGACACATCAAAGGCTCAGAAATGCTTTTCTACTTTAAAAACCCATCCAGAAAGAATGAGAGAGTGGGAGAACATCTGTTCTTGTTACAGCTACAATTCTTTTTAGCGAGTAATTTGACCTTAATGCAGTCGCTTACTTAACACCCTAAGCCCTACTATTCCAATTTTATGCTTTTATAGACACTAGTTTTTGGCAAAGACAGTCAGAATACTGTTCCAGTTATGACATTCATAAGCTTTAAATCAAATTTCACACCATTTTATTCACACAAGTTTGTCAGTGTTCATTCAAAACTTTTAGCAGAAACTTTTGTTAGTGGACACTTAATATTACTTTGATTTGATGAAAACCTTGATTCTTCACCTATTTCATTTGACTTTTTCATTTGAATTTACAATTTAGTAAAAACCCTGATAAGATAAGATCAGATAAGATACACTGTATATTGCACCTAAGCATCACAGACACAGGAAAGCAGCTTCTGCTGTCTTTGCTTAGACGAGGCTTAATTCTGCACCCAAAGTCACCTTAATTAAGGATTTGAAGGGCTTGTTGATAATTTAATGTTCTCCTGTTTTTGTCTGTTGATTGTCATCTTAATGACATTCGTTATCACATCTCTGTTTCCAGGTTTGTGTGGAGAAGCTGATGCCTCTGAGCTCTTTCTCATCTGCCTTCCACCAGCCCACCTACAACAAACAGTCCATGTACCGGAAAGCCATCTTCGAGGCTCTGCAGGTAAGGAGCCCACAACTGCTCAGCTTCTCAACGTCAGAGTTTGTGGGGTTTCCAATTTTTGATTAGCTACAGCAGAAAATATGAATATGAATAGAAATTTCTGTGGATAAAGTCAACATCTAAAATACCCAAGTATAATATGTTCAGGTCTAAAGGCCACATTTTACTCATTCTTGTCTTATGTAACACAGATCCACAGAGTTGCTTTGATGTCGACTGGTATTTTGGCATTTGTGGAGGTTGTTTTCAACTAGCTCTGCCCACAGTTTATGAGTGATCGCATGTGGGTGTATCAGTGCAATCTCATATGTTGTGAGTTATTTTTTCAGTGAAACAATTGTTCACTTCTTCTTGTGTTCTTGACTTTTCAACGTGTCGTTATGGTTACTGTGCATTTTTCTACTGCACTGTCAGAGTCAGTTTTTGTGTTGGTGGCAAATTATATTCTCAGAATTTGCTGATTTATTGAGGTAATGTAAAGTTTTTCTTTTGCCTTATGAATTGATGTCAACTTAATATTTTGAGTTTTTTTGGATTTATCGTGACGGTAAATCAGGTGATGATGATTGGCTGTGATAGAAGGAAGGGGTGGGACTGAGCTTAGGCTTCTTCAGCAAACATGTAGAAAATGTGGGTAGAACAGGGGGTCGGTACAATCTTTGACTTCATGTTAGACTCTGGAAATGTTTTTTGTTTTGCTTGTTAAAAGTGAGAATAAATCAGCCAAATAAAGGCAACAGAATCGGCAGCTCCAGTCTTGTGATTTGGGCTGTTTAACATGTGAGCGGGCCCCTGTGTTTTTTTACTTGTGATTTTCATTATTTTGTGAAAGTGTTTCTGATTCTGATCAATATTATAGAAAATGTAACAAGACTTTGCACTAATTGCATGTGTGTTTGTGTTTTTGTTGTGTCTAGGTGGCAAGTGGTCGAGCAGGGAGGCCCACTCCCGCATCCTGTGATGCAAGCGATGACGCGGAGGGGGTCGAGCCTCAGACCAGACAGATGATAGAGTGGGCCATGACTGGCTTCCTACCCAATGGCCCGCAGTCATTGGACCCTCGAGAGGGTATACATACAGGTTTAACATTTTACTTGATAAAACACACACTGGACATACATTTTGTGATCACATACAGCAAATTTCACCTCATCATGGAACAAGTTTATAAAGACAAGAAAATTAAGCTGTGGCCAGTTCTGTAAACGGTAGATACCTCACTCATGTTACATTGGAAAGCCAGAAGAGATGAGTTTCATGCGAGACCCTACTGCTCACCTCAGCCACAACACCATATCTGGGAGCTTAGCATGTCACATTGAACCCTCGTTTTTGCAGCATTCACAGTGATTCTTACATCACCAACGAAGACAGGTGTCAGAACTTAAAATGTGATATTCTTTTCAAATAAATCCAGCAAGTATACAGAAAACCTTAATGGATGACTCAACAGCTTGAAACCAGTTCTAATGTATTCATATTTTAAAGTCACCGTCCATCACTTTTAGTCACTTTATTAATGACATTTTGGTCCTCAGACCTTCATCAGGCAGTTCATTCATCAGGTCATTGTTTTGAAAGGTGAAATCGTCATGTTTCTTATGCATAAAAATTCTAATTCTGTTAATTCTATGTCCTTATCCCCACAGAGGAGCAAAATTCATATAAAGAAGCGTTCTCAGAGATGTGGGCAGAACCTGAGGCAGCGTACACACCTCCCCCTGCCAAGAAACCACGCAAGAACTCAGCCGAGAAAGCAAAGATCAGAGAGGTGATCGACGAAGGGACCAGAGGTAAACATACACTTATTCACATATTGTGAAATAAAAATGATCATTTTGCTGAAAATTATGTTTATTATAACTCATGAAAGAAAAAAAGGTCAATTTGTGCTGAAATTAGAGCTGGTATACTGACTCTTCATATAGAAACTGTTGAAAGCAGAAAGTCACACTACAACCAGACTATTATGTCAGTAATAGAAAATCTCTACAAGAGAAAATATTCTCTGAGATGAAATCAGATGTCATAAACTACACGTTTATATAAATTTTACTTGTTTTGTTTTTTTTCCCAGAGAGACTCATACAAGAGATTAAAAAGAAGACCAGGAACATAGAAGGTAAGTGTTTTGGAAATAATTAAAGCTCAATTCTTAGAGGAATATTTGAAATTAAGAAGTGATGTATTAACAGTATTATGTCTTCTGCAGAGGAGAGGAACTGTACAATGTCTTCTGAGTCACAAACATTGTTTATACAGCATTGTTTTATATAATTCTTAGTCCAAGGTTTGCTTAACCGTAGGTACAGAGTTGACCAATAACTTATTTTTATCATCTGCCCTTTCTGGCAAGTCATATTTTAAATAACATTATGATTTGTCAAAATCGTTCTGTAAATGGGTTGAAAATGTGACAATAGTTTAAATGTCACATTATGACTTACATTATCATTTCAGATTATCCCTTCATGAGGCAATCTTCTGTGGTTAATGAAAAGTTATTACACTGTTGTTACGTAATCAGTTGTTTTGTTCCTGTTCAATGCATTAACAGGGTCAATAGGATGGATTTTACACTGATGTGAATTGTTAGTTGCTATAGCTCGGAGGAAGCATCTCTGAAATTAAATTTTTGTACTTGTTCACATTATTCTGTCATCCATCAAGACCTGTAATCAGTGCAACAGCAGAATAATTCACTGGTGGGTTAAGATGAGGGCCTGAGTGATTGAGTGTTTGTTATTGATCATGAGCACATTATTGTTATTTGAGGTTAAGTAGCAGTAAATGTCTTACATGTTGTACATATTAATTCCTAGACAAACGTAAACAAAGTGTTAATACAGCAGTGTGAGGATGATCTTTGTCTTTATTTATTTGTTCAGATATCTGTATCTCCTGCGGAAGCCTCAACGTCTCTCTGGAGCATCCTCTCTTCGTAGGAGCAATGTGCCAGGGTTGCAAAGTAAGATACTCACAGATAAACTCAGCAGTAAGACTGGAAGTCAATATTGTATTTCATTGACTTTCAGTCAGATGTTTTCATCATGATAGGATCATATTGTGTGGTCATTTTACAATTCTCTTGTCCAAATTAATGATTCTAAGCAATTTGTAACTAAAACTAACAAAACCAGTTACTGAAGTTTTTGTTAACATGTGTGGAGAGTTTTGTTGTGATGTAGTGATTAACAGCGGACCAAAGTTATTTTGCACAACATCAATTAGTTTTTTCATATGAAAAAAAAAAGATTTTGCATACATGTATCATTTTGAGATAAATATGACAATTTTGAAAAAAAACTATTAATATTTGTTTATATTGTGATATTGAATTCAAACATAACATCTTCCATAATGGTATACAGAGTGATATGATATGATATATGATATGATTTATTTATGGTTTACAGACACAAAATCCAAAGGATAACATGTTAAAGTGAAAACAAATATTTCCAGCATAGTCCGATGTTAAAAGACAAAGAAACATAAAGAAACACAAGACGTTCATAATAAAACTAAACAATAAAATCCTGAAATCACAAAATAACACCCACATCAAAGTACCAAAGCACAACAAAGACAATTTGATAGATAAAGTAAAAATGTAATTGAATATTTCATTATAGATCAGTGACCCTATTCAATAAATAAGTGCTAACCTGACTTGTACAAGCCCCTTTCATTTTTAACAACTGGAAGTGTAGCACTGGTGTAAAAAAAGAAACTTCTGGCTACATTATTTACTCGAGGGCCTTTACATGAACCCCTGGTATTATAGTTATGCTGACTATGGACCACTGTTATCTTTGAAAACAAGTATTGATAATATTGTACATATGATGCAGCTTCAGTGGCACTGACTGAATGCACATACATATGGTGCCAAAATGATCACATTTCAATTAGTTGTTTAGTAAATCAAGAGGAAAATTATCAACAGTTTTGATAATGATTAATTTCATTAAAATCAATTAATTTTCTATCTTTTTTGGGGGGCAAGCAATTTAAAGAAGCAGTCTTGGGCTCTGGGATGGTGTGGAGAACATTTTTCACTATTTTCTGACATTTTATAAACTAAATGAGAGTTAATCGATAATGAAAATACTCATTAGTCACAGCTCAACTGCTAAACACAGCTGCACACAGCCTCCACTGTTGTTAAACCAGGAAACTGCTACAGTCCCCCTGAGGGCTCGACGCTGAAGCCCACTCACCTTGTTTTGCCCTGTGCTTGCCGCTCCCTCCGCCCTCCAGGGTCAAGCAACGCAATATAATTTCTGCGATATTACACAGACACATGGAAATGAACAGATGTAAACTGACCCATACTCCCCAAATGTAAGATTTAATTACGGAAAAACAACAAGGACACACTCCATCTGCCTTCTCCTGATTCTGTTTTGTGCTCTGGCAGAACTCATTCCTGGAGTGTGCCTACCAGTATGACGACGATGGCTACCAGTCCTACTGCACCATCTGCTGTGGAGGCAGGGAAGTGCTCATGTGTGGCAACAACAACTGCTGTAGGTCAGTAGAGATCTGTACACTCTGTTGTTGAAGATTTTGGGATTGGCAACCAGCAAGTTGCTTCTTTTTGTGGCCCGGGACAAGAGTTTGGTTTTCGCTGCAACAGAAACAATCTACCCATGAAAGTCAAAACTTCATTTATGGTTCCTTCTATTGGCAGGTTTATTTATGTGAATACAGAGCACACAGTTGACTTTGGTGTCTAGGCTCTGATCTCGTCACTGCAAACATATACTCAGCACAGGAGAGATCAGGAGTGACGAAAGCAAACTTCACCACAAAACTGCATACAGAGCCCAAAGCCAACTATAATGTGGTCATTCCCCCAAAAAACAGCTTCAACTATTTAAGGGGAAAATCAGAAAGATAAATGTGAACCCAGCCATCCGATCTGGGCAACATATAATTATTAAATTAAAGGCCCTGAAAACCTATTTTCTCAATCAGCTACATAAACATATTATTTCTGCCAAAGTTAAAACAGTTGTGGTTATTTCACTTGAGAGATTTCTGTTTTTCTGGTTTGAGGAGGATCAGACTCACAATTTCATGTACTCCCCTTCACTAGTAAGGATTTGGCAACATTGGAACCAGAATCTGATGACAGTTGTGGGGTAGTTTGCGTATGTTTCCAGCCCACTGTCAATCAAATCTGATCAAACCACACCCTCACAGTCCTGGTCATTAATAAATGATACCTAAGGATGTTTTTTTTTTTCTTAACTTTAAATTTGGTTGTTGGTTATTTAGTCATGACTATTTAATGTTAATGTAAAAATAAACACATTGAACTCACAAAAATCAGCCATGGGTATAAGCTTAAATTCTGTCTTAAAACAACAGTCAGGTGTCCATATGAACACTGAAAGAGGTTTTCCTCGCTGTAATCACTCCTCCTGTTCATACTGACCATTAAAAGATCCCCTTCAAATGTGCTTTCAATGTAAGTGATGGGGGCCAAGATCAACAGTCCTCATTTTGAGCAAAAATGTTTTTAAAAGTTTCCTGTTCAGCTGCAGTGGAAGGATCATAACTTTGTCACTAAAAAGTATCCACTTGATCTGACAAATTTGAACGGCTGAATCTTCATAATAGCTTCAAATGAACTTTTAAATACATTTTTGAACAGAAGGAGGACTGTGGATTTTGTCCTCCATCACTTACATTGTAAGTGCATTATGAAGGGATCTTCTAATGGTCAGTATGAATGGAATGATTACAGCGAGGAAAAACATGTCAATGCTCATCTGGGTACCTGAATATTGTTTTAGGACAGACTTGAAAAATTGTGAACCTGTCCTCAAAGTGAGTATTAAAAAATCTGTATCTGTATATTGCATAATCATCAGTCTAGTAAAGAAATGTAAGGAAAACATGTTGAATCCCTCTGTGTGTGTGTGTGTGTGTGTGTGTGCAGGTGTTTCTGTGTGGAGTGTGTGGATCTGATGGTAGGAGCCGGCTCAGCGGCAGCAGCCATCAAAGAAGACCCCTGGAACTGTTACATGTGTGGGCCTCGAAACACCTACGGGTTACTGCGGCGACGGGACGATTGGCCCTGCAGACTACAGCACTTCTTTGCCAACAACCACGAACAGGAATTCGTAAGTCTGAGAGAGAAAGAGAAGTCTTGTCCTCATAGAATATATAAATATAAATATGATATAATAATGATACCATTCTAAAAACCGAGTTTAGAAAAGATGCACCGTTATCCTTTATATCATTATGTTTTGCAGGCATAATAAATAATGAACTACATCATTTTCCTCACTGAGCAAAACGAGTGCAATCATTTCAGTTCAGTCCTGACAGTATACTGTAAGTCAGTTAGAGTAAATGTTGTAAATTTGATATATTTGCCGTCCTACATCGAATAGTGTATGCTATCATAATGTCAACAGAAAAATTAGGTAAAATACAACACAGTCAAACAGGAAACAGTGATATGTGGGGATCAGTGTAGGTTATGCGCCAGGGCTTGTCACCTATACACTATGTACACAATTATTAGGCAAATTGTATTCCTCAGGATTAATTTGTATTATTGAGCAAATACAATACTCTCTGTTGATCCAAAATGTTGCTGAACCTCAAACCTGAATGTTTAACAAAGGAAAAGGGAGTTTTGTCTCTTTGTCTTTCAGAATATTGTATAAAAGGATGCAGAATTAAAGCAATTAAATTACAAATGACAATTAAATAACATTTTTAGCCTTTCAAAAATATTCAGTGACCAAGAAAGCCACCCTTCTTTTCAAAAACTGACATGAACCTTCAATCCATGGAGTCTGTCAGTTTCTTGATCTGTTCACAATCAACTTTTGCTGAAGCAGCAACCACAGCCTCCCAGATGCTGTTCTAGGAGGTGTATTGTCATCCCTCACCATAAATATCATGTTTGACAAGGACCCACAAGTTCCCAATAGGATTTAAGTCAGGTGAGGAAAGGGGCCAGGTCATCATTCAGTCATCTATGAAGGCTTTGCTGGCTTGCCAAGCAGTGGAGTACTTGGATTCACGTGATGGAGCATTTACCTGCATAAAGATCATGGCCTTCTTGAATGCTGAGGATTTCTTCTTGTACCACTGCTTGAAGAAAATATCTTCTAGAAACTGACAGTAGGTTTGGGAGTTGATTTTTAGTCCGTCTTCAACCTTAAAAGATCCAACTAGCTCATCCTTATTGACAGGAGCCCATACCAGTACCCCCTCCTCCACCTTGCTTTCACCTGACTTGAAGTGGCGCCCTGTGTCCACCAGTGATCCAGCCCCGGGCCCATCAGTCTGGTCCATCAAAAGTCACTCTCATTTCATCTGTCCATAAAACCTTTGAAAAATCTGTCTTCAGGTATTTCTTGGCCCAATCTTGATGCTTCAACTTGTGTCTCTTATTCAGTAGTAGTCATGTTTCAGCCTGCTTTACCTCGGCCATGTCTCTGATCACATGACACCTTGTACCTCTCCAGGTAGGTTGCAGTTCTAGAGGATAATGGCTTCCTGGTAGCTTCACATTTAAGTCTTCTCAGGTCTTTTGCATGTAATTTGCCCCTTTTCTTCTCCATGCGTTTTGTTGCAACACTATTTTCACACTATTTGCAACATCTTGTTTGATTGTCCAGTGGTCACACCTCAATAGTTAAGCTATTTCAAGGCCCATTTTACCTGAGGTAATGAAGCTGCCTAGTAATTATGCACACGTTAATAAAAGGTGTTAATAACTTTAGGCCACACCCTCCCTTATTACACAAATACATATCACCTGAAAATGATTCAATCCAATAAGAATTCAAGTTTATATGGTTTAGAGTTGGTGCATAGAAATATTTATTTAGGTCAGAATACTCACTTGCCTAATAATTGTGCAGGCAGTATAAATTATTCATAAAGCATAATACACATCAAAACAATGTTCACATTCAATTATTGATGTTCTTCAGCAAGACTTTTGCCCAAAGAACATGGTCTTGTTTCCTGATAATCTCATTTTATCTTTGGATCTTAGAAATTAAGCAAGTGCACGCGCATGCTGTTAAAAGCTTCGTAAGCTGGGCTGTCTATGGTGATGAGGATGATGCAGAAAACATTTCAAAGTCACTTTGTATATTTAACTGTCTGTAAGTTGAGCTATATATTGAATAATACATCACAAAATGCAAATGTTGTAAACACATACACAAATACATTTTTTCATACTTGAAAGATGAAGATTGAAGATGATTGAAGATGAAGCATAATGTACAATAAACCGTCTACGTACAGTTTTCATAATTCAAGTAAATGAGTTACTTGATGGAAGCTGACTGAAGAAAGTAAACTTTGATTTAGCTGCTGCTCGATGCAGACGTTACTCTGAAGATCATATTAAAACTAAAATGAAGCGGTGGCTGTTCCTGTAAGTTTCAGGAATATGCATGTCACTCTGTCATCATTTCTACATTAGAGCTACTGCATGTAAGTGAGAGATAAACATACACACAATAAATAAAAAGAAAAGAAAAGATACAGAACTGGAAAATACACAAGAAAGTTGCGTTTCAGCCAGAAGAGATGAAAATATGATGCAAGAAGATGGACAGGAGGACGATGACGACACAAACTGGCAGATCAGTTATTGAATAAATGTTTGTTTGTGTTTGTTTATTTTAAACATCAACACTTAACAAAGAACATCAGCGTTTGTGTAAAAAGTGTAGACTTAAAAATGTACAAAAACAGTGAAAACTCAAATAAAACATGTAGTTTTTGGTTCCTTCTGCAGTTACTGTGCTTTTGGGAAACACGTCTTAAGCTTAAGAACGTTTGTGAGATGGATTTTACAATCATCTTAGCCTGAAGGTGCTTGTGGGAAATGAGGCCCAGATCATTATCATGAATAAAGCTGACTTGTGATATGTTCTGTCTGCTCTCTTCTGTTTTTACAGACAATCTAATCTTGTTCTCTTAACTCTCTCTCAGGAGCCAGCCAAGTTGTATCCTCCAGTTGCAGCAGAGAAGAGGCAACCGATCAGAGTCCTATCCCTGTTTGACGGCATTGCAACAGGTGTGTCAACAAGCTTGTGTGCATGTGTGTGTGTGTGTGACTGTAACATTTTAGGACTCGCTGCTTGTGTAAAAGACTTCTCAACACGGATGGTTTGGCAGTGAACGCTCCCACAGTTGTACTGATGAAATGATGTGTGCACTCAGGTCTGCTGGTGCTGAAGGATTTGGGCATCCAGGTCGACAAGTATGTGGCGTCTGAGGTGTGTGAAGACTCCATCACTGTTGGCATGGTTCGACACCAGGGACGTATCATGTACGTGGGCGATGTGCGCAACGTAACCCACAAACATGTAAGTGAAATTCTCCTCTGTAAGGGACATTTGGGGACATTGACACCTGTGTTTACAGCAGACCACTTGTGTTTAGATTACTGAAGATACATTTGAACACAGCATGCAGCAATAAGGAAGTGTTTATTACATAGTTGTTTATAGTTGTTTACATAGGAAGTAGCTGAAATTCCAGTTGATTCTTTTTGATTGATTCACTCCACCAAACTGCTTCTTAACCCCCTTTTCTCTGCTGATGTTACCTCATGATGTGTTTTGCCCATTAGATCGAAGAGTGGGGACCATTTGACCTGGTGATAGGAGGAAGCCCCTGCAACGACCTCTCCATAGTCAACCCTGCACGGAAAGGCCTTTATGGTGAGAAGGGGTCTTTGAATCAATTTTCTGCTGTGTATAAGTTCAGAAAAATAAGATGAATAATAAATAATAAAACAATTTTCTCAGTATTTGCAAAGAAATTTTAAATAATTAAATTAAAAACGAATGTTGAGGCACTGACGATTGTCTGCCTTTAATTACTTTTAATTCTTCATGTGAAATGAAATATGGATGCTGAACTCCTGCAGAGGGAACGGGCCGGTTGTTTTTCGAGTTTTACCGTCTGCTACACGAGGCTCGACCAAAACCGGGCGACGAGCGGCCGTTCTTCTGGCTGTTTGAGAATGTGGTCGCCATGGGAGTCAGTGACAAACGGGACATCTCACGCTTTTTAGAGGTAAAATAAACAAACTCACAAACACCTGCACAGATTGACCCATTACAGGTCACACAATAATCCCATACACACTCGGACAAAGCGTTAAAAGTAAATCACACGCATGAAGCCGTGAGTGGTGATAACTGGAGCAGAAGACAGCTTTGCTGCCCTCTTGTGGTTGGATTTCAGCTGCCATGACCCAGGTTTTTGGTGAATCTTTGGAGATTAGCGAATGCACATCGGCCACTTAAATATTATTAAATGAACATATTTCCTTCCTTACGTTTTTTTTGAATTGGTAACATGACACAGCACAGCAGGTGATTTAACAGTAAATACGTGACATGTATGCTATATTGGGACAAACAGTACATTACTAAGATGTCAGAGACCTGTCATGACCCAGTTCTTTAGTGAAATCTCTATGAACGTCTATGAATGTACACTGGTCACTTTACAATACATTTAGATTATAGAGCGCTTTTCTAGATACTCAAAGATGTTATTTTTTCTTAACATAGACACCAAAAAAGTACACATTGCAAGCAAAAAACACATAGTTAGCACATGAGAAAGTGACACCTGTAGCCACAGAGTCATGGGACGTCATATAAAATCAAAAATTAAAATTGATCACAATGTATTTTACCTTCTGTTTCACTTATTCATTAGTTTAGATGGTGTTCTCTTTAGATCAGCTGTCAAAAAACTACAATTAGTAAACTGCAATAAAAAAAGACATTTTTGTCTCATGAAAAGGCTCTTTTTTGTTGTTGAAAAGTTCAGATGGAAAACTTGTGGGATTTTATATCAGGGCTGTCAAGTCAAGTCAAGTCAATTTTATTTATATAGTGCCAAATCACAATAGAAGTTATCTCACGGCACTTTTCACATAGAGCAGGTCTAGACCATATCCTTTATTTAACAGAGAGTCAATATTCTCCCATGAGCAAGCACTTGGCAACAGCAGCAAGGAAAAAGTCCCCTTAACAGGAAGAAACCTCAAGCAAAACTGGGCTTTAGCTGGCCAGCCATCTGCCTTGACCGGTTGGGTTGAGAGAGAGAGAAGGAGGGAGAGGGAGAGAGACACAGAGAAGCATAATAACAACAATCATAACAATAACAATAATAATAATAGAAATATGACTAATAATAATAATAGCAGGCGTGGGCGTCAAGCAGGACCATGGCAGCAGGCAGTCCACAACCACGATCCATAGAAATCTGCGATCCATAACCAGGCGGTCAACGACCATGATCCAAAAAACCCCGGAGAAGAAGCCAAGTTAGTAACATGCATTAATGGGACATGAATGCATACAGATGGAGAGGAGGAGGGGGAGAAAGGAGCTCAGTGCATCGTGGGAAGTCCCCCGGCAGTCTAGGGCAGCATAACTAAGGGCTGGTCCAAGCCGAGCCCGGCCGGCCCTAACTATAAGCTTTATCAAAAAGCAAAGTTTTAAGCCTACTCTTAAACACAGAGAGGGTGACCCAAACTGGAAGATGGCTCCACTGGAGAGGAGTGTAGTGTAATAATATACACAGAAACAGACCTATGATGTTTAAAAGAGTCTCATTTTCAGACAGATGTTCATGTTAAGTGAAACAGGAAGTAAACCCTGCTGTTCCTCTGCAGTGTAACCCAGTGATGATCGATGCCAAGGAGGTCTCTGCTGCCCACCGTGCCCGATATTTCTGGGGAAACCTGCCAGGCATGTCGAGGTGATACATACACACACACACACACACACATACACACACACACAATTTTTGACTCCAAACCTGATATTGTTTTTATATGACATATTGATGATGATTTTGTCTTTTCATTTCTTCTCAATATTTTGGTAATTGCAGACCTCTGTCGCCCATGACAAACGACAAGCTAGACCTACAAGAGTGCCTCGAGCACGGACGCACAGCTAAGGTATCCACTTGTGTGTGTGTGTGAGTGTGTCTGTGCATATTATCATACAGTATCTAACTTTCTGCCTAGTGCCAAACAAAGATTCGGGTCTCTAACAGGGAGATTTGGACAGTTTAGGCAACTGCAGAACATATATTAATGTTACGTTTTAAGTCTGGAAATTGGCCAACACTCATGAAATGATAAGTTTACATTTAGTAATTGACAATCTATGAGTGTATTTCATAGAGATAAAATTATTTTCTTCCATGGACTAACATGTCTGGAAATGTGAATTAATACATATATTTCTCAGTAATGTATCCATAATTAATGCCAATTTTCCTACATTTTCCTGCTGCTATTGTTGCACTTTTGCTCTGCCAGCAAGAGCAAAATAATTTGAGAAAGTCATTTTTTCAATCCACAATTTGAACCAACCATGTACTGTATCATAACTGCACAAGAGGGGGACAGCTGTAGAATTAAAAAGGATATGTGTGTGTGTGCCTGTCTGTCTGTCTGTCTGTCTGTCTGTGTGTTTGCGTGTGTTTGGTTCTGGATGCTAATTCCAGTTTGAGAAGTTGCGTACGATAACGACACGCTCCAACTCTGTGAAGCAGGGGAAAGATGAGCATTTCCCTGTCTACATGGACAACAAGGAGGACATCCTCTGGTGTACTGAGATGGAAAGGTACAGTGGTGTGTGTGTGTTTGTTTGCATTTTTCATGTTTCAACCCAGAGCTGCATAGCAATAGGTTGTGAGTTAAAAAAAATGTTTTAACAATTTGTATTTACACAAATTTGACCTTTTGTTCAGGAAATCAGCAACAGGGCATGTGTATGTGGTAAAGTGTTTAGGAAGAACAGGACTAGATATGTGGAAAGTGAAAGCTTTTTGGAGTCGTGTAACATGACACTCGTGTACGTACATATTTGAATAGTATAAATTCACAGATTTTTTTTTTTTTTTACATATAACTTTAAAAGTCCAAAAGAGTCCAAAGAAAACTATGTATCTCCAAGCTGTCAACTTTTCATGAGATAATAAAAAGAGTCCAGTTATCAACTTTGTCAGTTGGTTTTTAAATTATTTATTCAGCTGCAGAAGGAAGATAATTTTCAGCCAATCTGGAGATGACACGATTTCCATTACATCATACATCTACAAACCAGTTTATTAAGATTTAAAATGTGATAAGATTTTCTCCAGTCCAATCTAAAAATGTTCTCATGTGTGTCTCCAGGGTGTTCGGTTTCCCCGTCCACTACACCGACGTGTCCAACATGAGTCGTCTGGCCAGGCAAAGGCTGCTGGGACGTTCCTGGAGCGTCCCTGTCATCAGGCACCTCTTCGCCCCACTCAAGGAGTACTTCGCCTGCAACTAGTCACACACCAACTCTCTCTCTCTCACACGCACACACACACACACACACACACACACACACACACACACACATTCACACATAAACAGTATCTAATAACACACATAATTACACACAGTGTACAGCTAGTACATGAAGGTTGGCTGATGCAGAATGACACAGATGACCGGACAGTCAGACATAAACACACACCCATACATACACACTGTAAAGGACTGCTTTCCTAGTTCCCATGTAGACCACTGGCTAATCGTAGTCCCCTTGGTGCTACCTTGCTGATTACCACACACACACATACATCGGTGCAGGATTTCTGTACTGTAAATCCTCACGTACAAACTTCCTGCCCGACCTTGAAACTGATGTCTTCTGGCTTTACTGTGTTGTAGTAGCTTCAGTTCAAACCTCCACGGGGTGCAAAACCGACAAAGACGCCCCCGAATTTTTGTTTTTAATATCTCTCTGAATTAATCGACACACCAATGAATCCCTCTGAACCATAACACTTAACTCTGTATTCATGCTTAGCGACAGTGCTGCTGGTGTGTTACAGTGCAATGAACACAAATATACACACACACATACACAAACACAGACTCATACACATACACACACACACACACACACACACACACACACACACATACACACACACACACACACCAGTTAAAGCTTGTGGTGCTGGTCAGGCAGTGATAGAGTCCAAATGGTGCCACTTTAATACAACACTTTTACAGTTTTTGGTGCTCTTGGAGGCTGAACCGTCTCTGGTTGTTTCAGTCGCTGCAGTTTTGTGTCCCTAACTGAGTTTAACCAAATGCTTACAAGCAGACGTGGAGGCAACACCAGCCAAGAAAGGCAGCAAAAGTTGACATTTTGACGAGCCACTTTAGTGGATCAGGAATTTTTTAAACTTATTGTGTTGGGCAGAGTGTGCTGAGGGGCTTGTAAAAGGAAAAAGAACAAGCAAACTCTTTTCAGATGGGATTATTGTGAAACCTTTACTGACTCGACTGCAACTAAAGCAGATTGTAATTTCTTCTGTTTCTCGAGGGAGGCGCTGTGGAGGTCCAAATAATCTCAGTAGTTGAGTTAAACTTCGGCGGACCGAACCACACAACCAGTTTTTCTGGCAAAAAATATCTTTATCTTCCCCTGTTTTTTCCTATGTTCATGTTTGTTACCCAGTACCTGCAAGCCATCTATGGATGTGCATGTGCCTTTCTGAAAATACTTTTTAAGTAAAATCAGAGCCAAGATCATAGTGTTCAGTGCTGCAGCTGTCTATTTCTTCAGTGCCCTCCAGTGGTCAGATAAAGCAGTATAGAGAATGTGGATAACGAGGCGACACTTGCATTGTGGGTCAGTGTTACACGTCACTGGACTAGAATGACTGTAAACATATTAAATACAGTAAACACATACGGCCATTCTCAGGCCATTCTCATACACTCATAGAAATATAGAATATCGGTGCATGCATTTCAGTTGTCAAAACCCACATCCACGGTTTACTTGTGCGCTTCTGTAAAGACTTTGTACTGTTTTGATAAGTTCTTGATGGTTTTGGAGCATTTTTGGCAGCGATTGTATTTTAAGGTTAGCCTAACTTTAGCTTGGGTGGATATTATGAGATATATTCTGTCTTGTAACTTTTTTAAAAAATGGATATATTTCCTCATGTTTTTTTTGGTGGTGTACAATACCACATTTGTAATAATGCTGTTGTGTTGTATTAGTTACTGTTAACTGTTACACTGTGATGTTTCATCTTAAGTATTTCTACTGCCTGACTACTACTCAGGCCTTGGGCTTCAAGACTGAGATTGGATGTTACAGTTAATATCTGCATCTAAATCATTCAGATCATTGTGGGGTAAAATGTGTTCCACATAATCTAAACATACAGTAGCTTGAGACTTATCAATTAGAATTTATCAGAATTATCAAATAAAGGTATGTGTGTCATAAAACTGTTCTTGCTAGATTCCTGTTTCTCTTTGCGAGGAATGGTCTGTTCAAGAATCCCTCGACACAAACAGTTACTGTGAAATGATGACGTAAGGTTTATCTCTGTCCTCGGCGTGGCTCAGTTTGTTTTTACACATCATGAGAGCTTCTTTCATTGTCTGAAGCGTTGTCGTGTAGGTGGTCAGCCTCCAAGATCCCGAATGTCAGCCAACGTCGTCAGTTTTATTTACTGTAGATTTTGAGGGATTGATCAGTGTCGCTTCGTTTTGTAAGAGGTTCAGTGTTCATATCTATACTTCTGACATGACGCTGCATAAAGTCTGCTCTCTGGACTTTATGTGAAAATCTCAGCTGTGCAACAGTATAGCATCCTTCTTCTCCTCAAAAGCTACTTTTCTTGCCCACCTCTTCTCATGTCCATTTCTGGATTTTTGAAAAAAGCAGCAGTATTATTAAACCACCATGAAGGGAATTTGTGATGATTTCCTGTCCCTTTAAGGTGTGAAACAAAAAAACCCTCCAACCTGTGAGATTAAACACCTCCCGCGAGATTATTTCTGCCTCCACAGCCGCACTGCCTCTGAGAAACAAACTAAAACATTAGTGAACTTTTTAGGAGTTCAGCATGTTACTTCAGCAGCATTTAATGTAAAAGGGAGTCAATAGGGGGATTAAACCTCAAACCTTCCAATTACAATACAGCCTCTCTTGTGCCTCGGCCCCAATGTTGCCCTTTTTTGTCTGGTGAAAAAGTGAAAGTGACCAGTAAATCAGTCACAGTCCACCAGCCCTTGCAGATTTGGCTCCTGTTGTACTTAATAGGGATGCAAAATGTCCTCCAGTTACACAGCGACGTCCACTGGAATCAGAGGAAAACCTTTACTCTGTTGACACTATGCTGGTTTTCTACTTCCTATGACTGAAACAGATAGCCCTGTATAAATAACAGATGTTTCCTTATATCAAAGAGGAAGACATCTAGGATCTGTGTTGGGTATTTTTTCTGCCTTTTGCCCAATGCATTCTGGGATTAACTCAGACACTCCCTGATCTTGAATAAAAATAAGCAAGTAAAGAAGATTTGATTGTCATCAATTGTGGCAGATATGTAATAAAGTGTTTCCAAGACTATTATAAACACAGACATAATGTGTAAATGTCCTTCTACGCTGATTTATTATTTATTTAAACAGGGCTGTCTCTTGAGGAAAAAAAATCTTTCAGTCTGGTGCTTTTGGTCTTCAGACGACCATCTTTTCCGGGAAGCCTTCCAAATCCTCTGACCTTCCTCAGATACCAGCTAACAACTGGACATGTGCAGTCTATGCTGACACACACACACACACACACACACACACACACACACACACACAAACACACACACACACACTTATACACAGACACAAACACACAGACACACACACACCTATACACAGACACACACACACCTATACACAGACACACACACACCTATACACAGACACACACATGCACAAACAGTCACAAAAAACCAACAGTAAACCAGCAGGTTTTTTTCCATCATGTTTACTCTCTGTTTATACAACCAACCTTCAGGTGCTTTTTAAACTCTGCTCTTTTTTACAGTGCTCTTTGCAGGTTACACACACGCACACATTTGCTGGAAACACACTCATAACCGCAGAACATGGTGCCGAGGCTCATGCTTGTCTAAACTCCTTCTGCTACAAAACACATCATTCATACACACACATGCATACACACTGTGTTTCTTGCCGGCCGCCTGTTGCCATCAGGCTTTCCACGGCGCCGCTGGGTGTGACATCATCACCCCTCCGCCGCTTGGTGCTCCCAAACCCCCACCCACCCCCCACCCCCCACCCCCAGGTGCTGCATGTCAGTCAGTCAGTGTAATCTCTGATTCCATGTTAGATTAGGGAGTAATGATAATAATAATAATGGTAATAATAATTACAATAATAATCTGTTATTGTGTGTGTGTACTGTTCCAGGTTGGTGCTCAGTTCAGTTCAGTCTCAGCCTAGAGGGGAGAGAGAGAGGCTAGAGAAAGCATATATTACAGTTAGTATAGTGACTTGTTCTATTGTACCCAAGGATGCCAGAAGAAATTGTTGAACTGATGAGGTACAGGACACTCTCAAATAAGAGAGGAGCTGAAATAACACCGGCTGCGATGTTGAAATACCTGAAGCAAAAACCAAAGTTTCAATTTGGGCTTCATCGCCTCCTAAAGAGTCGTAAGATAAATTTGGGGCAAAATAATCAACAAGATAGATAAGAAAAAGAAAGAAAATGTCTACTACACAGAGTTTAGTTCATATTTTATGCCAAACTCGTGGCATGGCAGCGTCGGTCGTCCAGTCGACGACCAGACTAATGTATCTACATGCCATGAAATTTGTTAAAGATATCCAATGAAGTCAACATTTATGTTTCTGAGTGAAATATCTTTTAAAATATTGGATGAACTACCTTGAAATTTGGTACAGACATTCATGTCCCCATCAGGAAGATTTATAATAACATCAGTGATCCCTTAACTTTTCATCTAGCATCATCATCATCATCAGAATTTTTGATTTGCTCAATTCTTTGGTTTCTGACTAAATGACATTCCCATCAGCCTCAGCTGTACTTTTTGTAATTAGCACGTTAGTATGCTAACACACTAAACAAAGAGGGTGAATATGGTCGACCTTCTACTCACTTAACATCAGCTGCTGATGTTAGCCTCACAGAGCTGCAAACATAGACTCTTGTGAAATATTGAATATTTTCCCCTCTTTAGACCTCTAAAATACTAAAACAATCTGCGGCTTGTTTTGATTTGCACAGATTAAAATTGAAACTGACAAAGACTGACACACAAATACCAAAACTTTATGTGCAGGGTTAGGGAGAAAAGGCCTTATTGATGACCTCTCTGTTAAAAATATTTACGTTATGACGTAAATAGATTATTGAAGATTATGGAACAGATATTATGCTCTGTAGGATTTAAGGAAGATGTAATTATAATCAAATCTGGTTGAAAATGTACCCCTACTCACAATAAAGGTTTGAACACTGGCTGGTTGAGTAGGAGTGAATTTGTGAATTAGTTTGAAAATTAGACATGAAATAATATGGAATATTTGTCTCTTTGAATTGCATCTTGTATATAAAAGCATACAAACTATTATGCAACCAGCTATTGCTTTATTTTAAAGGGTCACAAGACAAAAAGGTTGGAAACCACTGGCTGATTTTCAGCTCATGTTAGTTTTCAAGGACAACACAAGCGGTGTTATTTCAACATGCATCTGTTTGAGAGTGCAGTCGGACAAAAGCATGAGGAATGAAGTCGATGTTTTGATTGACATCCGTCAACTTTGAGTGATGGATGTCACGGTGATGATGTTTCTGTTCGCCTATCGACAGCTTTTAGGCTGAGTGATGCGCTGTTTTCAACACTGATACACTTACATTCACATACACACAAAACACTGTTCTTTACACACAAAACACAGAGATACATGCACAACACCTACAGACACAATGCTGTGGCGCAGTCAGACACTCATCTCATGGACTAAATGAAAGATGAGCTTTTAGGAAAAGAAGAACTGGTGGTGTTTCAAAAGGTGCTAAAATTGTATCTGAAAATAAGAAAAATATATTGTTAGGAGTATAAATCAAGTTTGTCTTTACAATGACTGTATTTAAGTTTGTCGTAGTAATGAAAAGGCACTATTATTATTTTACTCTTGTATGAATATGAACTAATTAAAAAGGCATTTTAACTTTGTACTTGAACAATGTAAGAAATGAACCGTGAATAAAAAAAGGACTGTTTCTTGTGATTTAGCCTAAAGGCCCAGTGTTATCTAACTGTATGTTACAGTTAAAGGTTTAACTACTCAAATCCACTGTGTGATATCACTTTGAAGTCAAAATTCAATGTGAATTTCAATTTTTTGGGGATTTTTTTCCCCCCTTAGAAGCAGCTTACTAATCTGTCTTTGATGTCAGGTCCCTCTTCAGTCTCCACTGTGGCTCAGCAAAGTTTGCTGACATCAAATGAACACAGCAATACTCAGCATTTTCCTTGCCTGTTGTTAATGTGTGTGTGGAGAACACATCAAACTCTTGTGAGTGACAGTTTGTTGGCTTGCAAGGGTTTGTTGAAGACAGCCGGAGTTGTCTTTCTGTGTCAAACTCTGGTTATTTTTAATAACTGTAAACAAAGAGGAATAATTTGAATGATACAGTTTGAAGCCAAAATTGTCGCCCAGTGTCAGTGAACAGGGGCGGCACATGGCATAGGACACATAGGTAGTCGTCTAGGGTGCCAAATAAGGAAGGGGGTATCAAATGAGTGGGACATGTTTTTCTTTTGTTTTTTTCTTAGTGACAGGTGTGCTTGCTTTTATACAGCTTTTGGAAATACGCACTTACTCTCCCTTCTTAATGTTTTTCTTTTCTTTTTCCAATGAAACAAAATAATCATGTGCACATCTGCAAAACCTCAGTGGGATAGGTGCTGGATACAAACAACTAAACTAGATACAAGGAGTACCTGCAAATTGAATCAGAGCTCCCTTTTATTTATTTGCCACGTTTCGACCAACTTCAACTCTTCCTTCAACTACCCCACTGAGGTTTTGTGGATGTGCACACCACTAATTTATTTCATTTAAAAAAAGGAAAAATATCCAGAAGGGAGAACAAGTCTGTATTTCCAAAAGTCAGAGTGAATAAGCAAGGTTCAAGTTTGTATTTTAGTTTTTGTAACAATGAGGAGTGTTGATTAACAAATATATCAGTTAAATACCAAAGGTAATAGCTTTTGTATATTCCCTGCAAGATGAGACTTTGTAAATCTAGATTATAATTATTTATCATACAGTACTTTATCACATAACATTCTGTACAGTAAGTCATTAGCTTCACTGTCTCTCTGAAAATGCTGTGAATCTGCAGACAGTTTTGTTGCTTAATTATTCATCACTTGAGACCTGTAACAGACCTCTGCTTGCACTTCTTGTAATTCCCACCACAGCGCCAGTCAGCCATGCTGCCAAGGAGAAAAGGCTTTCTCCATCCTGTGGCCCTTCAGCCTCATATTGATGCCTTCAAGAGCCCCTTGTAAGCTCTTGTCACTGGAAGTGCAGCGTTCAAGTGCTCTGAGTCTGAAAACTTGAGCCTGTGAGAAAGTGCTTTTTTTTGTTGCTGTTGTTGTTATCTAGTGTTTCATCTCAGCAATCAATCAGTACAGAATGTCTTTGTGATGCAGCAACAGAACTAAATAAAGAAACCATAGCCTGCACTCCATCAGGGATGAAGGGCCATAAATGTTTTCATCAGTTTAGATCTTTGCAAATGAAATATCAGACTTAGCTTTTTTTTCAGGGAGTTATTTAACTAGCTTAGGTTTGGTTGTGAACCAATGTGGGCCTGTAAAGTCCAATGTGACATTGTAAAGTAATGTTTTTGTTTTTTTTTTTTTTACAAAATACTATTCTGTGAAAAAAGATAACATAAGATAAGACTTAATTGATCCCCTGAAGAAAGTTCACTTTACAGCAGTACAAGAGAAAGGCTTAGAGGTAAGAAAACAGATATATAGTCTTTGAATGAAATTAAATAAATAAATAAGGCACATGGCATTAAATGACAAACCTGTATACATTATGGTACCTTAGACTATAAAGCAATGATGAGTCCAGAGGTGCAACTCTGAAATTCTTCTTCTTCTTGAGGTTGCAGAATGATGTGTTAGAGTCCTACTGATGTAAAAAATAATCTCATCACAAGATCCATTAGTAGCTTTTCTGGAGCTTTGATCATAGCACACAAACTTCCATAGCAAATGGAATTGCCAAGAAATTGATTTTTTAAAAAGTAAAAAGTTGAAAAATCTATTAAAATCTTTTTTTCCAATTTCTCTGTGCACTTTAATGACTTCTCATTCATTTTGGGTTGAAGGTTGAGATTAAAAATTCATTGATTCAAAAGCAGCAATACAGCTATGTAAACATACTCCATTACAAGTAAAAGTACATAAGTATTATGAACTTGATGTAGCTAAAGTATTGCAGTAAAAATACTGGTTTGGTCCCTCTGACTGATATATTATTATATATGACATCATTAGATTATTAGATTAATACTGAAGCATCAGTGTTAGAGCAGCATGTTACTGGTGTAGCTGCTGGAGGCGGAACTGGTTTCAACTATTTTATATACAGTTAGCTAGTTTAGTCCAGAGGTTCCCAAATTAGGAGTTGGGTCCATAGGGTCACCAGATAAATCTGAGGGGTCGTGAGATGTTAGTGGGAGAGGAAAGAAGAAAAAACAAAGTTCTGATACACAAATCTTTTTTCAGTTTTTGGACTTTTTCCTCTATCTTTGATTTTTGGTGAAATATTGGGTCATTTGAACATTTATTGAAATGAGACCACGTGAGAAGTTTAGAGGAAAAAAATCACTATTTGGTGGAGCTGTTAACAACTCATAGACATCTGAAATGTGACCCCGACTACACACTGCTTTTTGTAAGACGTCAAAAGCCAAACAGGTTGGAAACCACTGGTTTCATCTTTAACGATGTGTTGTATTTTAAAAGCTTGTTATATTATTCATTGTGTCAAATCTTCATCTGAAAATTAACTAAAGCTGTCAGATAAATGTAGTGGAGTAGAAAGTACAATATTTCCCTCTGAAATGTAGTGGAGTGGAAGTATAAAGTAGCATTAAATGGAAATACTCAAGTAAAGTACAAGTACTTCAAATTGTAGTTTAGTAAATGTACTTCAGTGTTTATACTTAACCGTTAAGAACTTCTATAATTAGTATTATCAGTTGCATTAGCAGCTCATCAGGTACTAACCGCTATATTTCCGACAGCATTTGAAGGCAACATACGTCTCCAGAGGCAGGAGACACGCCCCTGTCTACTCAGAAGAGGAGACCCCTTCGCTAGACACATCTCGTCTCCTATTGGTCAGTTTTTCCGTTGCTCTGTTTCGAACGGCCTCTGATTGGCTACTGCCGGACTGTCGGCAAAGAAGCATCTGCGGCTCGCGCTGTGGCAGCTGTCCTCGAGCACTCGGCAGGCGCTGGGCAACGGAGAGAGTCTCCTTTGGAGGAGGATCTGGGAACCTGGAAAAAAGGGTAAGAAGCCAAAAAAAAGGCAGAAAAATTGAGATGTCAGGCTTTCTTTTCAAAAGTCCATTAGCCGTTAACAAGAATTGATGCAATTTATTATACATATTTTTATTTTTACCATTAAAATTATGTATTCTATGTCGTGTAACATTAATAACCGTTAGGGTTTTAATGTCAGTTTATTTTCAAACAGGTACATTAACAGTAGTTAGCTTAAAATCAGAGATTTCTGTTCAGATACCTGATGATGCGTGTCTATATCTAATTTGAATGGGAATTTATTCATGCGAGCATTTTCTTTACAAATGAGAGAAAAAAATTAATGGCATTATATGATTTTCACATAAATCCGGCGATAAATCGATAATTTGTTCGTGTGTTACAAAATAGCATTGCGTGCTTTTCGGCGACGAAATATGGGTGAGATGTGAATGTGTGTGTGTGTGTGTGTGTGTGTGTGTGTTTGTGTGTGTGTGTGTGTATTTGGCGTGCCATCAGTGCAATAAGGCGATGTGTGTGTGTGTGTGTTGCCCGTTATGTAAGTCTGATATTCGTTTATGGGTTATTCTCCGTTCTCCCTAATAGATTGAGTCACGGTAATGATGATGAAGAGGAGGGTCTGAGATTGTCATGCATACAAACGAGTCTTTTGGTGTGGGTGTGTATGTGCACTGCATGATCATGTGTGTGTTTGTATGTAGGGAGCAGGTTGAGTACAGAATGTGAACTGAACAGGTGATTTGAGCCCCGGTTTTATATCCTTTGTTGGGTTCAGTGTGGAGAGGGTTTTGCATGCAGACTTACTCTGTTTTGTGCATCATGGGGTTTTGTGGATGCTCAAGGGTGCTTGAGGGGGGTCTGGGGGTCCTCCATGCAGCACAATGAAGTGAATATATTAGAAAGGATCCTAATGAGATGACGTAACTGTTGGCCTGCACAATATATTCCATTAGGGCTGAAAACATTTTTTTTTATTAACTACATTATCTTTTAGTCTGCAATCACTCATATTTCAGAGGCAGCAATTACTTGATACAGTTTCTTGGTAAATGGGTGGCACAGTGGTCCAGTGAGCAAGATGGTTTCTGTGTTTCAGTGTTGAGCTTGAATGTTCTCGCTGTGTCTGTATGGGTTTCCTCCTGGTGTTTGGTTTCTTCTTTTAGTCCAAAGACAAGCAGCTCAGGTTAACTGGTGACTGTAAATTTCCCATGGATGTGAATGCTTGTCTGTTTTAGCCCTGTGATAGACTGATGATCTGTCCAGAGTGTTCCCTGCTTCACACCCATGTCAGCAAGGACAGCAACCCATGTTCCTGCCAAGGATGATGGATGGCTGATACATGATATATGACTTAAACAATCAAGCTAATCAGTTATTAATTGTCCGCAATTAATAATTTTCCATCTACTGACTACCTGTTAAGTCAGCTAATTGTTTTAGTAAATGTTTCTATTTGACAATATCTCTTACTCCGGCCATTTCTTTCAAACCATGTACAGTACAGGCATGAATTATATAATTTAATCAATCAAATAAAAATGGCAAAGAGTAAATCAAATCACCATATTTTAGAGTGGCTCCGTCAAACGAAGACTGGAGTCGAATTCACAAAACCTTTTTAGGAAGTCAGTGGATATAGAAAATGAATGAATGAACGGATGGAAGAATAAATGTCTAAAGGCAGGGCTATGTTTGAAATGAATTAGTTCTTACAACACGTCCAACTGTGTCTAAAGCATAGATGTATTGTAGGAACTGGATACCTGACTCAAAGGTGGCACCCATTAACTCAAATGAAAACCGCTCACCTAGTGGGTTTTCTTCTGCATTGTGCGGCTCACTGCACATGTTCATTAATGTTTCTCCCACATTTAAAAAACACTTTTCTGGGTTCTGGCAAAGTTTTACAAATATAAAACCATAATGGATTAAAAATTCCTAATACAAAGAGTAATTATTGATGTTGTTTGCAGTTCTAAGTGTCTGGTCAACAGTTATACAGATGTCTCTTTTATAATAGTGGTATATAGGTGAAATGCCTTTTGGGCTACAGGGGATGTTGCACTACCACGAGTGGCCACTGTGTGATTTAGACCATTGAATACATCCATGCTCTAAGTCTTTATAGCACAAAGTGTTTATGGCTGTTCCCAGAGGCCACACTGTGAAAATGCTGCCATCATACAATAACCCTCTTGAACAGTACACGCTTTTGGACAGTATGTCCTCGAAGGCATTCACAGTTGGCGCTCGCCTGCATAAAAAATGACAGTTGTGAAGTTGAATCAAGTTGTGTGAAGAATAGGAAAACTGCATAAAGTGGGTGTGCTTGTCAGATTGTCGGTTTCAGAAAATTACAGAAATTGTTGTAGACAACCCCCAAATCCGACATCAGAAAGGTGTGGGGAAGGAGGTTTCACACGCTGTTTAACCACTGTATAACATAGTTTGAGGCACTCTGACCCCCTTGAAAAACCATGAATGGTCCCTAGATTCTGCCATGCTAATTACATCCCTCAATATGGATGTACTATACTCTTCTCAGAGCCCGAATGTCACATTATATTTTCCATGTCCATGTAGGGTGAAGTGGTGCTGGTGGCATTAATTTCATCATCTGCTGTGGACTTGCAGCCCGAAATTTATAGTAGATCACACATGCCAACTGGACATGTACCAATGCAGACTACTGTAGTACAAACTGTACTGTGTGGTCAGGTCAAGTTTGTCCTGATGGTGGTACTATAGGAAACATCCTTGGGGATAAATTCACAATTTTTCAAGTTTGTCTTAAAACAATAGTACCTGCAGTGGAAGGATTGTAACAAAAAGAGGGAAATTGGTACTAAAAAGACAGTAATTTGGAAAGATATCAACTTGATTTGACTAATTTGGAAGACCAAAACCTCATATTTGCTTCTAGTTAACTTTTATTTACATTTTTTCACAGAGGGCAAGCTGTGGATTTTGTTCCCCATCACTAAAAGCACATTTGTAAGGGATATCTTAATGGCTAATGTGAACAAGGGGAATGATTATAGCAAGAAAAACATGTGTTATTATTTATTTGGGCAGCTGACTATTGGTTTTAGACAAACTTGAAAAATTGTGAATCTATCCTTTAAAATCAAAGGGGTTCATCCTCTAAGGAGCAGGAATGTGTTCAATACATTTCATAGAAGCTTTCCCATTAGATTAGCTTTCCCAGTGGATATTTTAGCCTGATGGTGGCACAAGAGAAGGAGTCAAAGGGTGGTCCAGCTAAAGGTCAAAGGTCAGACTACATGAAATAAATGCATAAAACAAAAACTGGTAGAATGCACTAAGTAGTGTTATTAACTTTATTCAGCTGATTTCTTCAGCAGTAGATTAGAGCAAAGGGAAAGGTGGAGACACACCTGTCCATCCTTCACAAAAGTACAGAATTGCAGCAGGATGGAGCGCATGTAGAAAGAGAGACGTGCCCCTAATCCTCAGAGTGATGCCCTAGTTAGTTGTGCGACTGCTGTTGTTATTGTCTGTTTATCTGTGTGTGATTCACTAATGGCTTATTCATCCATGAACCTCCAGTAGTACCCACGACCCTTTAAACCTCATTCTGTGACAGTGCGTGTGTGTGTGGGGGTGTGTGTGTGTGTGTGTGTGTGAGGGTGAGAGTGTTTTATGTCTATTCTTATCTCCAATCGGTTGTAAATTTGTTTGATGCACGTTTGTTCTGGCTTTTTAAATAGCTCACACACACACACACACACACACACACACACACACACACACACACACACACGCATACATCCTGCACCTCCTCCAGATCAGACAGGAGTCAGCAGCTGTCTAGTCCGTTCTTCTCACTTACAGCATGCATCAACACACACATACATACATTTCCATGACACACGTAGGCCGCATTTACCCAGAAACAGACATCCGAGGATGTCAGCTGCTACAATGTCAGATTTAAACTGTTTCTAAACACGCAAGCTTTTCTTTCTTTTCATCACAGTTTCATTCTTTATTCTACCTTTTTTTTTCTGATTGCATCTGGATCACGTGTTGTAACGAATTAAACATGTCTATGATAAATTACTTCATTAGTTTAGTGTGTTTTCCGTTTGTTTATAGAGTTTTTAGGTGCTTTTTGTGGAAGTGACTACTTTTACGTTACATGAGGAAAAGCATTTTTAAGAAAGCATTAAATTGAAGCTTTAGATGTGTGTTTTCTCAAAAGACTGTCATGCAACTTGACCAATTAAGAGTTAGCAACACTGATTGAAAACATGGAACTTGCATGAAAGAAAGCACATTTTTCTCTGTATTTTAGTCACAGTATATGCTTTGTTTAACTAAGAGGATTAACATCGAGATTCCTCGATGAAAGTATCACTTTTCGTATACCATAATGTCGATAACAGACAGTTTATACCTAAAATAGCAGCATGCAGGAACTGTAAAATGGCTGTGTGTCTGGGATGGCTATGTTGTCTGAGTGACTTTGTGAAGATGTGACTTTGGGAGGCAAAATCTGCCTCCTGCTCCTCATTCATAATTAATTAACACCCCCATTAAAAAACTGTCTACATGAGGAGTGGAGAGAAATCAGGGTGTGTCTCAGCGTGTGCATGTGTTTAATTGTGTGTATCTACGTGTGTGTGTGTGTGTGTGTGTGTGTGTGTGTGTGTGTGTGTGTGTGTGTATGCATGCTATGGCAGCTGGTCTGAGGGTGAGTAAGTAATGCTGCCCGGTGTATGTCTGTGTCTTTGGTTGTCTGTCTGTCATACCCACTATGACACAGCAGAAAGCACACACGCACACCGACTGCTGACCTACACTGAAGAACTCTAGAATAGCTCCGTGCTTTTAAGCCTGGTGTTCTTTGGAGTTGGTATTTTTGGGTGGAGTTGGGCTAAGCCATCTAATTCAATCTTTCCTTTTCAAATTTGACCCCCCGTTCAAGCGTTAAAAGCATTTTTCCTAAGAAAATGCCTTTCCAATGTGACCAAATATGGTAACAGCAGTATCATGTTTTAGTGTAAACAACAACAAGTGTAGCTTTCCAAATTAGTATGGTGTGCCTTCACAGACACAGTTGCTGTATCCGGTCGTGTTCAGACCAAATTCAGCAATGCGGCACTACCATGCAGGTTTCTGCGGATGTGTGGGCGTGTCACTACATGGCCCATTTGTGTGATGTGACAAATCTGATCATAGCATAAGTAGAAATACTAACCAGAAATTCCGACTTGCAGCACAACTGAGTGCACAGCGATTTACGTCCTCGTACTCCCTCATGGCAGGGTTGTACAGCTCTGGAAAGGTCATCATGGCGGCGATGGGTCTCTCTTCCATCCTCACACTTCCTCGATAAGCAGCGGTAAATAAGGTTCCTCTTCCCTCGGGCGTCTTCAGTCTGATCACCGGCTTACATGATTGGCCAACACTGCGTGATGTTGGGTTTGCGTTACGGCAAAAGTTAATTCTGGTTCAACTTTCGCCATATGAGCGCTGCCTTTTTTTTGCTGAGCCCTATGCGGTCCTCACTCCTGCAGTCTAAACGCACTGCCTCCATTCAAATGAATGGGAGGGCTGCCGTTTGTCACACGTTGCCAGATTTGGTCTGAACGTGGCCTTACAGTAATCTAAGGGCTATTGTTAAAGTCCTCCTCCGCTAAAACATTTTTTTTCTTCTTGTTCCTTCAGTTGGATGTTTGAGCTTCACTGTGCAGAACGATGTATGTGCAGAGTTTAACACCAGAAAGCTGTTTTCACATTCACCTGCTAAAAGTTGAAAGTGTCTCACCAAAAATCTTAAAAGTTTAAGGTATGAACCTGTGAGCATGATTAGTGACAGAACTAGTTTGGAGCCAGTTCTGGTCCAGTATTTAACTTACACAAGTGTGATGTGAAAACTTGAAGCCCTCAGTGCAGACAGACACTGAGAATGGACTCTACAGTGAAGTAGGAGACATCTAGTGTCCAGCAGTTAAACTTTTGAAAGGAAAATATTTATATAATATTTGCATATTATAGAGTCTGGGATTTTTAATTAGGGAGGGAGTAAATGCCATTTTAAGGATTTTAACTATATAATTAAACTTTTTTTTGTGGAAAAAACATATTAAACACAAATTATTATACATAAAGCATACATAAACTTATTTTATATACATCTTAAAACATGTATGAAGGGGATCTTCAGGCATGTTTTGTCATTTTTACTTGTATTGTTTAGGCTATCTCATCCTCTGAGGGACCTTCATGGTGGATTGAGACCTTCTGTCCTGTAGTAATTAAAATATGAGTTAAAATTAGTACAAAAATTATTCACATCAAGCCAGCTTCATATAACTAGCGGTGACAAAGATGTTTGCGCCTCCTCACGTCACATCACGGCACCTCACAACACTTCATGTGCACGCTGTTCCATCAGGTCGCATCACGTTGCTTGATGTCACCTCACGTCACTTCAAGTTGCCTCACGTCTCACATCTATAAAAAGTCTCTATTTTCTAATCCAAAAAAATGTAATTGAAGGTAAAACAAAGCTTTATTTGTAAAAAATAAGACAAAGACATTTGGTGAAACATAAGCAGAAACTGAACTACAAAGGTGAAATCACTGATACACTTGACTGGACAGCCAGTCCGACTGCCTGTGACGCCGATTCCTCACGCTAGATTGGCCGGCCTCTGATAACACCCACGTTACAGTTGATATTTTCATAATGTAAGATGTCTGTAAGTAAATAGTTATACATATTTCAATCATAAAGCATTTGGTGATGTCATAATTTAAATTATTTTCTTATTGAATTCATTAATTTTAGTGAAATTGTCAATATAGATAGAGAGACCATGTAGTGTGGTGGTGTATTAGTACCTCATTATTATTTTATTTACAATATTTTAGCAAGATTAGGGTGTATGGATTTGAATCTTTTTTTAAATAATCATAATGCAAGATGACCACTGGAGAATTCTGTTTTGTTTTTTATGACTGTACATATGACAGACGTATTGTGAAAACTAAAAGTGACAGTAAAGAGAGATGTTTTTGTTCTCCTGTCCTCTGAGCAGCTGAAGGTTTTATTGTGTGCGTTTTTGTGAGGGTGAATGGTGTCACTGTGCAGAATGTCAATTATATAAGTTGACTTTAATTTTCTTTGGCTTTACAGTCCTTACGGACACACAAAGCTTCCAGTGTCAGGCGCAGAGGTCTGTTTAGTCAGCGCTCCCAGTCCTACACACACAGTCAGTCAGCTGTGTGGGTTTGGACGGAGCTGACTGGAAAATAGTGACAACAGCAGCTTCAGCTTTAAAGTATCAGATATAGAGAGCAGAATTTCATATAGACATCACTCTCTCTGCTGACCTCTCTCTGTCAACTTTACTATTTATATTTCTCCACTTTTCTCTCCATTTTCCCTTAAGATTGAATGCAATTATGTGTCTGATAAAAGGAAGAGTTTGTGAAATGTATTAATCTTTTCCTTTTTGTGTTCTGATGTCATTCTTCAATGGGAATCTGTGGTGGAAGGAGACAATGCTTCTGCACTGCAGAACGTAGTTAGCTTAACTGTAAACACTCAAATGAGAAACTAAGAAATTCAATTGTACCGCAGTTACATTTTTAACATGTCAACATGAAGTACTTAAAAAAAGAACAGAAAAAACACTTGAGATGGGGACGTTGCAGTTAAATGGTCTGCATCTTGACCTCTAGGCTACCAGGATGCCCCATTGTTTTGTCTTGTTTGTTATTTGCTAGTTTTATTGGACTATAACTATATCAGAATGGTATGCCAACAAAGCACAGGATTGAATAACAACAGCAGACTGTATTTTCCCAGTAATATCCTGTGAGAGTGTAGAGATTTTAATATTAGACGCTAAAACCCCAGCAGTACTAAAGTAGTCCTTTGATTTGGACTGCTGGAACTATAACAATCCACTGTTTCTAGTATGGTCAGGTGTCAGTTTCTATTGGATTTGTTGGTTACAACTGTTTATTTAATATTTTCTATACATAAAAGAGACCTAGTGCCATCAGTATCACCTACGTTTTAAAAAAATCATATGTGGCTCATTTGGTAAAAAGAAGAAGAGGAACCCCAAACACAAAACTGGAACATTAGACATTAAGAAAACATTAAGATTGCATTTAAGACATTAAAAGCAAGAAGACAAAAAGACATTAAAATTGCATTTAAAAGACAATAAAAACAAAAACAAGCAAATAAATAGTTAAAGATGAAAAAGAAGTTATGTATTTAATAAATTGGAAAGATAAGCTGACAGTTTTAGCAGACCTCAGGTATTCAGGAAGCTTGTTCCACAGGTGGGGAGCATAGAAATAAAAGCTGCTTGGTTTTTATCCTGGGAACACTGAGTAAACCTGTCCCAGATGACCTGAGGGGTCTGGGGACTTCGTAATTTACAAGCAAATCAGAAATGTATTTGGGCCCAAGACCATTTAGTGCTTAATTGGCTAGTGATAGGTTTTTAAAATCTATCCTTTGACACAGAGGAAGCCAGTGCAGTGATTTAAGCACCGCTGTAATGTGCTACATTTTCTTGGTGTCAGTAAAGACTCTGGCAGCAGCATTCTGGATGAGCTGCAGCTGTCTGATTGATTTTAAGACCTTTGAAGACACTGTTACAATAGTCTAGCCTGCTGAAAATAAATGCATGAACTAGTTTTTCTGTATCGTGTTTCGATTTTGCAGTCATCATTATGTGGCTGTTGAAATTTAAGTCTGAGTCTGTAACTACACCAAGATTTCCAGCTTGATTTGTAGGATTTAGTGTCATTGGGTCATAATGAGCACTGACTTTTAATCTTTCTTCTCTGGGGCGAAAAACAATTATTTCAGTTGTATAAAAATTCTGGCACATCCACTCATTGATTTGTTCAATGCACTTATACAGCAAATGTAAGGGACTGTAGTCATGTGATGACATGTGTTATGTAGAGTTGTGTGTCATCTGCATAAGTATGTTGGAAAATGTTATAATGTTCTATAATCTGAGCAAGGGGGGGCATGTAGATGTGAATAGAAGAGGCCTGAGAATGGACCCTTGAGGACCTCCGCATGTGATTTTTGTTCATTCAGATTCATAGTTGCCAATTGATACAAAGTAGTCCCTATCTTGTCAATATGATTAGAACCAATGTAGGAGAGCGTCAGAGAGTCCCACCCACTTTTCCACTCTGTCTAGCAGTATCTTATGGTCGACTGTGTTGAATGCCGCACTGAGATCCAGTAATACCAAAACCAAAATGAATATTGGAGCACAAATCTGCAATCCGTACAGGCAATATGAATTATGCAATTGCAAACATTTGCTGAAGCAAATCACAGTTTACCCTCTTCATTAAAATTAGAGAGAAATGGTTTTGATATACACACTCAACACTATGACATCAAATGGACTTAATGATGACTTCAGCTTAAAATGGTTTTAAGTTAGGACTGTTTGTGATCTATATGTCCCTTTATTGCCATCTAGTGTATGTCCTTAATAATGAATCAATGATGGTCAGAAACAGTTTTGTGAAGTTTCATATTGTATGTAATGAGGTTTAAATCAGATTTAACTATATACTTGTGATTGGTCCCTGTATCTAGAACCATGGGAACAGAAAAGTGACTCTGCCCTTGTACATATGACTGAATTAACTGACTGTATACTTCAAACACTCTGAAGAAGGCTCTGTGCCGAAATGCACAAGCGTTTTCTATCGTGATGTGAGCCAAATAAACAAGTGAAATGTTAGTATTTTGTTCCCCTTGACTTGGAAATTTGAGATGTGCTACCTTTCCATATTTTTCGAACATGCTCACTTTCAAAAATGCTTGGCAAGAAATTACAGAAATCACACCTAAACCACGCCCATAGCTGCCAGTAGTTCCTCATAGGACACTGATTGGTCTGAACCACTTCAGTAATAGTTCATAACTTGATCCCTGACAAGATGGATTCTCATGTGATTGCGTGATTGCGTGATCTCCAGCTGCCTTGCAAGGTAATGCTCAGATGAATGTCGTTTAAGACTTTCATGAGTGAGTCTCTGTGCTGTAGTGAGGTTGAAATCCAGACTGAAAAACACTGAAGAAATTATTTTGCACCAAGAAAGCATTGAGTTGCTGAAAAACAACCTTTTCAAGGATCTTTCCTGAAAAAAGTAGGTTTGTTATGGGCCTGTAGTTATTTATTAATGAGGCATCCAGATTAGCCTTTTTTAAAAGCAATTTAATAACTGCAGTCTTCAGGGCCCTTGAGAAAAGTCCTGACTGAAGTGGTTTTATGCTGAGGCACAGGCAACATAGCCATTTTGCCTGAGGTGGAGTTACAGACTCTTTGCCTTATCCTCAGAATTTTATCTGTAAAAAAAGATGCAAAGTCATTGCACGACTTCGTGGATAGCAGTTCAAGAGGCACTGATGCTGAAGGGTTTGTCATTTTTTTCAGTGCCAGTAAATAAGGTGTGTGCATTATTGTTATTTTTATTAATAATCCTGGAGAACAATGACTGCCTTGCCCTTTTAGATGCAAAGTCTCTCTTTATAGATGTTATAATGAATCTGGAGTTTGTTTTTTCACCACCTGCATCCTGTCTGTCTACACTCTCTTTTTTGAGCTTTTAACAATGTGGTATTCCTCCATGGTTCTTTTTTCTTACCAGAGACAACTTTGGTCTTCATGGTATCAATAACATTTATAACTTCAGAGCTAAAGCTGTCCACAGGATCATTGACAGGAACTGAAGGCAGAGCTGGTGTGGGTTTAGAAGCCTGGATGAATAATGTACAGGTGTTTATGTTGATATAGCGTTTTCTGATTATCTCTGTTTTACTTCTGCTGGTGTAAGCAGAGATGGTCATTTTAAAGAAAACAGTAACAATCAGCAAATGAGCGGGCAACATGGAGAGAAGTTAAACATTGTTCATTTGCATATACTGCCCACATTGTAATGATACAATGCTGGTTGAAAATTGGCAAACTTTCCCTTTAGCAACAGAATGCAACATCTTCAGCATAACTGTGATGCTTTCCTCAAATCTTTCTAATACTCAAAATAGAAAATCGTTCCAAACCACTAACTGCCCTGACGGGAGCACTACGGGTAAAGGTCAGAAGGTCGGGCAGGTTGGGCTTTTATTTAAAGCAACCAAAACAATATCTGTCTGTGTTTGTGTTGATTTTATATCAATTTGACCTCAACTGGCAAAATCAGTCTTGGTGTTTTAGTATGCCTGACCATACTGGCATGTGTTTGCGTGTGTGTGCGTGTTTGCATGTGTGTGTATAGCCATTTTTCCACTGAAAGCCCTCCAGTTCCCATCTCCTGGGAAACCAATCTTTTATTCTGGCTGCCAGGCCTGTAGGGCACTGCTTTCCATACTGCACACCCCCACCACCATGTTTACCACCATCGCTGTGTCTTTCATCTCCACACAATCATCCCCTTCTACTCTTCTTCTTTCTATCAGTGGACTCATGGCTTTCTTCAGCCATCCCTATTCCTCAGGCTCTCTTTTTTTCATCTCATCTTTCTGTCCCCCTCATCTCAATCTTCTCTGAGCTCTCTAAAATCACACTGACCTTGAGCTTGACCCGCACCTCTGTGTTCTGAGCAATATACTGCTAGCACTGAGTGTACTATCGTTCAGATAGTGAACACAAATGAGTTAGGACGCAGCACTGAAAGAGCTTTGATCTACCAGGCGTACATGGGTGATTTTTGGTCCATCATTGGTCCATTTGAGTCTCATCTGATTCGGGATACAAATTTCAGGATCTAATACTTTCACTCATCAATATGTTCACTGTTTTCTTTCTTCCCCTGTCGTTCCCCTCTTCTCTCCTCTCTTTCCTCTTTCTATTCTCCTCCATCTCTTTGAGTTGATTCTGTGTGACTAGGGGACTATTGTGTCCTGCCATCAAACACATTACATACAGCCATCCATGCAGAACACACACACAGTGGGATGTTTGTCGAAGGACCTCTCAGTTTGTTTATCCCGTTAGACTTACTCAAGCTGCTTTTTTCAATATCTAGCAGTTTCAGATATCAGAGCAATAAGTTCAACCCACGTGGTAAAAATACACTTTTCATGTACACATTTCAAGGTTTTATTGTCATTCCAACAAATTTCTTGGGTCCCAGTGCTAATATATAAAAAAATCCAGTTAAAATCACAAAATATTCGAATAAAATATTGAAAATAACAAATAATACTATAAATAATAAACATGAAGTGTCAATAATTTTTTGGCAATAATTTGTACAAATTTATATAATTAAAATGCTCAAAAATATATTTTGATCATTTCAATTATATTTTGTTGTTGTGGGAATTCATCATATTATTCTTACACTTTCATTCAAATCTCCCTCTCATTAGTTTAAGGTGTTTTAAACAAATTTGCTTAAAATTCCCAAACCATCAGTCATATATCTTTGCTCACCTTAATTACTGTAATTATAACAGGTTTAAATATTTTGGAAAATGAAACAACAGGATCATACATTGAATAGGAGTCTATTAAAATTTCCAAAGCACATAAACTGAGTACCACATCTACTGTAACACAATCTAAAATTACCATAGCCAAAAGGTATAGTTATCTGTAGGAAAAGAGGGGGCAGGGACCAAAAAATGCACACAATAACCACCAGGCATTCATCTTGAAAAGTGCTCATTGTGCAACATACAGTAGAAATGCCTGAAATGAGGTTAATTAGATCCATGTTTCCTTACTAGAAGCTCTGTGGGATCATTAAAATTCATCTTGTTTTATATATCGGTAGCCAGCTGCATCCATTATTGAATGCTCAACATGTCCACTATGAAGTGAAGTCACATCTGCCTCCTTAACATCAATCTGTGGAGACAAACTTCAAAATAGTGCAACTATAAGTCATTGAACACCAACTTTCTGCCATTGAGCTCGTAAGTAAGATGGTATGTACTGTCCTTTATCAATCCCCTTATTATTAATAATGATGTATTAAGGAAGAGACCAGGGTAGGAAGTATGTTAAAGTCATGAACATCAACCATGTTTCCCTGTTCTCCACCAGTCTGTTATCAGTTATATCCAGATACTGTATCAGTTATACCGACACTATATCAGTTGTATGCAGATACAGTAATCCATTTGTAAATTATGTACTATGCACTGCTCACTACTTAATATTTCATAGGCTGACACACTCAAAGCTTGGAGGAAGTTTTCTGTCTCCTGAGATCAAAGACATGTCTCGTAAACAGACGAGCAGACTTGCGTAATTATAGATGATTTATCCTCTTGTGCTCTGGAAATAAGAGTCAACATGGTATCTGTTTTTTAATGTGTGAAAATGTTTTTTCTAGATTTTCGAGATTGTATTAATATAATTTCTGTAACAAAGGCTGTGAAACACACCACTTACTTTGCACTTGCCCTCTAAGCCACCATAATGCCACTCTGGATGTTTGTTTCCCCTTTTGCATTCATCCTTGTTGGCACTGGCTTTAGATTTGTTCAGGAATGACTGTTAAAGGGCTTCATGACTTCAGTAAGGCCAGGTTCCTTCCACATACCTATCTACCTCCTTGTCTGATTAAATCTCCCAGTCTTTCTGTCAAGACTAGAGCTGTTTTTTGTTGACCAAATAGTAATTCAGATAATACTTGCTTTTAATGCTGTTGTTTTTGTGGCTTACAAATGTCCCTGTATGTAAGGCCAAGTCTGGGAAGGAACTTGGCTTATGGTTGCCTAATGGTTTACATTAGGCAAAATATAATTTACTTTGTGGTCAAATTCATTTGTGCAGGAAAATAGTGAAACACAGTCTTATGGAAGGAGTGTTGAGAGTTGAAATTTTTTTTTTTTTTTTTCCATTTGGACTGCCACTCAGTCACAAAGATGCCAAATGAGTCATGCATGCATAACCAGTTTTATTCCCACAAGTGGTTTCCCTTGCAGACGTCAGGCTATGTATTAAAGGATATGGCTGGTGATTTACTATATTTTTCTTATTGTCGAAAAATCTCATGTGCAGAGCCAAACCAACAATGAATTGATTTACTAACAAGTATTGTATGTGTATCCAAAGCCTCATATATCTTATTTTTCTGTGCTGCAGACCTCTGTTGTTTTCCAAAAACTATTCAAAACACGTCAATGAGCTACACTGTTCCGTTGTAAAAGGAAACACCACTATGCAAGGCAGACGCTATGCATAGTGTTGTCTGCCTTACACAAACAGAGTGAAAACATTTGCTTTTATTAGTCTTTGTAGCTGTTTCTAAACAAACTATTGTGACCATAGTCTTCAATATGAAGGAACATGCGTGGCTCATTAATGTGCTTTTAATCATTTTGGAACAACAACAGAGGTCTACAGCACAAAGGAATACAATATACCAGGCTTTTGATAGACACAATACTTGCAAGTGGGATCAATTCTTTGTTAGTTTGGCTCTGCACATGAGATTTTTTGACAATAAGAAAAAAATAGAATATAGCCATCCCTATCCTTTAACAATGTCTTCATCCTACATGTATGTTAAATGCCCCTTTTTGTTCCTCTGGTAGGACAATGGCTACCAACATGGGGTCCATGCGTATCCTCATCAAGGGAGGGAAAGTGGTCAACGACGACTTCACCCAGGAAGCAGATGTCTACATTGAGAACGGCATCATTCAGCAGGTAGTCCACATTAACACACACACACATACACATACATGAGTAGGCTTTCTTATTCTGCATACACATGCACATGTATTTTTTTTTCAGGTACTCACATTCACTGTCCAGTACAGTATGTCCCCAGCTGTTATTGTGACTCACCTCACAATAATACAGTATGAAGAGAATGAACCACCCAGTGAACTCGGTGGCCCTATGCCATGATAATGAACACTATAATTATCTCACAGAATGTTGTCATGGAAATGAGCATCGGTTTGTGTGAAGATGATGCATTTGACTCAGAAACCTGGAAAGCTCAGCTTTACTCCCACTGAAACACTTTACTGCCATGGCAGCACATGAGCTTTCTCATATATTTTGTCAGCACTTGCTTCCATCGACACAATAGCATCATAAATCATACCGCTGTTGAAACAATCTGTAAGTAATCATTGAAAGAGGGTTCTGTATATCACCATGCTCAGTTAAACAGAGCCTCATACTGCTAAAAACAACCATTTAAGAAAGCGTAACTGAAAGAACACAAAGACACACACACTTACTAGGTTGTTTATTCTAATTTGCCAGTATCACAGTATCTGTTTTTCAAGGCATTATGTAAATGATAATGCAGATTAGGGAGTCCCAGTAAAAAAAAAAAGAGATTAGATGAAGGCCAAAAACACTTTGATGCAAAGTAGCATTCCCCCTCCAAGTCCATGATACTCCTGTGAAAATGCAAAGTACTGTATGTGTTGGCACAATGTTTGTCAGCTTTGCAGTGAACATTTATTATTCAAGCATGCAGGAGAAGCCAAAGCCAAGTAACAGGTGAAAATATGAGAATTTAGGCCTGCAACTAACGACTATTTTCATTATCTATTAATATGCAGATTTTTTTCTTAATTAATCGATTAGATGTTTTGTCTATAAAATGTCAGAAAATGGTGAAAAATGACCATCACAACTTCTCAGAGCCCATGATGACGTCTTCAAATTCAAACCTCAAACATCATCAGTTTTGTATCTTGTATGACAAACAACAGCAGCAAATTCTCACATTTGAGCAGCTGGAGGCAATAAATGGTTGACATTAACCAACCATGACTGAAACAATGAATCAATTATAATTGGTAACCAATACAACAACAGAAAAAAATGTTAGTTACCAGCAGAGGAAGACCTTGTAAAATCCTTAAAGGGCAGATACCGGTATTCTCTAGTCCAGCTTAATGATCATGTTTATTACAGACCACATTCTGTGATTTCACGATGGTTAAAACTCTGTCCAGAACAGTGAAATTATAGAGGAGCACTGTAATTATTTTATTCCCCACGTCCCCATGTAATGATAATTCTGTACGAATGGGGCTTTAGTGTCTGTTAACATGGACTACTGCAGATTAAAAGATCATGGATCCAAATATAGATGACCTTTATAGCTGTTAAATGTTCTCTGGTTCACATGCATGTTACAGAGACAAAAACATTAAATGTATTAATGAAGTTGTGTAATGTGTGTGTTTGTGTTCTCTCTGGCAAGGTTGGAAAAGAACTGATGATACCAGGTGGCGCCAAGGTGATTGACGCCTCCGGAAAGCTGGTGTTGCCAGGCGGAATAGACACCAGCGTGCATCTGCAGCAGACTTTCATGAACGCCACCATCCAGGATGACTTCTACAGCGGGACCAAGGTACACACACACACACACACACACACACACACGCAGACACATTCACACACACGCTGTGTTATGACTAAGCTCGTCAGCATGCCTGTGATAATACATATTTAGAGTCCAGAGACAGCTGTCATACACAGACTTTCTCTCTCACTCTTTCTATAGTCAAATATCCATCCTATTCATATGTTCATCAAGACTAATGACCACATATGTTCTCACTCTGATCCTATAGGAAGACAACCCAAACAGCTGTCCCTAGTTACTGGTTGAAAGCAAAGACTTCTCTTTTTACACACTCACACTATCACTCACACACACACACACACACACACACACACACACACACACACAGCTGTTCAGTCTTCATCTGCACTGAGTTTATTAGTTCATTTCCAATGGATGATCTGCATGTTTTCCACTGATCCCCTGAGACTCAGAGGAGGGAGGATGATTTAATAATAAGAAGACTTAAAAAATTCAAGAGGGAGTGTAGCTTTTGCCTGCATATTATGCGTCAGAGGATGTTTTGGGCTGGTTTAGTTGTTGTTGCCTGGTATATTTTTGTCGCTAGGGGCTTTACTAATGGGTGTCAACTGGGTGTATGAAGGTGTGGCAGTCGCTTGCTATACATAATACAATAACACAAGCTGGGAACAAGGCAGGAATCTATTCTGCTGAGACCATTTAGCAGAGAACTTTCCAAACCGAAAGATATTGTGATATATACATAGACTATATATATAAAGATGGGAGTAGTGAGGTATCGCGTCATTCATTATCTTTTGGTCGGCACCATCTTTTCCGTTTGGAGCTAGGACCTTCTAAGGATTGCCGGGTGTTGCCTGTCACGCTCTGGAAACACGCCTCACTACCTTGGACCGAAGTGAATGCTAGCTTACTGATAACTCAGAGTGGTGCACACTTGGGCTAATGTTAGCTACTTTAGCTAAATTACGCTAACATGGCAGGTATCATAATCAAGTAAGATTAAACTTTATGAAATATTGCGACAATAGTCTGACTCAGTGCGAGTCCCGGAGCCGGGGAGAGCAGCAGGTGAGCAAACTGTCAATCACAGCTGTCAATCAACACCCACACGGTAGACATCAAAGCTACTATAAGTCTTCAGATCTTATTAATGGAGCAATAATTTTCCTATTGACCTTATTAGAGGCCTGAATTTAGAGATTGAGACTATAATGACTCGTTGATCAATTGAATGGTTGGTTATTGACTTAGTATTTCTAGAGAGAAGTTAACGCTTTTTGAATGTGAGCACCTAGCAGCCGTCAGCGGCACTTTAAGGTACTTCCACATTGGCTTCAACCTCAAGCTGTGGTAGTTGCCACTTGGATATATATCAATGTTAAAAAAGGCCTACTGGTTATTAAATTTAGTTTTTCCATCCATCCATCCATCCATCCCTGCATGTTTGCTGGCCTCCAACAACAGCAGGTGATTATCTGGAGAAGATCTTAAGCAGTGTTCTGGTATCTTTTCCAAATACCTGCAGTGCGCTTGGAAGATTTCATGGCAATTTACCCAGACTTTGCAGTGCCGTAGCTTAGTGAAATGACAGGCTGAATGCCAACTGAAGTAGGGTGAGAGGAATTTGGGGGAAGTCCTCCGTATGCCAGTTTACCCCAGCAAGCCCCCCAATCACCAACCCCTACCCACTGACCCCGCTACCATGGCAACTAACCCCCATTCTTAGTGTGGAAATCAGGATTGTGTGTATGCACGCATGGTCGTGGTAGTATTGTGTGGTATCTATGGTGGCTGCGTTACCATGACAACGGCTCGTGTGCAATTGTGATGGACCCCAAAACTATTTCGCTCCGCATCCTCTACTCACCCTCCCATCGTTTTGGAACATTCTGCTCCCTCTGCTGTTTTCCTTCCTTCCCCCTCTCTTCCCTTCACACTGTTTCCTCTGCTTCACCCCCTTCTGTCTCACCACCCTCCTTCATACAGACTCACAATGACCTGCAGTAGGAGGGTGATTTATATAACATGGTGAAATGGTGGAAAGTAGAAACAAGGAACATACAGTGTAGATAAAAAAACACCCTGTTTTTGCATCCATACTTGTATTTTGTTTTGGTGTTTTGTCCATATATTTTGCTGGATTGTATGTACACCTGAAATCAACAAAGCACACTGACAAAAGACTTTACATACATTATAACAAGTTTGATCAAGCACCAGCTGCACACTGAAATATAGTCATGAAAACGATTTAAATCTAAAAATGTGCAATTTTGTTTGTTTTAACCTCAACATGGGTCAATCTTTGAATTGAATTTTCCAGAATACTGAACAACAGAGAGACTTTGCAGATGCGTCACAAAACTTCTACCAAGCTGAGAGAAGAGAAACCTTCAAAAGATTTCATTCAAGTTGCCATAAGGATTGTAGAGGGTATTATTTTTGGGGGCTTTTTAGTAAAGCCAAGCTAAAATAAACAATAGTATAAGATGCATTAGATGAACTGTCTTTGAATTTAAAAAGCAAAAATTCAAGGCTGAACAAAGAGCATGTTTTCATCTTTGAAACTATTTAAGATATTTTGGAGCCTTATGCCTTTATTTGACAGTGACAGTGGAGGTACAGACAGGAAACACAGCGAGAGAGACAGAGAGAGATGAGATGCATCAAATCGCATATATTGCACATACTGTATAACACAGGTAACAAAACAACCAATGTTAATACAAATATATGAACACTAGCTACTTCTAACACTTTATGTAATGGAACCCGACATGAGAACATCATGTCGGGATGCATTACATCACCTGAAAGCCCTTTATCACATTAATATTTTGTTGTTGATGCATTACAGTCAGAAGTCTGTTTTAAAAAGCCTTTTAAACACCATTTAGATCATTTTAACGACAAACTCAAAACCGAAACCATCATAACAGGTTTGACCCTATCTCACTGTTATTCACAGTCTGTCCAGTGCAATATTGATCATGTTATATGTCAGATCAACTGTACTGGACCAGATCAGTGGGACTAGTGGGGGCTAGTATTGGCCTGAGTTATTGGCAGAGTAGTATCTATCACAGCAGGCTCTGCAGAGATCCTTTTAATGTCTCTGCAGGCAGGAGAGGCGGACGGGGGATGAGGAATAGGAGGGGATGAAAGAAGGTGAGGTGTTCAGCTGTAACGTGAAGTATGAGCAGAGCTGATAGAGGCTGATCAGAGAGCTGCGGTGGTAATCTGTCTGACATCGATAACCTCTCACAGAGTCTAACGCACTGAGATCCTCTCATCCTCTCAGATCAGTCATGTCTCACTCACGCTCAAAGTCTCTCGCTCCCCCTTCTTTCCTCCATATTGTAAATGTACTCATCCACCAGGACATTAATTGCTCTTTTGATCTGATTTTCCAAGGGCTTATTAGTTATTTTGGGGTAGTAGCTAAATTAAATATTGAGCTATGATATATTTTCACTGCATACTGGAAACTAGGTCTGCAACTAATGATTATATCCATTATCCATTAATCATTTGGTCTATAAACTGTCAGGAAATAGTGTAACCTCTTCAACTTGCTCTTTTAATGTTCTAAAACCTCCAAATGTTTTCATTTACAATGATAAAAAATATATAAAGGCGTCAAATCCTCAGATTTGAGGAGCTTGAACTAGTGAAAGGTCGGTATTTTTGCTTGATAAATTACAATTGCTTATTAAAATAGCTGTTCATTCATTTTCTGTCCGTACCATCATCATCATATTGAGTGTTTTTTGTGCCAGTTGTTTCCTTTCTCTCCATCTCCTCCCCCCTCTCTGCTTCTCTTTTTATACTTTCTTTCCAGGGGATTATCTTCACAGTAGGGGTTGGAGGGTCTTTAATAGAGTGCTGGATTCATGTTAAAGCACTGTTTGGGTTTATGTGTCACCATCCACTTTAGCTGTGCTGTCAATGATCAGTAATATGCTTTAAGAGCCAAAAGGGAGGACAGCAGTTTGTTGGGTTTAGTGTAGCTTGATAAGAGAGCTATTAGATTAAAACCATGAAGGTAATATGATGGTGTGGTGCATCATAACACGCTCAACTTCACCATATGTATAGGAATATTTTACCCCTACTTCTGGATGTCAAACACAATGACACCAAAATGTGTTTTGTTACTCTTTGCTCCATAATTTACACAGCGTTGATTATTGCAAAATAAAACCACATGCTTAGTTAACCACCACTGATGTGTTGCAGCTGCAAACTATTAGTAAAGAAAATAGCATTTCAGAGAGATATTATGGCTGTTGACATTCATCGTAACATCTAGTGGGTTCATTTCTCTTAAAATCTAACAAATGGCGCGCCCCGGTAGCTCACTGATTAAAATGCATGTCAGGTAATCGCAATGTTGGAATCTGGTAATGGAGCATCAGGTCTTATGAATAATAACAGGTTTCTCCTTAAATCCTGATTTACTTTATGAGACGAAAAAATCCACATGTATGTTTTATTCTGTAATACTGCATAATGCTTGACAGAATGTTTAATCTAAAGTGTCTTTCATAACATAATATTACATAAAATACAGAATTATTGATGTCTTGTTAATCCTTTTCTTTGGAAATATCTCGTCCAGAATCTAAAACAACAACATGTTGGAAGGATGTGATGATGAGATTAGGATGAAGAGGTTAAAGAAAGAAGAAAAAAAGTAAAATATCTGAAAAAAAGGGGATAATAGATGCTCATAATCAAATCTTTACAACAGAAGTGGTTTTTATTATGTATAACCACAGCAAGTGCCTTGTCAGAGAGGAATTGAACTTTCTTGGATCTCCTTCACAGGTTTATAATTTAGCACAGTCTAAAATTGGAAGTTTATTTGGTGACTGTATTTGCATACGCAGCCTAAAAAGAACAAAACAGGGCAGGATGAAAGCCATTTCAACCAGTAGACAGCTTTTATAGCCCAGCAGAGAAACGTCTGCTACTGGCCGCTGAAACCCTCACACTGATAAACACTCACGCTCATACTGTTCAATATATGTATATACCTTCCTTTCCCACTTTCTCTTTCACTGTTTCCTTCTCTTTTTCTACTCTTACATTCCCTCTTCTTTAAAGAAGTCGACTGGCAGTAAATTTTAATTAAGGCCATGCAGACAGACAGTGTAAATCCCACAATCCCCAGCTGTGTCCACGTCCTCTGATCTCCTCCACACACACACACACACTCACACATCGACAGTGATGGATGACACTACGCTCCTCGTGCACATACATACGCAGAGACCTTCGATGCTGACGCTGCAGATGATTCAGACTGGTTTCTATGGTAATGGGAAACCTGATAGCTCGTTGGCCGGTGGAGCTGTCACTCCAAAACAGAAGCTCCTTCCCTCTCGTCTATGACACGTCTGGAGTCTGGAAGGACGAGTGCACGCTGACGTGCACAGAGATCAGGCCCTAGTCACGCTTCATTCAAGTCGTATCAATCATGGAGAGAGATTTTAGTGGTGAATTCAGTTTTAGTGTCTATTTTGACTCGTCTGGACTGAAAATTGAAGACAGAATGAGGCTCATTTGACCGTCTATGTCTTGCGGAAACAGTCATATAACAAGAGCGATGTTTTCTATCTCTCTCTGTTTATTCCCTGTTTCATAAATGATTATTGCCAGTTTTTCATCACTCCTCAGTGCAGTAGCCCCGCTAGACTGTGAGGATATTGAACGGGTGACTGGCAGTGCAGTTGTGGACGGGGAGAGGGGGAGGAAGAGGAGGAGGAGGAGGAGGAGGAGGGTTGGAACATGCGACAGGCATGGCAGAGCAGTATCTGTTGTCATGGCTACAAAAAAGTGGATTTACCGTTCAGCCGACTGAGACGAGTCACGGCAGACCACTCCCTTCACCTCTTCAGTTTTCCATCCTGTCATCCTCTTCCTCTCGTTCTTTTGTGTTTTCTCCTCTAACCTCCACTTTCTTCCACTCTTCTTCTTTTCTGCATCAATGATTTAATATGAATCTTCTCCTTTTCATATTTCATATTTTCCTTCATGTTGCTGCTGCCTTGCAGCTGCTTTGAAAAACTAGAACCAGATTTGAGAGTGTTCATGAGTTTTTTATGAAGAGGTTTCAGAAAGTTTTTGGAAAGGCTCTTCTAAAGTGCTTTTCAAAAACAATGTCTGATTTTCAGAACAAAACCAAGAGGTTTCTATAGAGGGCGAATCAGTGACAGCAGTGCTAAAACAAAACACTTAAGAGACATGTTGATAAATTTAATTTGACTGTGGAAAACTGTTATTTTCCTGTGAATACTGTGTCTTAGAAAAAGTAAGATTTTAACACTTAACAGAACAGGAATTGAGAAGTATATTTATCAGAATATATACAGTTAGATTAGATTACAAGACACCTCTTATTAACTTAACTGTAACAAAGCATCCACCGGTAACAAAACTAACAGAAAAATATTAATTCTAAACATTATACATAGGCTATCACTACAAACTCTCAAATAACTTATTTATTTATCTGCAAAATATCAAATAAATTGTGCTCTGAATAGCAGAGGAGAAGTTCATCCTGATAAAGGGCGTTTTTCCTGATTTCTCAGGCTTCCTCTGCTTAACTTAAATGTTTTGTATAATAGCATCCTCAGTGTTGGTGCATGAACTAGACCATGATGAGAAAACAGTAAATAAGGAAGGACTATCAGTCATTGTCACCAGGACAAACACTATCTATGTGCTTTACAGTGGAATCATTGTTCTCTTGTTTAATTAATCTTTTCTCTCTTCCTTCCTTCCTTCCTCTCTAACTCACCCCCGCTCACCCTCTCGCTTCACTCAGGCTGCTCTGATGGGTGGTACCACCATGGTGATGGCAATGGTCCTGCCTGAACAACACTGCTCCCTGCTGGACGCTTACGAGCAGTGCCGAGCTCTGGCCGACGCCAAGACGTGCTGCGACTACGCTCTGCATGTCGGGGTGACCTGGTGGGGACCAAAGGTAAGACTGAAAGAGGGGTTCGAGTGTGAGACGTACCAGGAAACACTTCCACCAAGATCTTTACAGACTGATGTTCATTCTTCTCTTCATTCGGCTCTTCAAGCTTTTATCCTTCCTGAATGAATAATCAGGCAGTCAAACCATTTTCATTTATGGGTGAAATGTGTGATGACCTAGATTAAACCTTACAGGAACTAGGTTAACATGCTCACTGGGCACGTTAGGCAGATTCTGTGAGTCAGTATGCTTCATTCAGCCTTTGGCTGTAATGTCTCTACTATATCATCTGCTCACTGTGTGCATGTGCCATATCTTATTATATACAGTAAAGTCATATACAGTTCAGTTTAAGGCCAGACTGTCTAAAATCTAACCGTTACCCTTTAATACCATGATATAATGGCAACAAGGCCTGCAACTAAGGATTATTTTCATTGTCAATCAATCTGACAGTTATTTTCTCATAATTCATTGATCATTTGGTTTATTAAATTTCAGAAAATATTGAAAAATGCCCATAGCAAATTCCCAGATCCCAGGCTGATGTTTTTAAATGTCTTTGTTCGACCAACAGTTCAAAACCCAAAGATATTCATTTCAAATATATAAAACAGACAAAAGCAGCAAATCTTCACATCAGAGAAGCTGAAACCAGAGAATTTTCTCCTCAAAACCACCATTATTAATTAAATGTTTAACATTATTATATGAAAAGCACGTTATTTATCTTTTATGATACCCTGCCGGTGTTTATATCAACTCTTGGATCAACACTTTGATGCTTAATGTGATATTATGTTCCTGCAGCTGTGGAAACGCTTGACAAGCATCACTGACAAAAGAAATTACATTTACAAGAACGTACATCCTTGCTGATGACTGTGTGGTTCATAAGTGCAACTCTTGTTGTTTCTCAGGTATTAAATCAAGGCAGATACATATACAGGTGTTCATTTGCCACCATGTTTACATCAAGATGTTTAAGGGATGCTGTCAAACTGTCAAAGTGAAGGAATATTCATTGTTTGAATTTTGCTTCCATCAACAAAACTATGATGTGCTTTTATCCACTTTTTTATCATTGGATTTACAACCATTTTACCGCAAATAGTTTGTCTTTCCTGCATTTTTTAATGAATTAAATTAAATAGATTCCTCTGTGTGGTGAACATCTCTTTGGGACTGTGATCATCACCAATGTGAAATCAGTCGGATCTCATTCTGGCTGTTCTCCAAGCTCATTTCACACCCCATATAACACACACACACACACACACACACACACACGCACACACACACACACTTTCCCTCCATGCCCATACTCATACTGGATAATGCACTTCACTGTTTATCTTTGCCAAACTTACAAACTTTGTGCAGTCAGTTCAGATCCCTGATCCCAGACCTTTGCCCTGTGATCAGGTGCGTAACGAGATGGAGACCCTGGTGAGGGAACATGGGGTCAACTCCTTCCAGATGTTCATGGCCTACAAGGACATGATGATGCTGAGGGACTCTGAGCTGTACCAGACACTGCAGACCTGTAAGGACATTGGGGCCATCGCACGCGTCCATGCCGAGAATGGAGAGCTGGTGGCAGAGGTACACAACACACAAACACTCACATAGGCACAAAATAGCACAATAATCTTAAAAATATGTTTCTGTTATGAAAGTGCTAAGTATGATTATTTTATTGTGATACAATGCCTGTCGTTATCTGTTTTGGGCACATGAGTAGAATAATTTTAGAGGCATCTGTATGTGTGTGTTCTTAGGGTGCCAAAGAGGCTCTGGATTTGGGAATCAGTGGACCGGAAGGTATTGAGGTCAGCCGACCAGAGGAGGTGAGATTATTTTCTCTCATTTGTTTGTATATTAGCCTGCTGGTGTAACATGCACAGCAAGGGTTTGCATTATCTTCTGCATTTACTTCTCCTACCGCTGCTTTTTTATCCATTCCTTTTTATTAGCAGCTTAATATGTTGATAGTTGAACATAAATTTATTGTTATTTATGTTTTCATCACAATGAAAATTATACATGGAAACTAGAAGCCAGATTTTGAGAAATCATGTAGGGGTGATGAGTTCTGGTGACATTTAAAAACGCTGAGAGGTTGGATGCAGATGTTAGAATTGAAGCTACAATATGACCATTTTCAAAGGACTGTTTATACACTTTGAGTTAGCACAAAAGCTAACAAACAAAATCCAGCTATAATTATTGATTACATGATCTACTATGAGATGCATCATTCTCTTAAGAGAATACTCCCACAAAGATAAATCGGTAACCTAACTCAATTCTACATGTTACTACCAGTTATTACTGTATTTTATGGACAGAAGTTTCTGATAAAAACATTTAAATGTATACTCGGTTCATATTAAATTTCTCATCTTGTGATTCTATCTTTGTCCTGTCTACAGCTGGAGTCTGAAGCGACTCACAGAGCCGTCACCATCGCCAACAGGGTAAACACTAGATTTTTAATATCCTGTTTGTGTGCAGGGGTCTGTGTGTCATTGATACGTGAATACATGAATGAATGAATGTCTTTGTGACTGTAGGCTCACTGCCCAATCTACCTGGTCAATGTATCCAGTATGCCTGCTGGAGACATGATTGCTGCTGCAAAGATGCAGGGTGAGTTACCTGCCCAGTGAAAAATACCAGCAGCAAGATGGTGACTGTGATGATGATGATTTTTGTCCTCTTCTCCTTGTCTCTTCTTGCTGTCTCTCCAGGTAAGGTGGTCCATGCAGAGACCACAGTGGCTCACGCTGTGTTGAACGGGATGCAGTATTACCACCAGGACTGGGCTCACGCTGCCGCCCACGTCCTCGTCCCTCCTCTCCGCCTTGACCCCAACACACCCAACTACCTCATGGGCCTGTTGGGAAAGTAAGTGCACAGAACACACACGAACATACCGTGCTGCTGCTTGTAAACAATAGATTTTATCATTCAAGATGTCAATGATCAGTGATCTTTTTGGCTGCTGTCTTAGACATTAACATGCATATCCTGTTTCCAGTGACACTCTGAGCGTTGTGGCATCAGAGCACCGTCCATTTAGCACCAAGCAGAGAGCTTTGGGCAAGGAGGACTTCACCAAGATCCCTCATGGAGTGTCTGGAGTCCAGGACAGGATGAGTGTCATCTGGGAGAGGGGAGTGGTACGTACACTGACACACACACACTCTCACACAAACCTTGTCTTCACTAGTTAGCATTTTAGTATTTGAGTGACAGTAACAGGAAGAGACCAGGTTCCTCATCTTTTGTCTGCAGGTTTAATGCCAAAAGAGATTACTTTAACAGTATGACATGTACTGAAATGTTTCCTTTCATTTCAATGCATCGATGTCTGTAGGTTACAGGAAAGATGGATGAGAATCGTTTCGTGGCAGTGACGAGCTCTAACGCCGCAAAGATCTACAACCTGTACCCACGCAAGGGTCGCATCATCGCCGGGGCCGACGCTGACGTGGTGGTGTGGGATCCAGACGCAACAAGGTACGTAACTGTATTTACAGCATGCAGGTGTGGTTCACGAACACAAAGTGCTGTGCAGAACACACACACACACACACACACACTGATGCCTTCTCTCTTTGTGCAGGACGATCTCTGTGAGCACTCAGGTGCAGGGTGGAGACTTCAACCTGTATGAGGGGCTGCGCTGCCACGGTGTCCCTCTGGTCACCATCAGCCGAGGACGTCTGGTGTGTGAGAACGGTGTGTTCATGTGCGCCGAGGGCTCTGGAAAATTCTACCCACAGCGCACCTTCCCTGACTACCTCTACAAGAAGATGGTGCAGAGAGAAAAGGTGCGTTCACTTTTGTTCAGATGATGAAAATGTTTTCCCAGGAAGTAAACTAGTTCCGGCAGAACACCAAGGCTCATACAGTGCTATGATATGCTGTGTCAGGTGACAGCTAGCCAACTGCATACACACCCATCATGCTGTGTCTAACTGCACTGATTTGACAGTCTATATAAAGGATTTAATGCTCATGCTCTCTCTGTACGCTGACACTGTTTTTCTGCAGCTGCTGCTGCTGTCTGCAAAACCTCCGTCTCAGCTTCTGCATGTTCAGTTCTGCCCTGATTTATGTGCACGAAATGATTTATACTACTAACTTGTGGGGATTTACTTGATATGCTTTCTGCATGTCATTTTGCTTTCAGAGCTTGTTACTTTTGCTTTCTATCTTTTAACAATATGTGAATTTATCTGTTATAAATATGAAAATGTGTGAGGATCAGAAACAAATGCAGGAAAGGTGGATGCAAATATAATATTTATAACTGATGTTTGCATAAAAAAAACAATGGTATTTTTCTTTGAGACTCTGTAACAGCCCACAAATAATAATAAGTTAGTCTGCTCTCGAAAATACACCTCAAGATTAGAAGCATTACTGTCAAGTCAGATAAATATCCATCACAAGTTTCATCTGCATTTGAAAAGCATGATGAGATTGTTATTGACAGGATTATTATTATTGTGTCTCTTACTTAATACACCCCTGCAACCAGAAAGTCTAGATGATAAAGTTTGTGTTCACATTTCACTCTTCATGGAAATTATAGCTCTCAACAGTAGAGACACATTTTTACACATGTTAATCTTCACAAACCACCTCCCACCTCTCTGTTTCAGACTCAGGCTTATAAAAAGGTTGCCAGGGATCCCTACTCTGGTGACGTGGTCAAGGTGGCAAACACCATGAAGAAGGAGCTCGGTTTGGGCCCCATTGATGGAGATAACCCCAACAAACCCTGTGCTCGGGCACACCAGGGGGTCCGAGACCTCCATGAGTCCTCCTTTAGCCTCTCAGGTAGGCAGAATAAAGATAAAAAACCCCTAGTTTTGGTGATTTCTGTGACTTCAAACACATCTAAACGTATGTTGTTTTTCTCTCAGGATCTCAGGTTGACGACCACATCCCGAAGAGGTCCTCGGCTCGGATCCTGGCCCCACCCGGCGGGCGCTCCAGTGGTATCTGGTAAACTCCCGTCCCGGAGCTTCAACCTTCCGAGCCTCCATGTTTTCTATGTTTCTGAGCAACCAGGAAAACTGCACTGATTTTCAAACACAGGATTAAAGTTAAGAAGGGAAAACAAATTAATAAAGCATGTGTCTGTGATTGGTGACGACCTAACTGATGATCAGTGATTTGCCAAAGTGACTTTTACAAGAACTAATTTGTGTCTTAATTGGAGTGACTGACCTGATTAACTACACGATGAGTGAAGGGCTACGTATGAATTCAAATGTTTTTTCCAAATTCAAGCTGATCACACTAACATTGACAAAGTTTGCTCATTATCACACTGCTCGTATCCCGCGAAGAATCACAAACTAAACAAACTGTGAAAGATCAAAACCAGTACAGTTTTTGATGGTTTGAACTGAAGTGATGTCGACTGAATTATTTAAAAATAGTAGAACCGGATTCAGTGAAGTATCTATTCCCCCCTGTCACACACAAATGCAGTACACTGTAGACACCATAGACTCATATGAAGATGTGTGTGGATTCTCTTTGTGATTTAAATCACCCGCTGTGCTCGGCTTCCTGCTGCATCGTGGGTCCCTCTAACAGTGTTTTTGTTACCAATGGATGAACCGTGCTGTGTGGTGATGAAATCCAACTGCTTCAAACACCCTGCTCTCAATAGAGTCAGACTTGACCCCCACCTATCCTTACACTTTCACTGCTCCTGACTGACAAGCACACGTCACAGAAACATCCCAGCCTCACCTGCAATGAAGCAGAGTCTATAGTCTTGTACTATATAGTTATAGAAGTACACAACCTGTGGGCTCTCCTGGGATCAGATAAATGTAGGCATCACTGTCATAGAAACTTCATTATCTCAGTCGTATCTGTAGGCCTTACAAAGTGATAGAAGAGAGAGAAACCGAAAGAATTTAGATGAAGTAGCATCTGCCGGATTGCATTTTAAGAGTAAACTTCCTGTTCCAATAGGAAAATAACAGGGGGGGTTTGTTATTAGAGCGGTGTCTCTACAGAGCAGGAAGATTGAGCTGCACAGGCTGAAGAAAACCACTGATCCTCTCACCTCCTTATGATGTCTCATTCCTGCCTAGCAGTATTATATTTATTCATGAACACGTCTTCTTCTTGTCTGTGTACTGTATATTTAGGATGTTTTTGTTTTATTAGTTGAAAGAATAAATGTGCCAATGTGAATCACCCGTGCCACACACACACACACACACACACACACACCGACACCCGTGCATGAAGAGCACCACATGGAGACGGAGGAGTCAGATCTGTCTGGAACGCCACAGGTTCACAACAACTGGTGCTGTTTTTTTACGATTATCTACGATGATATGATTTTATTGTTGGATGGTTTTGTGGTTTTGAAGGCACTGTGACTGGTCAGTGGCTGTGTGTGTTTGTAGATTCTTGTTGTGTTGGACAGTGAACCTGTTGAATCTGTAAGTGGCTGTTTCTTACCACGAATAATGGCAAAAGAATAAAGTGAAAAAATAACCTTCCTTTGTGTCTTCTCTTGTTTTCAAGATACCTAAATTTGTGGTCACTGCAGGACTATATATATGTATATAGATATAGATAGATATAGATAGATAGATAGATAGATAGATAGATAGATAGACATAATAAATAATTGAATAGATTAACAGATTTGATACAAAAAGCAAAATCACATAAATTAGGATGAAATTAAACTTTATTCGTCCGAAAGGAAATGTGTCCCAGATGCTTAGTATAGAAAATATTTATGTTTGTGTAAACATAAATAAACTGTGTACAAGTCTGTCTGTGTAGCACTAGATATTGATATCTGGTCAACTATTTCATGTAGTTAATCTTTTTGCATTGTCATCCTCTGCATAGAGGATGACAATGCAAAAAGAAAATTGGATAAAACAGTTGGAATACAAATGGAAAATAATGAGATATCCATAAAAACACAAATATAAACATTTTCCTGCCATACTTCAACTTCTACCACGGTGAAAAATGTGTTTGCTATTTTATTTTTTACATATCACATGCAGAAACAGAAAATCAGGGTTATTTTACAGAAAGAAATAAATATTAATAAAAATATTTAACCAGAATCCTGTTCAAATAAATGAGAATCCTTGGTTCAAAAAGGAAAACTCCAAAATATCAGCTCTGTTATAATGAATGAAACCAGGCTGCACCCTGGTTGACCTGCTACTGTAAAAAGTAAATCAAAACTGAATCACATTGTGCAGAAAAATGCAGCTGTAATGCTCACTGCAGGTGGAAATATTGCACCTTTTGACCACTTCTACATCATTACTGTCAGTGCAGAAAAATGTGTTCCTAACATCTGTATCTTCATCCTCCTCATCCTCCAAATCCTCCAACACTACAACATCAGAGGTGTGAAAGTTTTCCTTGTCTGTATAAAATCAAAATTCATTAAACGTTTAGAAATTCATGCAGTTTTGGTTCTTTTAAATAGTACATGCTGATTATGTTGTTTAGCCTTGTGAATCCCAGTCTGTTTATTCTTAGATAATAACACCTCAGCTGTTGGTATAGAAAGTTCACTATGACTCAGTAAGTAGAATAATATTAGAATAAAAATACTATTATACAATATTACTGTTTTAACCATATTAGGAATACTTCTTATTGCTTTTATTTATTTAGATGAATTGTAATGTGTGTTGTTGTAACTGAAACTTAAATAAATCTGTTATATTTCTCTGTGGTTTATTTATTGATTTGTTTTATAGTCTTTTACTTTATATTTGTTGTTAATGATATACATGTGGGAATGTGTGTGTATCTGACATTGTGTTCTATCTTTTGTTCTTTTTATCTCTGCCTTGTAAAGCACTTTGTAATTGCAATAAACAGAGAAAGACGGAGAAGCAGCAGCGGTCAGCTCAGGTTAATCATCAAACATGGGCCGCAGCTGACGCGCTCGCGGACCTTTTCTCCATCATGTCTGCTCATCGGGATGCCAGTTTCACTAAAAGTAAAAAGAAAATCCTGCAACTGCACCGCGCAGGCGCACGCATGCCAGCAGCTTAGGTTGGAGCGATCTCGCGCAGTTTACCGAGGCAACAGTCGGGATTGTGGGTTGTAGCAACGGAAAGCCCATCATCTGAAACAACGGGACAGTGTCTCGCTTCTGTGAGTAATATTAACTCAACTTAACTTAGAATAAGCTTCTTTACAGTTGAAACGGGGTTATTTTACCGCTGATTTGACTTATACCTTAGATATAATAGTTGTACCGTCCCGTCGGTGAAATTAGTAATGTGCGTGTGTAACGTTATGATCGAAAAGGCCTCCAGAGGGGGTAACGTTAGGCTCAAAGAGTCGATTTCAGTTGCACTTTTTGTATTTTGAGCTCGGTAATATTGCTGTGGTGAAACTAAATCCGCTGGAAACCCTCCAATTTCAACAACAATAGCGAATTGCCAACTTAGCAACGTTAGCAGAAGTCAGCTAGGAGCTAGCATTATAATACTGCCTGTCGCACCGTCGGCTGCTGTAACGTTAACTGTCAGAGCAGCCAGGCTGAGCCGTGAAGCGGACCGGTGTTACACCGTATTTGGTGACCCAGCAGATAACCATCTCACTCCTCATGCCTGTAACTTACCAACACTACAGGTCAGAGAATCTGACGAGTCACCAAATACGGTGTAACACCGTTTCCAGCCTGGAAAGTTTCAAACACAGCAGGGGGTTTCATGTGTTATGACGTTATCATATCTACTGTCATGCCACAGTAATAATAAGTTAATGTTTTTCCTGCTGCCGGTGTTGCACCAAATTATGCGACACATCAGATTCTGTGGTCTAATAACATTTTTTATCATACTTTTATCACATAATGTAGCAACTGCTTTCAAATAGGATGCATCCATAGTCGATTGTATTTAGTTTAGATCAAAAACTTTAATATGTGTAAAGAGAAAAAACTCCAGAGGACACAGATAGGGTCACACATTCTTATAAGCTTTATATCAGAAACTATAGTGTACAGGTCTTTCCACTGGACAAGAATGAGGCATCTGGCCAAAAGAGTTATTCAGTTTTTCATATGATTTGATTTTGCAGGTTTTAGAGTGACACAGCAGTTGCAGATGGTTTGACAGACGGAGATAATTTGTAAGACTGTATTGAATATTTCCAACCAAATGTTATGCAAAGAGGGGCATGTGAAGACTGACGACATCTATCATAGTTCCAGCTTCTTAAATGTGAATATTTTCTCTGTGATAGTAAACAGAATATCTTTGCATTGCGGACTGCAAAACAAGATATTTTAAGTTGCATCTTGGCCTTTGGGAAACAATGATAGAAAATTTTTCACCATTTTTTTGACATTTTATAGACCAAACAAAATAATCAACAGATGAATCAATAATATAAATAATTGTTGGTTGCAGCCCTTGTCCTTTGACATCACAGAATCTAGATTCAACCACAGCTTGCAAATGATTTCAAAGCATTTGCAGCTGCAGTATAGCTGAGACTCCTTATCAGGTCAAAGAATCTGATTGGTCACAGAAATTGGTTTAACGCCTGCTTTTTAGTTGCAGGAAATGTCCAGCTCTTCAAAGAAGTACTAATTTAATTCACTTAATTTGTGTGAGAGAGAGTGGTATGAAAGGAACTTGCCTTTTAGGATTTTTTTTTTTTTTTTATCAGGAGAGACTCTTGATAAGAGTTAGTGTGATGTGTTGAAGATCGAGGGAATGTTTTAGAAATTAAAATAAAAATAGAGAGTGTGTCATTGCTAAAGTCCTGGTTTGAGGTTACATTCCTACATTCATGCATCTTATTGTAAATCACTGACACTATACTCAAGGTCTGTAGAATTAATAGCCTGCATTTAATACAGCTATTGTTTACTATCAGTCAACTGTGGCTGCAACCAATAAGTATTTTCATGATCATTGTAATTACTCTGCAGAATTATTTGTCAATTAATCGATTAATTGTTTGATCAATGAAATGTGATAGAACAGTCCCAGAGGCCAAGCTGATGACTTCACACGTCTTGTTTTGTCTGAGCAACAATTCAAGACCCAAATGGATTTAAATGATTATAATTTAAGACAAATTAAAGCAGGAAATCTTCACGTTTGATTTTGGCCTGGAATATAACTTAAAACACTTCATCAATATTCATAATTCTTAATCAACTAATCTTTTTAGCACCACTGTTAACTAATGAATGAAAAGGTAACGTAGTAGTCATTGTTTGTAGTGTCACTGTCACTCCTGGTTAATTTGCTACAAATGGACTTTGTGTCTTTCACATGGATTGTTGTTTGTTTTCAATGTGTGTGCAGTTTCCTTGTTTCCTTGTGTGCAAACAGCCAGGAAGCCAAAATAAAAGTCTCAGATCAACATGTGATTAGTGACCATTATGCAAAGTCAATCCGCAAATAAGTCAAAGTAGATTTCTGGAGTATTTTTCTAGACTGATAGCACGCTGTATGAAGACCAGCAGATTCACCAGTCACAGCCAAATTAGCAGCATTTGCCTGCTGGACAGTGTTACCTCTGTGAAGCCCTGCAGTCAGGAAGTGATTGTTCAGCACAGCAGCCTGTATGGTGTTTATTTTGGAGTCGGTTAGTTCACAGGAAACGCTTTGGTACTGTTGGATTTTTCCTTATCTGTGGCTGTCAGTGTGATGAATCGTAGCTGTATTAGTTTTTATGCCTGTTGGATACACTTACTGGTGATCTCAGCTGCCTTTGTGAACTATGATGAGTTACATCATGTTGAACCTGGAAGAGGATTAACCGAGGCAGAGATTAATGGCCTGTTGAGTGAACTAGTGACTTGCTGCTTGGTTATCTGTGTTGTATCTCCTTGTAAGCTTGTGAAGGTGCTCTTGAGAAGGACGCTACTGTCCTGACTACTCAGTTGTTCACAGTGCAGTTTGAATATGAGCAGGACTGATATGATGGTTTCTGTCTCCAGGTCTTTCTATAAAGTGGTCCAGCACAACCCGGTTCTTAACAGTTTGCACCAACACACACCCAACACAGGTGAGTAACATTCAGTCTTTGTATGTCTGTTAGTATTAAATACTCAAGAGGCCTTACATTTGCAAAATGTATGACTCTTATTTTACTAATATGAGTGCTAAAGAGAGTAAAGCAATAAAAAACAGAACAACTACCTGTCAGTGGTATCTGCAGTTGTTTGTGTACGCGTCTGCTCGGGAGTATAAATGAAGCTTAATACTCAAAAAATATAAACAAGCACAGAGATTGACTCATGTTTCAGAACAGAACTGCACAGAAGCTCCCAAACGCTATTGATTTCCGTGTGCATGGATATTTGGCGTTATTTTTGGCATTATAAAAAGGCCTGGCGGGGGTTCTCGTTGGCCTGGCGGCCTGCCAGAGCTGTACAGTTATGGGGGAAACACTGCAGTCAGTGTCAGAGAGGACTACCTCTCTTACGCAACAGAAGTCACCCGGCTCTCCTCATCCCTGAAAGTAGCTTGTCACAGCCTCTGTGTTGTGGCTTTATAGTTACCGCTGCTCCCCTCGCCACTCAGTTGTATGTTGTCCTCGCTTTTTAGCTCCTCTCATCTGACAGGCTGAAGAGACAAAAGAACATGGAGACAAATTGAAAAGAATCCAATGTCATTCTACTGTAAATTGGCACAAAAAAACATCTAAAACTGCGTACTTATATTTATCAGCCTTCAGAAACTGCTTCAAACTGTTGCTTACAATATTGTGCGTTGCAGGAGGATGGCGGTGAATGTCTACTCCACCTCTATGACCATAGAGAACCTGAGTCGTCATGACATGTTAGCGTGGGTCAACGACTCTCTACAGCTGACCTACACAAAGATCGAGCAGCTATGTTCAGGTAAACAAACGCATCTTTTAATTCGACCTGCAATTCAATAGAAAGTGCAGATGAATCTCTGGTATTAAATGTGTGTTTGTGTGTGTGTGATCTGTTCTCTTCAGGTGCTGCATACTGCCAGTTCATGGACATGCTGTTTCCAGGGTGCATATTGATGAAGAAAGTCAAGTTCAATGCTAAATTGGAACATGAATACATCCACAATTTCAAGGTCTTACAGGCTGCGTTCAAGAGGATGAATGTGGACAAGGTGAGAGCACACACACACACACACACATACACACACACAGGTTAACAGAGCTGTTGAAGCAGTAAGTGGACATAATATACATCAGAGGAAAAGATTGTGCATTTAAATTTTTTCATTTTTTCATCAATGTTTAAAGGACTTTTACGGAGAATGTAACAATCCTACAAGTTTATGTCATGTCCACCAGTTTGAATTATTTCAACTTTGTTTCTGAGGAGTCGTTTCTGGTGGACGGCTTGAAATACTAAATTACCCATGAGCCTCAGCTGCAGTTTCTATGGAGAAGAAGCCAGTCAGAGGCACAAATCACAGCAGTAGCAAATTCAGCAGTAGCAAAAGGTGCCATAATTGCTGATGTTTAATTTATTCATAACTGACCCAAAATTCATAAATGAATTAATTTAAGCTGTAGGTTATGTTTTCAGTTTTCTAGCTGCTGTTAGTGATGCACTTAACAGAATTTTAAGCCTGGATGTTTTGTTTTTTTTAACCAAAATGTACCTTGGGTGTCATATTTAACTTTTCACCTTGCTTTTTTGCAGACTTGTACCTCCAATTTTTTGTCAAAGAACCAGTTTCTAACACAGTTGTTCATCCTTTGTACTGATAATTTAAACAGGATCATTTAAAGCCATAGAAATGCTCCAACTGTCAGTCACCTCACATTGTCTATGGAGAAAATGATGCTTTTACTTTCAGCAACCAGAGGAGCCTGAAATAGCTCCTCCTGCTTACAACTCTATTATTACTTTCTGATCATCACTTTATCCCCAAACTTCCTGTTTAGAATTTGAAATTCCAACTAGTGACCCTTCAATCTCAAGTTGGTCTCTCTGTCTCCAGGGCAGTGGTCTCCTTCGCATTGCAAGCATGACCGTTCTTAGATAAATACTCTTCTGTTGTCTCTTCATAACAGATTCTCATCACATTGTCTTCTCTCTTTCTCTCCCTCCTTTTTTCGTGTCTCAGATCATCCCTGTAGAGAGGCTGGTGAAGGGGAAGTTCCAGGACAACTTTGAGTTCCTTCAGTGGTTTAAGAAGTTTTTCGACGCCAACTACGACGGGAAAGAATACGACCCTCTACAGACACGGCAGGGCCAGGAGGGAACGCCGCCTCCGCCCAACCCAGGTAAGATACACACACACACACACACGTACACTAACACATGAGTCAGCTGTGTGAAAACATGCTTCATTTCATTGCTCTCACCTCTTCATGCAACCACATCCCCACCTCTAACCCAGGTGAACCCATTCTCCACAAACCTAAAAGACCCATCCGCTCAGGTAACATCCCCTCCATCGAGCATGTGTGTGTGTGTGTGTGTGTGCTTGTCAGTGCTTGCAGAGAGAGTCTTACCCACATTCACCCTGTGTGTTACTTTTGGATTGGCCTTTTCTGACTTTTTGTGGGCATTGAATGCATCTCTGTGGTTGTGTGCAGCTGCAAAGCCATATTTTTTGTTTCTTCTGTTCTTTGTTTTATACAATATCACATGTTTTACAGATGTAAAAACTATAAAGCAGTCTGTGGCTTCCTTCACACTTAAAACAGATTTGTGTTTATTGTTGTTATTGATTTGATTCAGCCAAACAATTCCTTGAGTTTCTGTATGTGAAGAGTATGACAAAGAGGAAAAAAACAATGAAATGAATGAAATCTGACATGAGTTATCAACTGTCTCAAGGAGAAATGTCCTTTTGTTTGGTTCTGGTGTTCAACCTTGTTGACAGGGAAGACAAAAACTAAAACAGTACAATGTAGTAAACGGGCTAAAACCTGCAAAAATATATGAAAGTATTCTACTTTAAGGTAATCAATCAAAACACAGTGTAGAGACATCCTGATAAGGATTAATCTGTGCGTGTGTGTGTATGTGTGTTTGCTCTTGTACTTCTGTCTTTATGAGATAGAAGTAATTATGCTTTTACAAAGGAAACCTTTGCAAAGTGAGGAAATGTTTAGAGCTGCAATGATTAGTTGATAGTCAGAAAATTAATTGGCAACTATTTTGAAAACCGATTAATTGTCATTTTTCAAGAGAAAATGCCAAATATTTGATTTTCTCTTTTTCCTTTTCATATATGACAGTTAATTGAATATCTTAGACTTTTAGACCGTTAGTCAGGCAAAACAAGCAATTTGAAGACATCACCATGGCTTCTGAGAAATTGTAAATGTCATTTTTTAACATTTCATAGTCTAAACAATGAATCGACTAATTGTGAAAATCATTGACAGATTAGTCGATAATAAAGGTAATGGTTAGTTGCAGCCCTAGACATTTTGGCTTGTCCTCACGTCCTGAAGGGGCTGGTTGATGACTGGTTGATGGTTTGGACTTTTAAGGTTAATCTTAGAAGTGGGTAGGGTAAAAGTTTGACATTTATTCACACAATACACAGTAAATATGTAGACTGGCAACAGTTATGCATGTAAAATGTAAATAAAGCATGAGATTAAGAGGCCAGTTTAGAGAGCTGCATTGCTTAAAATGAAGTGTTTCTGTTAACGCAGACTGACTGACGGATGACCGAAAAAAAACACAACTACAACTAGTCTGGAGCATAGATCCAATTGGAGTTCATTTCTACACAATACAGTGTAGAAATACTAATGTACGTGTTTGTTTCTGTCTTCCAGGCCCCATGAGAACATCTCCCACAGTACCGAAGACTGTCCCCACCCCCCAGAGGCAGATAAATTTGGCATCAGCCCGCAGGAGTGCTCCCGTGACCCGCAACGGAGGAGATGCTGAGCTCATGGAGCTCAACCAGCAGGTACCACTGCTGTGATTTGTTAAGGTGTTTCTAATAAAACCCTCTAGTTTCTCACCTTGGCACCGCACCAAGGTACCAGCATCCCTGTGCAGCTCACACATGAAACTGCGTCATCAGATAAATATGCAGTATGACACTGCAGTTGTCTTCCTGTTGCATTGGTGCCTTTCAGTGGTTTGGAAGTTTCTGAGAATCCTTTTTGGCAAAAAAACCCCAAAAACATAGTGTTGAGAATATCAAATGTGTCCATGTTGGATGAATACAGCTCTGACATAATGAAATAATTCACAAGGTCACAACAGGGTCAAGTGATTTGGGGAGTGACTCAACACATTCTCACATTGTTACAGACTATTCTTCATTTTCTGTTAATAACATTCATTTTTTGCAGGTATATTACAGTAATTATTAGCTTTTACCTTTTCACTGTTTATCTTTTTTTTTTGTAATATTTTTATCTCAAACTCACAAACCTCTTGACCTGTCTCTGCACACAGCTGCTGGATCTGAAGCTGACTGTAGACGGGCTGGAGAAGGAGAGAGACTTCTACTTCGGAAAGCTGAGAGACATCGAACTCATCTGCCAGGAAAGCGAAGATGAAACCAACCCAGTCATCAACAAAATCATTGACATACTGTATGCTACAGAGGTAAATACAAGCGAATCAGACACACTGATATCAAGCAGCAGTATGTGGATTTTACAGTGTAATACTAACATGCATAAATAGCAGCTTAATCAATCTTAATCAATACATTTACATGCACACAAGAAACCAGGTTACTTGGAGAGATCAGGTTATGCAGGTAATCATGTTCTCTGATTATCTGCTCTGTCTTTAACTGGTTATTGTAAATCTGCGTAAACATGCAGCAGGTCAGTAATCAGATTTTTGGAACCACAGCTTTTTATTTTTGCCGTATAAACGATACAAGACGCTGCTTCCTGATTTTTTTTTCTTTCTTTCTTGAATGTTGAGTTTTAGCTCGGAATGTCAGAGGTGTTGATTTAACTCTGTGATCATATTTGAAGCAGTTGTTTGTAGTGTTGTCAGTTGTTATGTCCTTTTATATGAAGCTCTTTCATTCATCACTGTTCCTCTTTGCCACTGCAGCTTTTTTTTCCTCTTGATCCATCACAACATTTTACAGTGTTGCTGACTGATGTAACTGTAGTTCAGACATGCAGCGACCAGAGAAAAAAAAACAAGTAGCAGTATGTGTAAGATGTAATAGAGGTCTGATGATTACTTATTTTAGAAGTGAGGTTTCAAAGCCACATAAAGTATGCTTGCTGAAAAAATGAGGATATATGCAAACACAAAGGAGAAGACCCTCATTATCACCAACTAGAAGTGATCTAACAGGCTCAAAAACTAAATGTTATAACCACTCACTCTGCTGTACGCTGACCTACGTCTTATCTTTTGCAGGAGGGATTTGCACCACCAGAGGATGAAGAAATTGATGAAGGGGCACAGGGAGACCAGGAGGAGTTCTGAGCTGATCCTCTTCACCATCACCACGTGTGATCGTCCCGTTCTCCTCCCACCTCTCACCCTTTAATCTCCCTAATCATTATTGTCATCTTCCCCCCCCCCCCTCTTCGTTTTACCCTTTTCTTTTACTTTCTCCAATCTCCCCTTACGTCTCCCATCTTGTCTGTGGCTGTCCATATCCATGACGACTTTATTGTACAGCCTAGCTTCCACAACTTCTACTAGCAAAGGACACTTTACCCAGACCTGTCGGGACTAGGGCCCAGCAGCCTAGCTTGGCTTATTCGACTGATTCTTGCTTGTTACCAGAGGGGACAGCTGCACTGCAGGGCTGCTAGTCTGTCAAAGGTTTAAGGTTAACAGCAATGAGATTACAGGGATCCAGCACTGACAGCCTGGAGCCAACAGTGCAATCAATCTGTGTGTCTGAAGAGGCAGGTCACTTTCTCTCACCGTGCACTCTGATTGGGTGAAAACACACATGCATCAGGGTTCTCTGCAGAGTTTATATATAAAAAGACCACACACACACAATGTTTTCCACACAATGTGATTAGAATGAGGATATTTTTGACTGACAAAGTGAGATTATAGATGGTCCCTTAAGAGAGAGAGGCCTGCACATGCATATATTTTGAATATATCGCATATGATGACACATGTGAACGTACATTTAGCACGCAGACATATCACAAACTTTGAACTGCTCATATGTACATGCATTCAAAAAAAAAAAAAAAAGTCATCATTCCAAGGTTAAAGCAAAACTATCACAGAGTATGTTTTTATCCATTAAGTTGTCCCACCAGAGAGGGTTTGCTCATGAAACAGTTTTGACAGCTTGTTTATGAGGCAGCATGATATATTTATGTTTTTATTTATTTATCTTTTTTTAATCTGCTCTATACATTTTCTGAAAAAAAAAAGTGGTTTTGGATTTGGGGAAATTGAAGGATTTGCACTAAATGTAGCGAAACAAACCGACTGAAATGATCCAAAATGCCAACACGCAGTGACTGGCTGCAGCCAGAAAGATAAAGGAAGATGCAATTTTTTATTTTGTAGATTTGTTTTTTATTTGCATTGAATTCCTCAATGGCCACGTCAGTGTAAAACGTATTTATCAGACAAATGTCAGGCTTTGAATTCTATGAATGAACAAATATTAAAAAAACAAAAGCAAAAAAAAAAAAAAAAAGAGTACAGACAGACACTACTAAATACTAATGTTTGACTGTGTTCATTGAGTTAAACATTTTTAGCTGCTATCTCTATTTTTCTGTTGCCGTATTTAATTGAGTTTTCATATTTTGTGTAGCGTTAAAACGCCACAGTGGCTGCCAAGGAACTATGGGTGTGGTTTATTGTGATTGGCAGCCAGGCTGAGTGTGATTGACATTAGTTGGACCAGTCTGAGAGAACATAACATCAAACCCTCTCTCGCCGTTTGTTGCCATGGCAGCCACGTGATAAACTTGCATCATTTGGAGTTACTGCTTGAATGAAATAAAGCTCTGAGGTTCAACAAAAGCAACTAACCTGTGTGCTATCTGCCATGTTTCTGCTGTATTTCTCATTTATCAGGATTTTATTTCTAGCAAACTGTTCACATTACACACACAAACACATTTATAGTGCAACCACAAGTATGTTCTGTCTACTTGAACAAATATTTTTGTGATGTAATGCTAAGAGAACAAAAGTACAGTAGACTAGCAAAATACGAACATATTGAACCCAGTATGATGTCCACTGTGATCAGTGTTTAAGCTTCCTCTCACACTGAATGAAGGAGGTCTTGAAAGAGATCCAGGAGAGTTGTGCCAAACACTAAGCGACTCATTTGAGCGACACTAAGTGCCGCTTTTGAGAGACATTGCAGCCAACACTGACCGTCTGTTCCCCAGTTGGTGGCCAGACAGAAAATTGTAGCAGGTCAGCTGGTTTAACTAAACCATTTGTCAACGATGCAGCCCATAACACCCAGCTCACAGGGATGAGACATAACTCACAAATATAGTTCATTTTACTGTTTTATATCCTGATGACATCTCAGATCTCACTTCATATCAAGAATAGACTAACGTCAGTAGGAGAGCTGAACCTTTTTTTTTGCCTAAAACTAACTGGACTAAATGTCTTGGCTATTGCTTGAGCAAAGATTAAATGTTAAACATATTGTTAAAGATGCAAACAAGACAATTATTGGCAGATCATTAGTAGCAAGTCATGTATCTGGGGCATGGTCTGGGCTGATTATATTATTATACTCTTCCAAAAGGTTTAATTTTAGGTCCATCTGAAAATGTATTTATTTATCTATATATGTAGATCCTCATTAACTGTCACCAGTACCACAGATACTCTTATTATTTAAAAATCTAGACCAAACTACTAAATTTTCATTAACTCTGTCCTGATTTGAAATCCATTTTGTGCCAAAATCCATGTTTTATGCAAATAAAAGTTTATCTGAAGCTTATATGAGGCTTCAGCAGTCTGAGTTAGTTATATCAAGTGGATATCTGCCACATTTACAGTCTCTTTAGCATCAAATTCCCTCTTTGTGTTTCCTTAGACAGTGTTTCCCTGTTGAGCTGTGGTGGAAGTATAGTAACAAAAAGAGGAACTTTGGCACTAAAAAAGACTGTAATGTTGAAAGATATCTATTTGATTTGACTCATTTGGACGCTGAAGCTTCATATTAGCTTCAGATAAACTTTTAAATACATTTTTGCACAGAAGGACTGTGGATTTGGTCCCCCATCACTTCCATTGTAAATGCATCATGAAGGGATCTTCAAATGGTTTCAACAGGTTTTTCTGAACCTCCTGTTCATACTGATTATTACTAATACTGAAGCATCAGTGTTAGAGCAGCATGTTACTGTTGTAGCTGCTGGAGGTGGAGTTAGTTTCAACTACTTTATATACAGTTAGCTAGTTTAGTCCAGTGGTTTCCAACCTAGGGGTCGGGCTCCTCCAAAGGGTCACCAGGTAAATCTGAGGGGTCGTGAGATGATTAATGTCACTATCTTTGATTTGTGGTGAAATATTGGATCATTTGAACATTTATTGAAATGAAACCATGTGAGAAGTTCAAAGGGAAAAATCACTATTTGGTGGAGCTGTTAACAACTCATAGACATCTGAAATGTGACCCCGACTACACACTGCTTTTTGTAAGACGTCAAAAGCCAAAAAGGTTGGAAACCACTGGTTTCATCTTTAACAATGTGTTGTATTTTAAAAGCTTGTTATATTATTCATTGTGTCAAATCTTCACCGAAAAAGTAACTAAAACGTCTGGAGTGGAGGTGGAGTGGAAGTATAAAGTAGCATCAAATGGAAATACTCAAGTAAAGTACAAGTACCTCAAAATTGTACTTAAGTACAGTACTTGAATAAATGTACTTTCCACCACTACTATTTCACATATCACTGCTAATTATATGTAAATACAATTTTGACCTAAACAGTAAGAGAACTTACACTGATTTTCAAATAACCACGGTTACTTGGGGATGAAGCATTAAGATATGTTCAATAAAAACAAAGACATGTATCAACTCGTCCACTTACAGAAATATGAAAGTAACGGATCGGACGCATCACTCTGACGTCATGCCGACAAAGAGACGTGGCACGCTGACGGTTAAATGATCAGAGCGTTTCATTTCAAACCGTCGTCGTCCTGTGTCATTCAGCAGGGAGGAAGGAGCTAAAACACCCCGTCCGGACCAGAGACATGGCTTCAAATAACGGCTCAGTCGGTAAATGGGAGGTAGTGAAGAAAGGGAAGAAAAACAGCAGCTCGGGAGGAGGTAAAAACCCGACTGACAAGAAGCCCGGCGGCGGCAGCGGGGGAAGGAAAGCCCTGGGCGAGTCCAACCAGCAAGCTAGACGTAAGTGAAGTGAACATGGCCCACTGTTAGCTGCTCCGTGACTCCTTTACCCCACCACCAGGGTTCATACGAAACACCGAGGATGGGGCCACCTGCGCGGCTGTATTCACACTCTAAACCGACTCCTTTCAAGTGAAATTTTCGTGCGCTACGTGCGAGAACGGCTCATAACGGTCATCTGACTTGACGAGCTAGCTAGCTTTAGCATCGCGCAGTATTTCCTGTGATAATTTTATGTTAGTCCGAGTGGCAGTACTGTAGCTTCTCTGATGACACTCTTATTTCACAATAACAGCAAGCTAAGCCGTTCTGGGTTGTGTTGTCCTGCCACATACAGCTAGAAGTAATTGATAGTCAGCTAGCTATTCGCAGTTAGCTGGCTAGCAGCCGTGTGTCAACAAAGGCAACGTCATCTCTGAGGAGCTGCATCTGTGAAGTATGTGTCTGTGACCTTTTGTCTTTTTGCTGCTGTCACACTATTTGCATCTTCAGACTGTTGTTACATTGTAGTTGAAGAGTTTGGCTGACGAATCAGTAGTGCTGCAAAGTAAATAGTGCTGCAAAGTAAATACATTTACTCAAGTGCTGTACAATTTTGAGGTACTTGACAGCTTTAGTTACTTTTCAGATGAAGATTTGACATAATGGATACTAGAACAAACTTTTAAAATACTATACACATACAAATACATCGTTAAAGATGAAACCAGTGGTTTCCAACCTTTTTGGCTTTTGACGTCTGACAAAAAGCAGTGTGTAGTCGAGTCACATTTCAGATGTCTATGAGTTGTTAACAGCTCCACCAAATAGTGATTTTTCCCTTTGAACTTCTCACATGGTTTCATTTCAATAAATGTTCAAATGATCCAATATTTCACCACAAATCAAAGATAGTGACATTAATCATCTCACGACTCCTCAGATTTACCTGGTGACCCTTTGGAGGAGCCCGACCCCCAGGTTGGGAACCACTGGAGTAAACTAGCTAACTGTATATAAAGTAGTTAAAACTAGCTCCACCTCCAGCAGCTACAACAGTAACATGCTGATACATTAAAGGTATACTCCACTGATTTAGTAGTGAATTTTTTATAAAGTAGGTAGACTTTAGAGACTGATTGTTGTAAAGAATGGTTGAAATCAAAGTAGCAGAGCAGATTTTTCTGTACCTAAATGACTCAACCTTTGAAAAATGCTAGTGTATTTCAGTCTATGCCTGGTAAACGCCACGTTGTTGAAATTTCACCCCCCCAGTTTGTAGCACAAACTCTCTGTCTCCAAGCCCAAGCTGAGCTAACCCTGATGACCTCATGAGGGTTATTTATTTCAGACATAAAATCAGAAACTCCTTCCAAAGGCACAGAAATAGTTTGAATAGCACTCCTCATGACGAATTACAGGTAGATTCAGTCATACAGGAGAAAGATTGTTGGATGCGCATTGCTATGCAAATGCTATTGCATCTGGCTATGACCAAGAGAGAAATATGGCAGAATCCAGAGCGATGCAACAGCTGTGGAGTCACTACTGTTCTTCTTACATTTTATCACAAGTGGAAAAAAAAACAGTCCATCCACACTGTCTGTCTCTCTGCAGCCTCCCCACTTCTCACTCGACATGCATTCAGCGTCTCTGTCCACAGAAGCAGCCGTCTGTCACCTGCAGCTCCTGGAGAGCTGAGAGGACAGCGGCCAGACAAACTGCCTTCACTAGGATGACTGACAGCAGAAATATACTGAACCAAAATAATTTTCATGTCGGCTCCATGGGAAGAAACCAACTGTGTTTGTATTTATTGATTCATTGATACGGTTAATAAGTTGAAAACACATATACAGCGAGATATTTGTGTGATTGAAACAGCTGCCTGCTCAGATTATGTCTCGCTAAACGTGACGGAAACAGACTCGGAGCATAAAAAAACGTGGGGGGTCTCTGTGAGACTCTTGGATTCAGTGTGAATCGATACATTTAATAAAATGGAAGTGTATCTGTTCCGTGAAAAAACATTTTCTATGTGAATTGGCCACAGCCTCTTTCTCTCCAGTTCTCCAGCTCTCTCCCACCATTCAACGAGGGCTGGAGACGGGAGACTGTCATGTCCCCATACAGACAGCTGCTCTGGTGACTTCCCTGTCCTGTGCACGAGCACACACAGAACGGACAGCTAGCGGGCTGTGAGGAGATATTCGCTGAATATGACAAAAAGTGTATTGAACAATCTTTCTCCAGAACCACTGACTCTACCTTTAACTGATACTCGTGCTAAGTGGGTGGTTTTCCAGAACAGTTACTCGCACCCAAAATTTCTGGACTGTTTCAGTATTTTGGTAGATGCCTGAATTTGCAGGGTTTATGTTTATCCTTCCTTTCATAATTCGGTTTTCATCTGTGGATCTTAGCTAAACTGCACTAGAGCTCAAATTAGTGGTTGATTGATTTGTTTACAGACAAGTAGTCAGCAACTATACTGATAATTGATTAACAATCGATTATAATAACTGATTAGTCGTTTGGTCCATAAAATGAGCCCAAGGTAACATCTTGGGCTCTAGAAACCAGAAAATATTCACATTTGAGAAGCTGGAATCAGAGAATTATGGAATTTCAACAAAAAAAAAAAGACTCAGTGATTAATCGATTATCTAAATAATGGTCAATTAATTATCTGTTGATCAACTAATCATTGCAGCTCTAGTCTTTTTGGTTTTCATATATAAAAAAACAGAAAACATAAGTGCAGGATTATCAACAAAGTGGGCATCTTTCCCTGGGACCCAGAACTCAAGGCTTATAGTGTGTTGACTGACTTGAGCTGATTTTATTTCAGATTTGACTGGGAACATGCACTAGTTAACTACATTATCTGCTGACATGACAAGGGACTTTAGGTGGGTCTTGCTTTATTACCTGATCACGACGCCCTGTATCAAAATCTAGTTTCATTATCTTGATTATATCAGTTTAGTGCTTGATGAATCAAATTACCATACAGAACACCTGCAGCCGAGTAGATTTCCAGCATAGAAAAAGTGTACATGTTGCAAATAGATAAAACATCACAGCAAACCTTTCAACTTTGGCTGTGTCTGATTGTATCATTAATTCACTGGCCTCCAGCCCAGCAGAACATAATTACAGACCTTTGATGGATTGATTGGTTTTATATTCAGCATACGTCATAATCAATAAATCAGCTAGCACACGTGTTCCCTAAATCACTGCACCCTCTCCACAAGTATGGTCATATAAATAATGTAATAATGATAAGGCTGATAGAAGAGATTAAATCACACTCTGCCGCTGCTATTTGTTTATTTACCAGTTTTATCAGTGAATCAGTCTGACCAAAGTCTCTCTGGCTTGTAGAAGAGCAGAGCACAGTGACCATGACCGTGTCAGTGGAGAGGTGGTGTAAAGGTTTTGTCTAAAAGAAACACTCTTTTTGGTAAGTAAACTCTGTAACCACCATGATATTTATGCAAAGTATTTAATCTACATTGCTGTTGAGACAATATAACCCGGCTTGTACTTTTGTCCGAATACTTTACTTACTACTGAACCTGTAGAAATAATCAATATTCTAACACAATCAACAGGCCTTGTTGCTATATCTCAGTCTATTCCTTGAAGGCTTCCAACACTTGGATCATGAGACTGATACTGTTGAGTTTGTGGTTTTGGCACATTTAAAATAATCCTCCAGCCTCAAGTTCAGCTTTAGGCTTTATGTTCTATTAGAGCAGGTTCCCAAATCTTTGTGGGTGGCATCTTAGCAAGGAAACATAAGAGAGAAAATAATACATCAGAAATATCTTTTTAAAATGATAGAAATTTCATATTTTGCTGGAAACCTTTTTTAACAGGCAATATTAGATATACTATTTGTTATTTTACTCGGAGCCCCTCTCTTCTTAAACACTTCATGATACAAATGAGAGTAAAACATATAAAAGGTTTTCAGGGCAGTTTCTTTGTGCTCCTGTTAAATGGCCCTGCAGCCATGGGTCTAGTTTACAACGTCTGTAATGACATTTTACATACACACTGGACCTTGAGAGGGTCATATGTAAGACAGCTGAGACCATACCTATGTTGGACCACATTATAGCATGTCTGACGAGGGCTCTTCTTTCAACAAAGCTGATTATGTCAAACCAAGTTTAATATGGCTGATCTGCTCGCAACTGACTAACTGTATTTAAAATGTTTTAAAAGACATTGTCAGAAGCTATTACTAATCACTTTTACCAGCTGTTATTATAAATAATCAACAGGTCTTCCACCAATTTGATTTCTCACTTAATAAAAACTGAAATAACGCCTGTGCACTTATGATCTCACTGGAAATAGTTTTGTATCTGTTGTGTCACTGAATAGTTTTTCTGTCCTCTATTCAGTAAATACCAGAAAAATGGCTTAATACACAATTCATGTGTGTTTTAGTGTTAACTGCCAGACGACCGTTGAAAATCCAACCGTTTTTAATGACAGAAGACATCCTGTTCTCTTTTGTTGAGCAGTGTCTTTTTGTCTACATGTGAATAATCCTGCCAGCTATTCTTCTGCTGATGTGAGAATTCATTCTGGTCCACCCTGTTAGAGGGCCATGTTGGGTACTGTACACCTCCTCAAATTACACCCCACCACACCACCGAGAAACTCTGCTGACAGACACTGAGTCTCCCACATTTCTTCAACAAAATCCGCCTGCATTCTCGTGTCAGTGTGTGTACAGTTTTACGTTGCGATGTATAGTATATGTCAACACTTAGATTGATGCCAGTCTCTATAGCTAGATAAGTTGCTACTGAATTGTTTCTTAATCAAGTCCTCAGGGACCATCTTGCAAGTTTTCTCTCCACTGTGTTCTTGAGCACCTGAGCCAATAAAGGTCTATGCACCATCATGACAATTTAATTTGATCAGGTGTTCATCAACGGGGCTTGATATAAACTCTTGCAAGACAGGTGGACTGAAAACCATTTTTGTCAGATGTCCTAAAAAGGCACAGGCCATGGTTTAATTAAAATATAAATAATTTATTTCAATTAAACACTTGCCGACCAAAATAGGCACAGAAAATCAGTAAAAAGTCAGTAAATCAGTCTGCAGTGATCTATAAATTAATGTGGGTGATTCTTACAGTATCTGTTGTCCACAGCTGCTTTATACTTTATGAAGAACTTCTTCAGTTCATTAAATCCCTGCAGCACCTGGTCAGCAGGACTGATACGTTGATAAATCCGCAGCCTCTGAGAAGTGCCGTGTCAGAGTGCAGTGCCGTTTAACTGTGATTGGCTCAGCTGTTTCAGAACTATGAGAGCAGTGATGTGACTGGCTGAGAGAGTATTTAATAATCACCACACCTGCTGATCTATATTCACCTTCACTCAGCCCTTTTGCACATTGCCTTGTGGCACATATATGAACTAAAATAGCAGGTGCGCATGGAGATGCCCACACAGTCCGTGCACCTTTGCACTTGGCATTTATTATTCAAATTTCAACAGAGGGTGCAAAATATTAAACTGAGGGTGCAGTGCATGCTTTTGCACCCTTGTAGAATCGGGCTTGGCCACTGAGGAGGAAAATTTATGGACATTTACTGTAAAATAATCAAAGCAAGATATCACTGCTTAGGATAGATGATCCAGTGTGCTAGAATGGCAATCTGTTTGCCATGGTAATGGATTATGTCAGACTACTAGCCACACCGCCATTCTCTGTTTGAGGAAGAACGCTAACCATTAAACAGGAAGTAATGCTGGCTGGAGTGGGGCTTCAAAAGACTGTAGAGATAGTTTGTGTTAAATCCTTTAAGGTTTCCACAGAGACAGTTGGGAGTAAAATAGGAATATCGCTCTCTACAAGGACACAGAACTGACATTCTTTAATTTAATATTCACATAATGTAACTTCTGCATGCCAGCAGCTATCAAGACAGTCACCAAGTTAACATGTTTCCCATGAAAGGACTCATAAAAATACTGTTTTGAATAATGTTTGTGGGATTTTTTTCACTAAAACATTTAATTATCTCGCTAAATACTCTTAATGACAATTATGACATCTCCTCCTTCTCCCTCATTCTCCCTATCATCGGTTCAAAGTTGTCCAGTATTTTGGTTTATTTTGCCAATTAGCAATGTTAGCATGCTACATTAAGATGAAATATTATACTTGCTAAACATCAACATGTTAGCATTGTCGTTGTGTCATTGCTAGCATGTTGACGTTAGCATTTAGCTTAAAGCACATGGCTGTAGACTCTCACTCTGTTTCGTTCTAATTCATTAGTCACTTCACTCGGTGTCACCCTCTCGCTGTTTCACTCAAGCAGATGTCTTCTCATGTCAGGAGCTGCCACTGGAAATGACCGACTTCCTGACTTTTGTTTTGTATTAATAGACACAAACACCTGGTTCCCTTATTCTCAGCTTTCAGTACTTTCCTGGTTCTTCAGCTCTGCTTACTAAGCTGTTTATGATTACATGCCTGAGCCCCATTTTTAGCTGACACATTCAGAGATCACTATTGGCTTCAGTCTGGAGAAAAAAAAAAAGTCTCCAGAATGTTACCAATGAGTTCAACCTGCTTGAAGTGGTGGCCTTACTTCAGTTCAGGAATGTGAAGAATGATCCTGACTGACTGATGTTTGAATGGGGAAGTTGTGGTGGTAAAGTCATTCCAGTTTAAGAAATAGGAGATGCCATGATGAAACTAGTCCCTTCTTTGCGTCACAGCTGTGTGTTGTGCCGACACACACATATAGATCCCCAATATAGATTTAGGTTTCTCAGCGGCATGTACAGCTAAATGATCAGTGAACAACTGGTGACCTCTGTCAACAACCAACTCAAGATTGCGGGAGGGTCTGACTGGAATTCCTGTGTGCAGTCATGTAGACCCATAGTTAAATACTGTAAATGTGTTGGCTACATGATTTAGGGTTAGAGCCTTATTGAGCAGATTTTAATAGTATGGGTTCCAATAATTCATTAATCCTGTTAAAAAAGTATTGTTTCTGTAGCCAAAGCCCTGATAAAGCTTATTTCTCTGTGTCATTGAGCTCCATTGTTATTTAAAAACTGTTAGAAAACACATAAATGAGCCAAACTATTACACTGGGTGAGAAGTTTCTTCATTATGAACATGGGCACTGTAGTTTTGAGTCAGCCCCACATATAGTGCCGCAACAATTAGTCAATCGGCGGAAACTTAATGGGTAACATAAAAAGAACATATTGCACATTGCATGACATATTTTAAGGTTGAATTGAATATTGGTGTATCGGCGTAAAATATCTGGAATTAATAACCTTTGTACACAAATATTGGTATTGACCATCAAAACTGAGTTCCAGCAGAGCTCTAATATGACGAGTGGTTTAACTTAGTTGAACTGGACTAGTTTGTTTACAAGAGGGTCTTAACAAGTAACACACTGGGGAATACTTGGAATGTGCTTAACTCTATTCCCTTGTGGATTGTAACTTGTGTTGCATGAATATTGTCTAACACAGTCCATTACGCAAGCTATAGAGGGAGGGATAAGAAAAGCACTGAATGCGAGGGGGGCAAGTAAGAGGGGCGGGGAATGCCATGGTTTTATGGATTAACTCGACTTTCAGGGCACAGGGAGGATAAGATGAGAAGGTGTTAGAAGAATAAAGAAGTTTGAAAAGACGCCGTGTTCAATATCTGCAAAGAGGCGTGTCTAACCACAACTACCTTGTCTCTCTCAGCACCCCTGAAGATGTCAGAAACTCTGTATGACGGCTTCGAGAAGATGGGCAAGAAACAGAACAAGGAGCAGGTTCCACCACCAGCCGAGCCTCAAAACAAGAAGCCCTCATCAAGTAAACCATCCAAGAAGTCACACTCCAGCAATACAGACACTCGGGCAACTCACAAGACCCTCGAGGAAGCCTTCAAAGCTGTGAGTAATGCACAGTCCCAGGAGTTTTCTCCATCAGAGCATTTTGAAATTTGTTTACAAAACTAATGCATATGAAATGCTTAAAACAAAGTTAGACTTGTTTATTTATTGATGTTTTATGAGAGGAGGAACGTCATTGGACTTATTAAAACATTCTGCATGTGCTTTTTGCCCTTTATCACCTTATCTGTGTCTAAAAGCTAAAATTAAAAAAAGCACTGATGTAAGAACTTGTTTGACCTTTGTGAACATAAAGGCTTTTGTAAAACTTTTCCAGGTTCTAAATATCTTCATACAATCACACAGAAACAATGCTGCATTGTGGTGTCTTGAAAGCAAACTATCACATGCTGAATCACAGTCTCATCTTTGCATAATGGACACTGTTGTTTGAGTGGAGTTTTAATGTTTCCTCTGTCCTGTCCTGTCCTACCTTTTTAGTTGGATGTCGCAGACCTGAAGCAGCAGTTGGCTCGCAGTCAGACCTTGTTCCCAGAGAACCCATCAGTGTGGGTCAAAGATCTGGCAGGATACCTCAACCTCAATCTGACTGCACCAGAGACTGAGCCCACACTCAGCAGCTATGCTCACGGTCTGTCAAACTAAGACATGTTTTATTTTTGATAAGCCAGAAAAATATTGTACATGTTCAGTGTAGCTTTTTACTCTTTTCTACTTCTCTCATGGTTTCCTGCAGCTTTTTATAGTTTGTTTGTTTATTTAGATCCCAATTAGTTACTGTGTTGTAGTGGAGAAGCCCAGGCTTGGTGGTGTCTCAGCTAATGTCAGAAGAAATTATTACATTTTTATGATATATAAAATGATGCTTATTAAGGTTCAAGGAAAACAATCAGTGACGCTACATCACACAGCAATGGTCACAAATCCTTGTACCTAACTTTTTACTATGCAGGTTGGAAAAGTAGAAATTATTACAAAACTTCAATATGTTGCTTGACTCAGTTTCTAACAAACTGACAGATATTACAAGTTTGTGAAGGACTCTGATACTGTACTCTTACCAAAAGTCAACCTTTTTTTATTTCATATCCATCTTTTTCTGTCTTTTGTCCCCAGACTACCCATACTGCCTTATAGGAAAGGAGCTGAAGGGCGTGATCAAAGGCCTCATTGGACGTTGCAGTGACATTCTGCCAGATTTCTTCGACCACTGTATTTACACTATGCTCAGGGAGCTGGACAGACAGTCAGGTATGGACAAGAACTTGGAAATCATTCATCTCTCCTTTTTGCTGTCTCCACTGTCACCATACCTATCTTCAATGTTATTTGCAATGAAGAATTATGTGTTTTCAGTAAAACGAGCAAATTTGAAGCTTTGGCTTACCATTTCCCCTAATTACTCCTGTTTGTTATCCTTCAAGTTTGTCATTGATCATGGACTGACATGTGGTAGAATATGTAAGGTCAGCTGACCTTAAAGGACCAGTGTGTAGGATTTAGTGGCATCTAGAGGTGAGGTTGCAGATTTAAACCGACTGAGTACCCCTCCCCTCACCCTATGTGGCGGCAAAACTTGCGAAAAACGTGAAAGGCCCTTTCTAGAGCCAGTGTTTGGTATGTCTGTTCTGGGCTACTGTAGAAACATAGCAGTGCAACATGGCAGCCTCCATGGAAGAGGACCCGCTCCCTATGTAGATATAAAGGGCTCATTCTAAGGTAACAAAAACACAACAATTCTTATTTTCAGGTGATTAAATTAAAAATTAAAATAATTAAAACATACTTATGAATATTATATCCCATTTCTGCCAAATCCGTTCCGCTAGATGCCACTAAATTCTACGCACTGGTCCTTTAACAGTGGAGAAATAAAAAATGCTCCTGTTTTGGGTAGAGCATTGAAACTATCAGTAAATCAGTTTGTTGTTGCTTATGGTCAGAATACACAATATGGGGATCAGCAGTGTCAATGTTCAAGAACAGACAAAAACTAAACTTTCAAAAACACCAAACTATGTCTGTAACAAACAGTTAGTTTCATAATCGATTAATCTGCCGATTATGTTCTCGATTAATCATGTGTTTGATAAAATGTCAGAAAATTGTTGTCATCACAGTTTACAAGTTGACATCTCGAAATTGTCTTGTTTTGTCTGACCAACAGTCCAAAAGAAATTCAGTTTACTGTTGCATAAGACAAAGAAAAGTGAGAAATCCTCACAATTTAGATGCTGGAAGTAAAGAATGTTTGGCAAACCATCAATTGATTGTGAAAATCTGATCTGTTTCAGCTCTATACCCAACAGTCTTTTCTCTTTATTTTCAGGAGAACCACTGCACGGCTACAGAGTTTGCATTCAAGCAATCTTACAAGACAAACCCAGAATAGCCACCCAAAACCTGCCCGAGGTGAGCAAATGTGTTTGTGTGTATCATTTAGTCCTGCAGGACTCACTGCCCCTGTCTGCTATGAATGTACTTGTTAAAGATTAAATAACAAAACAAATTGTACAAACAAATTGCTTTCTTTTCTAAAAACACTCTCAGTTGCTTTTTTGGGCTGTAAACTGACCAACCAACCAATCTGTGCATAAACTGGCAGTTTCAGTTCCATTGTTCAGTGTACTAGGGATTTCTCTGTTGCAATATCTTTCTAACATGTTGTAATACCTTCTCCCCTGTTCTTCCTCTCTAGTATTTGGAGTTGTTGAGGTCGGTTCAGAATCGTCCAGTGAAGTGTTTGACCATCATGTGGGCTCTGGGTCAAGCTGGATTTTATGATCTCAGCCAGGGACTAAGAGGTGATACACGGTTGAAAAAAACACTGAAGAATTTACATACATTTGCACACAAACACAAAGCCATATATTCTTTTTATACATGTAGACACGGTATTTCACAGTCCTCTGTGCTGTACTAGTGCTGTTGACTGTGTCTCTCCCCTTTCTCCCACTTTCCCAACAATGTGTGCTGATAGAAATTCTGGGTTGGGGGTTATTGAAGCAACAGTGCACATTAGAGCAGTAGCACATGTCTGACAGACATCTGCAAGCCAAACACACTAGGTAACTTCAAAAACTCAGCTGCTGCCACCAGGTCTTTGGTGAGGCTTTGAGGTGGGTGTTAGTATGTGGACATGGGAGGATGAATATTCTCGGAAGATTACATAACAACCTTCGTCTGCGGGAGAAAAACAAGGTTATAGAATATCATTTGACTCCCCTTAGGGAAGGAAAGACACAGTTTGTCTCATTCTGAGGCAGTTTGCAAAGCTACAAACGCAAAACGTTCTGCATATTACCATGATGTTGAACTATTTAATCAGGATAAAAAAAATCTCTCTGAAAATGTGAACATAACCCTGTTCAGGAACACTCTAATCTTGTCATCAGGAATTTAAAAAGCAATCAAGACTTTCCTGTTTGAGCGGTAGTGTTTGATATGACCTGACTTGGCAAATGTTATACTGATACTGACGTATAACGAGGGGGGAAAGGATATCTAAAACGGCAGCAGTGAAAGTCACAACAACAAAATTACACCTGGAATGCATTTAACATCACAGACTTTCGATACACAGTTTTCCTTTGATACTACACAGAAGAATGCCTGCTGGGCTATCTTCTTCCTCCCTCATGCTGCTGCAGTTTTCATCCTGTTAGCTAACTGTGTGTTTTGTTTCATCATGTACTTACAAGGACAAAAGCCACATTTTTCTGGCTGTAGTTGCTTTCAGGCTTTTTTTTTAAAAGGCAAAGCTGAAGAGGCTAACTGTTTAGTTCTGTAACTAAAGTAAAGTTCTGGGGGGTAATTATGGACTTGATTTGTGTTTCAGTGTGGCTGGGAATCATGCTTCCTGTGCTGGGAGTGAAGTCCTTATCTTCATATGCCATCGCCTATCTGGAGAGACTTCTACTGTAAGTGTGACTGATGAATGTGTTTTTGTTCAAAATCTTTCCCTTTTTTCACCGTATTTATCCACATGGACAGTGATTATATTGTCTCTCCTGGATATGACACTTTAATTTTGAAGATACAGTAGGATGTTTTATAGTTGCGCTATTTTATGGAGGGCATAATTTGTTATTGACTAAGGTGGCTATTTTAAGCATCATTTTAACTTTATCATGACTTTTTTTTTTTTTTTTCTAAAGCTGCTTTACATTCTACCTCTATAATACGTGTGTTTGCTTTCTTTTCCCAGACTTCATGCAAACCTGACAAAGGGATTTGGCATCATGGGTCCTAAAGAGTTCTTTCCTTTACTGGATTTTGCCTTCATGCCCAAGAATGCCCTTTCATCAAGGTAAATGTCAGCTCACTTCACAAAGGCTTGTGATTGGGAACAGCAGTTACAGGAAGGGGATGCTCGGATTTAATGCACAGCAGAAACAATGAGAGAGGCTGCTGAACTGAACGCATGGTCAGGAAGTACACTCCAGTAGCAACACTGCACGGTCTGACATTGAGAATTGTTGATCTGACACCAGATCCATGCACAATAATTATGCATAGGTGCACAGAACAGAAGCCAATGAGCCATGATACATAAAAACACCCTGAACATGTCCATCAATCATGTTATGCTCATTACTGACACATGATAAAGTCATATTGAGCACACACATTTAAAATGACTGATGACAGGACATTAGATTTTAAATATATTTCATGTATTTCGTACATCATTCATTGCATCAATGATGGAGCATATAATCATTCAAAAATGACAATTGTTTGGAAAAATGTACATTTGCAAATACTATATAGTGGTTACATTTATCATTTCTGTTATTCCCCTTTTGGAAATAAAAGCTGTTTACTTGTACTGTACAGTTCAGTCTGTGAGTGATTTTTACCTCCCAGTGCGAAAAGAAAAACTGTTTTTGTTTGTTTACAGTCTGCAGGAGCAGCTGAGGCGTCTGTACCCTCGACTAAAAGTTCTCGCATTCGGAGCCAAACCTGAGAGCACATTACACACATACCTGCCATCGTTTCTGTCCAGAGCCACGCCACACTGTCCAGATGACATGAAGAGAGAGGTAAGACTCACATGACGCACATGTGCTAAAGTACTGCTGCTACAGAACTCTGAGTGTAGGTTAGCTCAGGGCAACAGGAGAAATGAAACTGATAAGAAACCTATCACATGTTGTTAACAGCCTCATTATGGTGATAAGTGTCATAAATAGTCATTATAGCATATTGGCAAATAGCTAATCATGAAGGGAAAATGGAAAAAAGAGCCACCAGCTATATATTATGCATTTCTGAGTCCACTTGCTATATTTATTCCATATTATTCCATGGATGACATAACTGCCAAATACTGTCACTGACAAATATTAGTAGTTCCAGGTTAGTTGGTTATCTAAAACATAAAAGACTTCAGGTTAAGTTGTGAGTCCTTCAGAATCAAATAGTGGCCATTTTGAACTGAACCAACCAGAGACTGTTGTAGTCATCAACAGTAGTACAATACTTGCAATATGTGCAATATAGCTACAAGACATATTGTATTTTTGGCTAGGATGTGGTCTTGATTTGCTACTGCTGCCACTATTGATTTTACATTTACATAAAAACTCCACAAGTTAATGCTTCTCTGGTAGTTAAAAGAAGGCATTGTGTGGAATGTAGAGCTTAAAAATGTTGTTATCCGTGAGAATAATCACTCTCTGTGTCTTATTCTTCCTCTCATATGTTTCTCACAGCTTCTCAGCAGTATGACAGAGTGTTTGTGTGTGGATGTACAGAGTCTCGGAGTGTGGAGGCAGCTCTATACCAAACACTTACCCCAGTCCAGGTCAGTTATACACACTCAACATAGACCTTTGGCTAATTTTGCATTGATTTTGAAACTCTTTCCCTTTTTCAAATTAAGCTTTTATAGATAAAACCATTTTTTTCTCTCTGTATAAAAAGTAATGTAAAGATTTTGGCGCTGACTGTTCATTCGTCTCTCCTCCTCTGCAGTCTGCTGTTGAACCATTTACTGAAGTCCTGGAGAGTCCTGCCACCAAAGGTATGACTGTTGCCATGAGGTCTAATTGTTTGTAAAGCAAACTCGCCTCCCTAGAGATGGTAGAATTAGGGCATGTTTACACTCCCGCTGGCAACAAGAGCCACTGCTTTAATCAAGCCAAACTATGTCTCATTGTTAAGGTTGAGATAAAAATGAAAAATGCCCTTTTAAACCTTTTAGGTCACATCCCCAGTCATACTGTGCACTTATTTAAAAATACAAAGAAAATCAATTTCTTTGTATTCTTATATACAATCATGTTTTCCTCCTGTAAAACAAAATATGATGTGCTTACGTAGGCTTAAACCAACCAATTGCAACCAATAATATCATGACATCCACCCATCAATCAATCTTCAACATTTTAGCAGCACAGAGCAAAGATTCATTATGACATGCTTACTTAATCAACTTTCAAATCAAATTCCTCTCAACGTTATGTCCTGCCTGTCTGTCACCATGCAGAAGTTAGATGCTCTCAGAATGCTGTTTCATCTGGACTTAAAAAAATTAACAGTGTGGAGAGATGTAAACACTCATTAAATTAATTTACCTTCATCTTGGGACATGCTGTGTTTGACTTTTTATTTTCCATCTTTAGCTGAGGAAGAACCTTGAAGAAACTGTCCAGTCTTTCAAAGTGACCAATGAGGAGATGAGAGACACCGTTGAATCTCAGGACCTTCAAGAGTGCAATAACCTGTGTCAGGTAAGACGCACAGTCACTGCAAAAGCTGAAATAATAATCATTAAGTAATGATTAAAACTTAACTGATTATCAGAATTCAGTCCAAGAGTCCTGGGTTTGATTTAGGTCACAATTATACATATGTAGACATATAAGCAGTCCTTTAATTTGACTTGCAATTGAGACTTTAATTTATCTGCTAAACACATGACGAACAACGAAATGGAAATCTCCCGCTCTACAAAGCACCTCTAGGATATGCGTGAATATGCCAAATATTCCTGTAGATTTGGATTTTGCTCAGTATTACCTTTTCTGTCTCCAGAATCTGCAGGTGAAGATGCGTGGTCACGGGTTCCCCTGGTCCAAGCTGCTCATGGTCCTGCTCGTGTTTGCTGCCGGCTTCATCGCTCATGATGTCAGATCTCACGGCTCCTTCACAGGTCTGACTCCAGTCGTTTCCTCCTCATAACGACCAGTCTTCATATTTACGGACATGTTCATGGTCTTCAGATGTTATTGTGGGGTAAAAAGGTCTTACGATATGTGTTGTATTTCAGATTCAACAGCAGCCAGGTATCTGCGCAGCTCAGGGGTTACAGCTGTTTCTCAGCAGGCTTGGAGTAAAATAACAGTCTACTCTAAGCAGGGCTTCAGGTACGACCTCACTCACCTTCAAACATTCATCCTCAATACATAACAAGGATGTAAAACAAGCCACTGAGGGATATACTTTATGTTAGCAGCTCTCTCCACAGACAAATGTACTGAATTTTTATTATTAAATCCTGGCCCTAATCCTCATCTGTATGTGCCAGATACTGGTGAACTCTGTCTCTGGATCTTTTCAGACTTTGTTCCTGTTGACCTCGGTACTCTCTGACCATGAGCCAGTCCACCCAAAGCATAAAAATAGCTTTTTCATCTAGCAGGCTTCTGACTCACTTCCTGTTCAGGCTTCTGTACACACGATAGTTTTTTCACTGTCTGGTTGACTGGCCAGATGTCAGCTGAAACATTTTCCATACTTAATGTTTTCAATATTTTTATTCTGTTTCAAGTTTCTTTACTACGTTATGATGCTACTGATGTTGATACTACTTGGTTCCATATTCTAACTATGAAACTGCATATAAATGAGACTGGCACACATCAAGAACAGAGCAATAGTCTTGCTTTGCATTGCAAACAATTGATGACAACATACTATATATTGAAGTAACAAGATAAAGTGAGTAATCAATCCCAAAACAACAGTTATCTGAGGAACATAAACCTTTTGGAGCCAAAGAGAGTACTTTAAACTTATTGTGTGTATAAATGGTTTATTCAGATAAAGCATCGTCTTACAGTGTTTCTGTTTTCTCTTTAGTTGGATAGAGACAAACACTCCTCATTATTACTCTGAGTGTGTGCGGGTGTTGGGGCCATTAATGGAACAAGGTTTGGAAAAGGCAAAAACAGCAGCCATCTTCATCTCTGAAAACACCACCCAGTTAATCCTCTGGGTGAAAGAAAAGACACCGCTGGTCATAGAATGGGTAAGACTGTGCATTAATCTTTTCAGTTATGCAACAAATCAGTCTTATATTATGTCATTGTGACTATTATTTCCCTCCATGTCTTTGCACAGGTGAACACCAACACTCCAGACAGTGTATTCCAGGTGTTGGCATACCTGAAGGAGCTCCTCCTCCTCCTTCACCAGAACTACATCCTGCCAGCACTGGCGTACATGTCTGACCTGCTACAACGAGCGTGGACCAACCTTCAGGAGTCCTGCAAGTCAGTACTCTGAGGCATCCTTGTTACCTGGCTTTAACATTTATTAAGTGTCCCTATTTTTCTGGGTGTGAACTGGCTAGAATATATTTACATCTGGTATTGAAAAGTGTTTTTTGCATATACTTAATTGTCAACATATTTTGATGTCTTTACTAGCCAAGACATTCTTAAATTTTAGTAAATCACTAGTTTGAAACTAGCTAGTAGTCTTTTAGAACTTTGAAAAGACTTAACACACAAGCCTAGTGATGGATTTTGGAAGAACTGGTGAAACTCAGCACTGTTGCCCAAATCAAAATCATTTTTGGTTTTATTTAAATCTGCACTACGTGATTTTTAACCTGTACTGTGTCTTTGTTTTTCCTACAGTGGCGAGGTGTCCGTATCGTGTCTGCAGGGTCACGCGTTGTCTTTCACCAACTCAACGTGGCAGCTGCTCCAACACACAACCTCCGCCATCAAGACGTGGGCTCAGGAGCTGTTGACACGAGCATGATAACGCAACAGATGCTGACTAATTTACACACATTCAAAATATACACACACAAAGTTATATACACACACACACTGACCCAGTCTGAGACTGCCTTTCAGTGCGTCGGCTCCCCTCTTAAGCCGTGATTGGACACTGTGGGGCCTGACAGCGAACTCTCACTCAAAAAAAGGACCCTTCTATCACTTGTTTTGGCTAAATTTTATCAACCAGTTTGCTGTTATATGGATGTTTTTTTTCTACCAATCTTTTTGTCACCGCTGGATGCAGAGGTCGTCTCCCTCTCCCTGAGTTTTCTACTGCAAATTTCAGCTGTTTCTTTAACTGCTGGGTTAAAAAAAATATATGTAATTTATAGAAAATGTAGGTTTGTAGATGATTTATAAACCATTTTTATTTAAAGATATAAAAAGGTGTTCTGTGAAAACTTGGAAAAGGGCAGGGAAATGACCAAAAAGATATTCCAGACTTCTCCAAGCCACAGACCTCATAGGTTAAATTCTGAGAGCCACTTCATCTTCTACATGTGGTCCTTCTCACCAGAAAGATGCGGTATGTGTGTGTGTGAGTGTGTGTCAGCCTGTGCAAAGCCATCATCAAGCCTTGGGAAGCTGTCCAGCAGGTGGCGCACAATGTAAAGCCTCCAACAAGAAAGATGAATTCAGATAATAGTGGGGTCAAATCTGCTGGTGGATTGACTCCTTCAGAGTGAAAAGCATGAACCAGAATGGGACACGAGGAGTCTCACATCAATCCAGGAAGTCCAGAGGATGAAGAAATCTTACCTACTGTCTCTCTATCCTGCACATCACCTCGTCTTTGCTGCTTCATCTTCTGCTTCTCATGCTGCTTCGTCCATCCTCCTCCTCCTCTGCTGCAGTCAGTAGCTCCACACCTGAGCTAACAGCAGCACAACGGTTGTGCGCTCATACTTGAAGGCTGATGACATTCTGTGTGTCTGTGTGTGTGTGTGTGTCTGCATGGATGCTTAGTCTAAATAATTGTATGGTGATTAACCCCCTCGTGCCAATGTGTTCTTGTACACTGCAATACGACAAAATACCCCTCTTCTGACCGGCTGATTCACTAACCCCTCCTTGTAAACAAGATGTTTGGATGGATATGGCAATGACTTACTTTGTATGTAAATGATTTATAATAAAGAATTCAACCCCATTCACTGTTTTTTTTTTAAATTTGTTCAACTGTATTTTTCCAGCAGAGTGGTTATTCTGTAGCTTTGTATTTATGCTACATTCAGTTAGAACAATGATCAATAAGTCAATACAGAGAATTAATCACCAACTATTTTTTAAATTGTTAGATCATTTTTAATAAAAAATATCCAAGTTCTCTGGTTTTAATGTGAATATTTTCAGGTTTCTTCTGTGATAGTTAACAGAATGTCTTTGGGTTGTGGACAAAACGACATTTTAGGTTGTATCTTGGGCTTTGGGTAACAGTGACTGACATTTTTCACCATTTTCTTAAATTTTATAGACCAAACAACTAATAAATCAAGAAAATAATCAACAAATTAATCTTTATCTTTATGAAGATAAGCCTTAGTTTCAGCCCTAATAATGACTGTCAACATCGCTTCCACTCTCGACTCTTAAGGGTAAAAAGGTAAGTGAAGAGTGTGAATTTTGTGAAATTTCTAACCAACAGAGGACACAACGGCCAGCTATTCACATGTTATCGGGCACAACAACAATATGGATTTCCACCAGAACGTTCTTGTCAAAATGTAGGTGACAGAAAACTGAAAGGAAGTTCAGAAAAAGCTTGTTTAAGACCCAACAAAAATATAGCGAGTTACAACACAGCAAGGCAGGGTTACCAACCTTGTAAAAGTCCCAGATTTGCGTCTCAGTCTGTCAGGTGCTTTAAAGGAGAAATTAACAATTTGTCAAACATAAAACAACAGTCAGGTGTCCATATGAACAGTGAAAGAAGTTTTCCTTGCTGTAATCATTTCTCCTGTTCATACTGGCTATTAGAAGATCCTCTTTGAATGTGCTTTCAATGTAAGTCATGGAGGCCGCAATGTGTCCACACAGTCATTTTGTGCAAAAATGCATTTAAAAGTCCATCTGAAGCTTATATGAGGCTTCAGCAGTCTGAGTTAGTCATATCAAGTAGATATCTGCCACATTTACAGTCTTTTTAGCATCAAATTCCCCCTTTGTGTTTCCTCAGACAGTGTTTCCCTGTTGAACTGCAGTGGAAGTATAGTAACAAAAAAAGGAACTTTGGCACTAAAAAGACTGTAAAGTTGAAAGATATCTACTTGATTTGACTCATTTTTTATTTTGATTTGATTCATTGAACAGGACAGTGTGCAGTTTTAAGCATAAATGATGCACTGCACCAAAGTTAGCTTGAAGCTAATTTGCATCTGTAGTCCATTACAGTCAAAACATACAACAGCACAACAACAAACAGTACAAAGCAAAAAAAAAACAAAAACAAAACCCAAAACAAACAAAAAAACCCCACAAAAAACACACCATACAAAACACAAAGCTACACACAACAGCACATCACATACACCCACAATGTCAACTGGACGCCGAAGCTTCATATTAGCTTCAGATAAACTTTTAGATACATTTTTTTCACAGGAGGACGACTGTGGATTTTGTCCTCCATCACTTACATTGTAAATACATTATGAAGAGATCTTCTAATGGTCAGTATGAACAGGAGGAATGATTACAGCAAGAAAAACATGTTTCAATGTTCATTTGGGTTCCAGACAGTTGTTTTAAGACATACTTGAAAAGATGTGGAGCTGTACAGGGTGGGTATTTGATTAATTACAATTTTGTTATGAAATTCAAACCACTAAAGTACAATATAAACTAAAAGGCAAGTCTTCTACTATTAGCTAATTTTATGTCTGTCATATAGAGGGTTCAAGATATAGTTAGGGCATGCAGCATCGTGGCAGTGCTGTAGGGGGCGCTAGGGAAAGACGGGTTACGGTAAACTTTTCTGCTCAGGCTTATCTACGCCATTAGAGAGAATTGAGGTTAAATTGTACTGTACCTAATTGTACAAACAGTATTTCAGCCCCTTCGATAGCTCAGTTGGTAGAGCGGAGGACTGTAGAGTAATATGGAAGAAATCCTTAGGTCGCTGGTTCAAATCCGGCTCGAAGGAGGTGACTTTTTCGGCTGGACCGCAACAGCGTCGAGTTTTGAAGGTAATTTGACTCAAGCGGGCAGCTAGCTCCAGGTCTGAAAAGTGAAGCTAATGCGGAAGTGCCTTAAACCTGCATTCTTTCTAATGTCCATCAGGGGGCGACTCCACTGGCTCCAAAAAGAAGTCTGATTGTATAGAAGTCAATGAGAGAATAACCCTACTTCTCACTTAATTAATTACAGTAAACTTTTTCCTAATCAGTTTATGGTCTCAATAGCTAGTATCAAGTCTTATTCAATACAGCATGATGTTCATTTTGTAAATTATGGACCCATTTTGATAGACGATTAGACGATAAAGCTGCGTATGCTTTAGGGCGTGGCTACGTTGTGATAGACCAATCACTACCAAGGTGACAACGTTGATTATGTAACGTAACCATGGCGTAAAGACATTGACGTTATCTCACAGCGTGTTTTCAGTTCATGAAAGTTAATTGTAACATTTTGGTCGCCTAAAAAAATCTTGTTCTGCGTTTGGTTGTGATAAAAGACCAAAGACCCTCTAAGGAGTCGGATGTTCAGGTTTTCCGGTGAGTATATTTTGTTTTAATTGTTTTAGGCCTGTTTTTCGCTAGCGGAAATTAGCATTAGCATTAACATTGTTAACCAAAGATTGTAAATGCAACGTGCTAACCAAGCTAGCAGCTAACGCTAGGTCATCGCCACTTCTGGCTCCAAAAATCAAACATGGCGATGGCCACTAAACTCGAGCCTTCAAAACGGCACCTACTAAGCAGAAACTTCTGGAGGACATTGCCAATATTTACAAAGGAAACAATGGCTTGGTAATTGTCAAAGTTCACCTGTCAAAGAATAAAACTATATACCTGCATTTGGACAGATCTTAGTGCTATTCGTGCAAAGGTTTGCTTGCCTAATGATAGCCAAACACCCGCAGGCTTTATTCCGTTTTATTATTTGTTTATTTCATAGAAACCCTCTCTTTTAGACTTTTTTATCGAAGAGGTATTTGTTTATTAGGAGATATTTTTTTATGTGGTTGGGAACTGGTTCTCAGGGTTCTTCCCGATCAGCTGAAATCTGGAAAATCAGTACCGCCATAACTAATTCCTGTGATACAGACAGCCAGAGAATATTGTTGCCTTCCACTTGTCATAAAGGTCCATAGATGCTTTCAAGTGAAGTATATATCCGGAGTCTTCATACTCTTTCAGCAGAGCAGTGTGGAGGTTATTTGATAGTGAAGTTTACCCACTCATACCCAATGCACCTATGTGCACGAAGCTATAATGTGAATGTGAATGCTCATTCTGCTTTGAAACTCCACTTTTGCCTTAAAGTCGTCCTCCCTGTCTTCAGGCACAGTTATATAATGTGCAGTCCTCAAATCGGTAGTAAGCAAGACATATCAAGGCTTGCTTTTTCTTATCCTAAAACCTTTAGTCTGTGCCTTTTGAATGCATTTGAGCAGTAAGGATGGATGGTCCTCAGTCCTTTAGATATTAAATTTGTCCACTGCAGTCCTTTGAACCCTCTTTTTTGTCTTTTTCTTTCGATGATATTCCAGTCTTTCCCGTCAATGAAAAAGTATGATGGTCTCTGCCGGAGTCTTGATAATCTTGATAAATCTGCGTTCATCAGATGTGTTTGTCATTGTGCCCTAATGAAAATGCACAATGTTATTCCCTTGCCATAAAATGTACCAAATAGCTGTTATTTGGTAACAAATATCAAGTAGAGTATGCTATTTATAAGGTAAATATTTGCAGCGGCAGGTCACATAATGTGACAGGTCACAGAATTTGTTGTAACATCGGACCCTTCTCATCCCTCACTTCTTGTCACAGGAGTAACGTAAATATTTTTTTAACCACACAATCAAATGGCAGGTAAGATGAGGAGTTGTTAGTTTGGCGTTGACCTAGTGCAATGCATCACGGGGGATTAGCTCAAATGGTAGAGCGCTCGCTTAGCATGCGAGAGGTAGCGGGATCGATGCCCGCATCCTCCAATCAACCTTTTCTTTCATGGATGTTACCTCTCAATTCTCATTTCATGTTAACTTTACCGTACACCGCACGTGTAAGTCACGCCAAGTTGATTTCACTCCATCCGGTGAGTTCATAGTTTCAGCTTTCCTCGTTCCTGGGTAACAAGAAAGGTGCTCACAAGAACAAGCAGTATAGATGTTCAGTGAGAAACTGGAGAAATAACGGCTAGCAAAGGTTTCTTTGATTACCTCCGTCAACTTTATTGAAAACAGTCAACAGTAGTATGTAGTCTGAAGAATAAAAAGAGGAAACTATGTGCCAGGTAATCCGATTATGACATAATAAAATTAATAGATTTAAAAAATAAGTAAAAGGATTGTGTACGTTTTTGAATTCAGCAATTATCATTCAAATTTACTGTCCCTGTTTACGCACATATGAGATGCCTTCCTGAAAAGTTGTGCAACATGGGGGATTAGCTCAAATGGTAGAGCGCTCGCTTAGCATGCGAGAGGTAGCGGGATCGATGCCCGCATCCTCCAACCCACTTTTTCTTTGTCTTTCGCTAACTTTATACATATTACTATTAAGAATACTACAATAAGACGAACCAATCACATTAGATTGACTGGTTGTATTAACTCTATTTTAAGTCTCCATCTGTATAAAACTAATTACTCAAAAATTCAAGTCATGGTCTTCTCAAATAGTCTTGTCTTTAAATTGCTATGCTTACATTATTAATTCCTAGTTGACATTGTGGGTGTATGTGATGTGCTATTGTGTGTAGCTTTGTATGCGTCCTGTATGTTTTTTGCTTTGTACTGTTATTGTGTTGTTATGTGTTTTAATTGCAAGGGACTGCAGATGAAAATTAGCTTTAAAGCTAACTCTGTTGCAGTGCATCAACATTTATCTTTAAAACTGTACATTGTCCCAATAAATACGATACCATTTTTGAATATATATAATACCTCTATCCTTTCTGATCGGCTCCCGTTTCATTTTTGATGTAGTTAATAAGTAAACTCAATACTTCCTGTATCCATTTCAAATTAAAAGCCCTCTAGCCTTTCAGAGAACAGAATCCAGTCATTTCTCAACAAGGCTTTTATTGTGAAACCTTTACGGCAATGAAGACTTTTAACACACGTGCACCTGCAGTGACCAAAACCGGACAGTAACATTTGAGATGTGTAATCCAGAACAACAAAATGTCGAAAATAGCATGATACTGCTGAATTAATCAAATTAAAGCGATGGAAATAGACCATTAATAAAAATAAAAAAAGATGAGATGACTGAACAAATATAACGGGGGATTAGCTCAAATGGTAGAGCGCTCGCTTAGCATGCGAGAGGTAGCGGGATCGATGCCCGCATCCTCCAGATACATTTATTCTTTTCCTCAAAAAACAACATGGACAGAAAACCCTTCCACATATATATGTAACACCAAGATTTGTTATGAGGGAAAAAAAGAGCTGAAGAAGTGAAAACAACAACCAATAGTATATTAATTACATATTTAATAGAAAAATAGTGAAAATCAGTATATTATGTTTTATATGTGACATATACATTTTACTCCATTGAATTTTATTGTCATAGCAATTTAATATATAATATGTACTTTTATTTGGTGTCATCATAAATATTATACTGATGATCAAATAATGACAATATTGAAGCGGATAATTCATTTTTGTCAATACATTTCAACTGTAGAAGTCTTAATGCAATTTTTACTAAGATCAATGAATGTTTGAATACATTTAAAAGTAAATTCAAATTGATATCCTTATCTGAGACATGGTTAAATCAAGAGAAAGGTATTGATTTCCATATTGAGGATTATTATTTAGGGGAGGGGGTGTGGTCCTGTATGTGGACAGTGATTGAAATGCAGACCAGTTGAATATATGACAACAAAACTGTGGAAATTGAATGGAAAGGATGAGAAATATTGTTGTTACTTATGTATACAGAACACCAGGGTCAAAGAAAAGAAAAACAAACTTTACAGAGACTTCGTAAAATTTAGAACAAAGACTGATGAAAAGCAATACTTAAAAGAAAATAAAAATAATATCAAAGGTACTTGGAAAATTCTTAACAATGTAACAGGAAATAACTGTGTCCACAAGTCTGCCTTCATTAATGACAATAATAAGGTTATAATAACATGAATGAAGTGGTAAATTAATTAAATTTCTTTTTGTAAATGTTGGGCTTAATCTTGCTAATTCTATTCAAACATAATGATGGACAAATAGAGGACGGCTGGGACGGGGGACGTTTTGCCATCTGACTGAAAATGACATTAGATCCATTGTAGCAAAAACCAAAAACAAGTCATCAACTGATAGTGATGCCGATCAATGATGAGTTGGCGATCAATTAAATAGTTGGCAACTAATCAATTAATGGACTAACAGTTGCAGCTCTATACACATACTGATATAGAGAACAGTGTTGCAGTGCTGCTGATTCTTTGTCACAAATCATCCGTCATCTGATTTGAAACATAACATCTTGAAAAAATGAAATAAACTAACTTACATACAGAAATTATTTTTTAAAAAATAGAATGATGAAGTTATGTGATACAAATAAACATTTTATTCAGTTCTTTACATGCAAAGCACCTCATGGAGCAGCTTGTTGTTAACCTCACTCACCACATTACCTCCATGAACACAAGCGCTCAGTCAAAGAAAGACAAATAACAGCATCATCATTTGAAACTTGCAGGTTATCCAGATACGTCTGTGACGTAGACGTGTTGATGTCGCCACCTAGAGGAAAGAAACAAGCTGCCGTTGCACAACTTGCACAACCTGCAGGCAAGAAGTACAGTTTATGTCTTTTTGTAATAGCTGCTACATTTTGTGTGTTTAAAATATTAAATGTTATAGTTGTGTCAACTACAGCGTGTCATCTGCTGAATACTGGAAAGAATATTTCAGTGTCAAAATTGCAGAATACAGTTTTGCAGATTGGTAGTGCAGGTAGAGCTGGCACTGCAGGTCTGGTTACAGTGTGTGTGTGAAAATACAGGCCCTATTTGACCAATAAAACTGACTCAAGGTTCACTTACTAGCTTCTACCGGAACTCTCAATTGACTATGAGAGATGTGTACAAGGTCAAAACCATTTTAAACAGCTCTTAATTAAGATTTCTACTATTTCAAAGGTCAAAAATAAACTCTTGTGCTTCATTTGGCACTATTACAAAGCCCCAGAGTCCTGATATATTATAGATTTTTTAACACGAATTATTAACTTGTGCACACAAAATGGTCTGTGCACAAATGATTATCCTGTCAGGACTTTGGTGGCTCCGTACACTGTGGTTTTGCTACTGGATTATACTGGCTGGGACTGGTTTATGGTGCTCTGCAGAAGAATATAATGGCTTGTCAACACGAGTGCAAGTGGTTACAATTACTATCTAGACATTCAATTATTTTCATTATGAATTAAACTGACAATTATTTTCCCTCCATAAAATTCCAGAACAGTGAAAAATGCCTGTTTAAATTTGTTGTCATATTTTATCTCATCAGCTGTTCAGAATCCAAAGATATTCACTTTACTATCATGTATGACACAAAAACCTTAAGATCTTGACGTCTGAGAAGCCAATTCTTGTTGTTATTCAGTTAAAAAAAAAAGACAAATGATTTGATCAAAATAGTTGACAATTTCCTGTCGATCAACTGATTAATCGACTAATCGTTGCAGTTCTAATTTAATTAATATACTGGATTTTATTCAATAAAATCTGACATGCAGAGAAATGGACACATGAAGAAAGTGGGCAGAAAGGTCAGTAGCCTCAACAAAATGCTGCTACAGAAGGTTTTGAAACAAATGCACCCATACAGACACTTGTTTATCATATATCAACATCACTCCAGACGGCAGAATAAACAGCGTTCTGCTATCTGAGTGTTTCTCCCCCTAAAATGATCCTCAGCGTTCTTGTTGTCCTGTGTTGCTTCTACAGAGTCATCCGTTGATGTCGAGGCCAGCCAGCGTGGTTTGGTTTGGAAGCAGCGTCTGAACCAATCAGCACGAGGAATAGTCCCAGCTCTGTTGCTCATTGGCTCCTTTTCTGCTTTTCTGAGTGTCCAAAAGCAAAAAAAGGTATCCGTTTGTCTTTTTTTTTTTTTTTTTTTTAAATTTTTTCCCCCAATGTCAATGCACTGTTGCAGCAAGCAGAAGCAGCAGGGGAGCATCCCCACAGCAGATTTGAGTGCTGGCGGAGGATTCTGTCTGCTCGCTGTCTGGTCGTCACCTCTCACATGAAGTCGTCTGAATCGTAGCCGTCCTGTTAATGACACAATACGGTGGACGTGATCAGAGCTGGTGTCACATGTCACTTTGTATTTCTTGTCTGTGAATTGAATTAGGTAATTAACATTAATAAAATCATCCTCACCTCATTAGTCTTCATTTTTTCGTCTTTCATCAGTGAAGAATAGCTCCTAGAAAGAGAAACCACAACACAGGTTTTAATAAAAAAATCCAAAAGATTTCTGTGTAAGAGTACAAACAGTGATATTGTACAATATTGTGGCAGCTTTACAGCCAATGATGTGACATTCTGACCAGTCGTCGACCTACTTGAGTTCCTCCATCTCTTTTTTCCTCTTCTGCTCCTCTTTCTCTCGTTTCTTCTGTTCTTGGAGCTGAGCTTTCTTCTCGTTCCTCTCCTCTCTGTCTCTTGACTCTTTCTCTGCCGCCAGGTCGGGGAAGCGTTCTTCTTTTGTTTTCTCCAGACGGTTTATCATCTCGTTGATCTTCTTCTCCACCGCCACGATCTTCACCTGTGAAACACAGGAGCCAATACGAAACAACTTGAACCAGTCTGTTCTGTCAGTGATTTCTCTTTTCAGACAAAGCCAATCGCTGCTGCTCATTCATGTATGAAAAACAACTTGTGAGATAATCCATCACAATGAATGTGATGTCTTCATTGGGTTTAAATGATATTTTATACCCGTTCTTCATTTTTCCAGTGGTGAGTTTTCATGTCAGTGGTCTACTGACCTCTTTCTGTCGATGGAAGCCGATCTGTCCCACGTCCATGTCTCCGGTTTTCTTCAGGTTGGCCCACGGTGTGTAAACCACGTTGATGTTGTTCATCTTACAGCCTGACAACATACAACACAGTAATTATTAATATCTATAATATACTACAATATTACTTCACTACTGTCTTTTAATTATGTACACGATAGCTCAATCTTACAGGATGATGGTGAAAGTGGTAATGATCACTTATTTCCTCTTTTTAAATGCATTTTAATATTTTATCTGTTGTTTAAATTGTCTCCTTCATTTGTGAGCTGCATCTTGTGTATGAAGGGTGCACTATATAAATAAACATATGGTAGGAATATGTCACTGACAAAAACAGTAAAAAGAGGCTCTAAAACTGATTCATCAGAGCAGTTGTCAGCAGTGTGTTGCAGTTTTGAGGGTGAAATCAACATGTATGAATAAATGATTTATTCAATCTGCATCATGTACACAAGGCATGAAATGTCACACCAGTTTGACCACTCTGAACTACACATATAGGGCTGCAACTAAGGATTGCTTTCATTATCAATTCATCTGCAGATTGTTTTCTCAATTCATCTTTTTGTTCATAAAATATTTTTTTAAATATCATTTTCCAGAGTTGAAGGTGATTTCTTCTTCTTCTTCTTCTTCTTGTCTGACTAACGGTCCAAAACCCAAAGATACTCAGTTAAATGTCATGTACAATAAAAAAAACATCAAATGTTTATTTGCTGAAACCAGCAAATATTTGGCACTTTTACTAGAAAAATGACTAAAAGGATTAATTGATTATCAAAATAGTTGCCAGTTAATTTTCTGTCAAGCAAATTATTGATTAACTGAATAATTGTTGCAGCTGTAGACACATAACCTGAAAAACACAAGTTGTGGGTTATGACATGCTGCTTCATTAAATTATCTTCCACTACTAGAACCTGCAAAGCAAGTAGTTAAAAGAGAAACTCTGCAAACATCACACGAGTCTCATGTTTGCTCACTTTTTCACCAAAACAGAATCCCGTAAAAGGAGTTAAGTTGACGATTGCTGTACTTCCTCTCTAGCTGTTATATAACGGTTATGGCTACAAGAACATAAAGTCTAGATTGTCACTAAAATCTGATCAACTGATCTCTGAGCCCACAGGATTTCTGTACACAGTATTTGAGCCCAAACATTACTTTCTCTCATCTTCATTGATGGAGGTAAAAAGAAAAAGAGATGAGAAGCAATTTTATTAATCAGAATGAAACAGGTGAAAACATACTGATTCTATCCAGTGGGAATTGGTGGACAGATGCACGATTAAAAATAAATTCTAGCAGATGTAAAACGCTCGGGTCAGACAGGCTACCAGGTGTTTTTTCCACCGAGACTCTGGTTTAATGAAAAACACGACATGTGACTTCCTGATCTCATGACTTCCTGGCTGATATCTGCTCTCAGTTATTCTTCCTATGACATGACGTTAACTTTACCTTGAATGCTGTTGTTTTTCACCAGCTGTGCACAGTCTATCAGCACCTCCGGGGGGATGTCATTTATGGTGTTACCCTAGAAAAGACACAAAACCATAAGCAACGCCTGACGTGTGATTGAGAGATAATTATCACAGTCACTTTTTAGATGACCATGACTGCATTATGGCTGAGTGTGTGGTGTAGCTGAGATGACAATAAAACAAAGTAAACATTTTACATCGTACTTTAAAAGCTCACAGAAAAAGATAAAAATGTGATTTGATAGTTCATGTCTACTGTATTCAAGCTCTAAATACACTTTGAATGTAGGCATCATTGTATTCTCCTGTCCACTGGCCAATAATGATGATAAAAATGATAGTAATAATATAATAATGCAGTATAATTAGGAATAAAGCCTTGATTGTGAACTTAAATGTCCATATTCAGTCACATTCTCAATGGCCTTGTTGACTCCTTACTGGACCAAACATCTGATCAATTAATCAAGAAAATAATTGACAAATTAATCAATAATGAAAATAATCCCCACTCATTACCTTTGGCAATCTCAGATAAACGTGAGCCGAGGACAGTTTGTCCACATGAAACCTGGACATGGAAAAAACAACAATATGTCACAAAATCTCACAATATTCATGTTCATATTTATGTTGATTATGTTTACTTGCAATATAGAAATTACATTTGTAAGCACTTTAAGCACCACTGGGATCAGAGAATACTACTAGTTTTGTAGAAAATCCACCACAGTGACTGATATATTATTATATATGACATCATTAGATTACTAGATTAATACTGAAGCATCAGTGTTAGAGCAGCATGTTACTGTTGCAGCTGCTGGAGGTGGAGCTGGTTTCAACTACTTTATATACAGTTAACTAGTTTAGTCAAGTGGTTCCCACAGACAAAACGAAGTTCTGATACACAAATCTGTTTTCAGTTTTTGGACTTTTCCTCTAATCTTTGATTTTTGGTGAAATATTGGATCATTTGAACATTTATTGAAATGAAAGCATGTGAGAAGTTTAGAGGGAAAAATCACTATTTGGTGAAGCTGTTAACAACTCATAGACATCTGAAATGTGACCCCGACTACACACTGCTTTTTGTAAGACGTCAAAAGCCAAAAAGGTTGGAAACCACTGGTTTCATCTTTAACAATGTGTTGTATGTAAAAGCTTGTTATATTATCCATTGTGTCAAATCTTCATCTGAAAAGTAACTAAAGTTGTTAAATAAATATAGAGGAGTAGAAGTATAAAGTAACATCAAATGGAAATACTCAAATACCTCAAAATTGTACGTGAGTACAGTACTTGAGTAAATGTACTTAGTAATTTTGCACAACTGTAGCAAAGTAGAACAAAACACAAGTGTTTCCAGGGGTGAGAGACGAAAAAGACGAAACATTTTAATCTCACCAGATGTCTTCAGGCCATCCATACTTGATTAGATCCTCATCTGTTGGCAAAACAACCTCAGTCTATTAGTTTATGCGTGAAAGCACAAAATGACAGATACACAAAGATATCCGATGTGTGAATAAAGTGACTGACTTACTTTCATACTTGTCCTTCCCCATGTAGATCGTGTAGGGAGGGTTCACCACTGACAGAAAGACAAGAAACGGAATATCACTGAGAAAAATGTCACAAATACAAACGGATACATAAAAGAAGCTAAAAGCCAACAGATCTCATCAGTTTACAGGCTAACCTGGCTACGAGCTAACTGCTGCTAGCACTGCGGTTGTACTCACCGGCACTTTTGAAGTAAAACACCATCTTTGATGAATTAAAATGTTCTTCTAAAAGATGAACAGTAAGTGTATAAGGTTGACAAGCTAAGATTATTGACAGAAATCAATATTATCAGCTGTTTGTCGATTGATAACGTTGCTGCTGTCACTTCTCGCGTGCACAAGTTGACCCGGGAAGTTGTTAGCCAGCTGTGTGAAGCTACAGATAGTTAGCATGCGCATTGCGCAAGACAGGAAATACCCCGACGTGTATACAAACTAAAAGCTTGAAATTCCATTAGACGGGTTCACAATTTTATAAGTCTGTCTTCAAACAACAGTCAGGAGCCCAAATGGACATTGAATATTTTTTTGCCATAATCATTCCTTCTGTTCATACTGAACATTAGAAGATCCCTTCATAATGCACTTACATTGTAAGTGATGGGGGACAAAATCCACAAACCTCCTACTGTGCAAAAATGTATTTAAAAGTTTATCTGAAGCTAATATGAAGCCTCAGCCATCCAAATGAGTCAAATCAAGTAGATATTGTTCAACGTTACAGTCTTTTTAGTGCCAAAGTTCGTCTTTTTGTTACTATACTTCCTCCACAGCTCAACAGGGAAACACTGTCTGAGGAAAGAGGGAATTTGAGGCTAAAAAGACTGTAAATGTGGCAGATATCCACTTGAAATGAATAACTCAGACTGCTGAAGCAGCAGATAGACTTTTAAATGCATTTTTGCACAAAATGTATTTGTCCCCCATCACTTACATTGAAAACACATTTGAAGGGGATCTTTTAATAGCCAGTACAAACAAGAGGAATGATTGGATTGAATCAAAGGTTTTTGTTTTGTTTTTTCTTGTTTCTTTGTATACTTTGTTAAGTGTGTTATATGTACGTTGTTTTATGCCACAACAAAATCAGATCAGGAGGAAATGGCAACAATATCGCATAATTTTCTTTAGTCAAGTTTATCAAGTTTGTCAGAAAAAAATGCTATTAGAATCTCGTTTTATTTTGAAGACCACGACCAGAAGTCCCAGTGTGATTTTATTGTGGTAACTCGCTCAGAGGATTCTGTTTCCGTTTCCTGTCCGGTCTGTTTGGCGCGCTGTTCAAAACACAGAGAGGGAACGCGGCAGCAGCAGGAAACCCGCCAGCATCTAAATCTTCCAAAAACATCTATTTTTTTATGTAGCACGACAGAGACGCAACTGGTAAGATATTTAATCAATGTTTCATGTTTGTCCTTTTCCTATTTGATACTTTAACTAGCTAGTTTCTTTCATGAATGACGTATTTAACTTACTTATCAGAAAGTAACGCGGTGAACACAAGTCACAAGTCTTCATGCTCAAACTAATCGTATTTATATTAACTACAAAACACGGTGACTATCACTAATCAGGAAAACTCTGCTGTGGTTCAATGTAGGGAACAGTTGATCGATAGGTCGATAGATCGGCAGATTAGACTTTTGTTTAGATGAGTCATCCCGCCAATTGTCCATTCATCTCCACTCTGGCTCTTAAGTAAGCGCTGTGTTACCTAACGTGAGCGTTTAAGTAACCTGGAGACAGTAAGTATTTGTGCACAGAAAAGATGAACTGCTGTGTCGTTTAAGGTATAACGTTATCTCATAAAGCCGATAAATATCCTAAACTATCAATAACCGGGTGTTGGGATGAAGTTTACCGAGGTTGTGCACTCTCTCACCGACACCAAACTGTTAAAAATCTGCCAATTTATCGTCAAACGCGAAAAAGTCTGAATGAAGACCTTTTCACATAAGACCATAAGACATCTCTGTGGCTGCAGTTGTTACAAAATCAACTTTTCACTCTTTCATAACAGATAAATATATAACTGCAAAAGAGGTGAATAAAAAAACAATACAAACAGAAGCAGCTTGTCTTTTACTGTTTGGCTGTGAAACCAGCACATAAAAGAAAAGCTCAAAGACTCTCAATAACAAAACAAAAGCATGTAATCCTCAGTTGTCCTCATTATCTACTCTTGTTTTTGGAGTTTGTTTTTAAGCGAAACATCCATTAAACAGGCCCAGTGTTCATTTAAACATTGGTATAGTCATGATACTCTCGTGTGCTATCAATCTCCACCTCTGGAGTATGTGAATTATTAGAAACATCTCTCCAATTTTGTATTCACTCAGCGATACAGTAAGTTGTAAAACTATAGATATATTAGTGGATAAACTTTCCCCTTTTTCTGGAAGTTGGTAACATTTCTAAAAGAACTGTCTTTTAAAGAAGAACATTCAAACATGTTAAAATAGATTGATAAATAGAGACAGTACGTTATTAATCCCCAAAGGGAAATTAAGGTGCCACAGCAGCCACTTGACATAAATGACAATACAAAACACAAAGAGCTAGGTAAAAGAAATAAATACAACTTAAGGCTGAATTATACATAATAACTAAATAGACTGACTAAAATATAAAAATAGAATAAAAATGGAACAGAGGCTTGAAAAAGTGGATATTGCTAAGTTAGTAAGGTGCATGGTTGTCCATGGATGTTAGAATGTACTAAATATCAATATGTTAATACAATGTACACACATATAAGAGTATATACAGACAGTATTTTGAAGATGATCAAAATATGAATCTGAAATATAACAGATGTGATGGATAATGTACAAAATAAGAGTCCAGATGAAGTTAAAAGGCTGAAAATTGTGTTTACCCAATTGTTTCACATCACCAATGAAGAGCTGCGTATGTTCCTCTGTGTGCAGGTGAGGTTTGTGAAAATGATGCCGACTACTACAAGGAAGAGAAAGCTCCCCTCTTTGGATTCAGACAGGTGAGCGTCATGCAGGTTTAGACAGCCCTTTTTCTGGTGTTGAAATGTGTATTTAATAATAATAAAAAACGTACTAATAACCTAAAGCATAATTAACTTTTTGGCACTTGTTGTTTCTCACCTCTCACTCATCTTGTTTCACTTTAACATCAGTCACCCGGCCAAGAAAGGGGTGAGGGAGGAGACGTCCCCTGTGAAGAGGAGATCTCCCAGGAAGAAACCAGCCGGGCGTCTGGGCAAGGAGACGTATCCCTCACCACAGAAATCCCCACGCAGAGCAGCAGGTAGGGATAAACTGCTGAAAGGCAAGCTTTAGGTAGTAAACTGAATATCTTTGGGTTGTGAACTGTCGGTCGAGACAAAACAAGACACTTGAGGACGTCATCTCAGGCTTTTGGAAACGGTGATCGACATTTTTATAGACCAAACGACAAATCGACTAAATAATTGTAAGTTGCAACCCTACTAGTAATGTGGCTTTTTGACATCTGATAAAGATGTTGAGGGAGCTACAGCTATCTAACCTTTACGGTTACAGACTGATGATGATGACTGAGATTCTAGTAGATGAATTTACTCAGAAGAGTTGACATGATGGAATTTTCCCTCACATATCATCTTTGTTTGTTTATCCATTTTCTAGGCTCTCCAGCCAAATCACCCCGTAAATGTTCTCCATTCAAACCTGCCGTGGTTACAAGCTCCTTCTATGGCAAGAAGAAGCCCATCTATCTCACTCCACTAGAGAGGAAGGCGATAAAGGAGTCTCGGCCTTCTCCTCCTCTCCCGTTGCCTCCCTCCCAGGCGAAAAAGCCAGAGAAGAAGAATAAGAAGAACGTGAAAGGAGGCAGCAAGCCGAGAAAAGTGGCTGCAGGATCCAGTCATGCAGGGAAGATGGGCTTCAAAAGCTTCAATACATCTACAAAGGCGATTAAGCTGTCCAAACTTAACAGCAGGTTTGTTTAAGCTTGCTGAAACTGTGTTGTAGTTTCTTGGACATTCAGTGCCCAATGTAACATTTTTTCCCTGCTCGCCCACTTGGCCAGTAGATCAGAGTTTTGCTGGCCTCTTGTATATTTTCACTGGCCCTATAGCCAAAAAATGAAAATAACTCTCCATAATTTTGGTGATTGATTAATTGTATACATACTATGTACAACAGTGAAGTTACTTTCAGATTTGGTTGTTTTCCTTTAGTTATGGATATGCAATGTTGATATGTTACACAAATATGCAAAATTTAAAATTAAGCACATATTGTATCAGTAAATGAATGGTGTATAAATGTAGGTTTCTCTATATTTTGTCCTCCCTCTGCTGCTGCTGGTAGAGAGGAGGGGCTGCTGGTGTCAGTCTAGTCTACAAGAATCACACTAATTTTAAACTACTTAGTTAATTAGACTCAATCATAACATACGATGAACGTCCGTTTTTAGTTCGTTCATAACTGTTTTCCATTAGCATAACGGGCTCCGTATAGCTGTTAAATATAGCGGCTGTGGATGAGAGGAGAGTTTACTGCTGGAAGTCAGAGACGTTGTATTTAAGTTTATGTTCCGCTTGTTCAACAGATGTTTGATAAATTGCTCGTGCCGTCTCCCTTACTGCTGGATTTTGTTGTATTTAACGGCAGCGAGCGGTCGTTGACTCGAGTAAAGCATAACCTTAAGTCTGGTTGTCCACTGTGGACTCTGCTCTGCTGTCTGCTCTGTGTGTGTGTGTGTGCGCGCGCGGCTCAGCTTCGCCCTCGTGCACACAGGCACAGACAGAGCAGAGGAGAGAGACGGAGCAAACATCTCATTCTCTCCTCACTAGCCTCAGTCAGCTGCTGGAAATTGAAACAAGTGCGAAGTTTGCGTTTGTCGTGATTATTTTTGTACTTTTGTACTCATTTTGTAGTTTCATCAGTGGCGTTCGTCCTTTAGCAGCGTCGCTGCGCCACACAGCGATGTAAACCTGCTCCTACACTGTGACTCCAAACTACTTATCGGCCGTCTTGATAGTGACCCAAATTTATTTGTCCGCCATGACTCTGCCCTGCTGAAACTTTTACCGGCACCGGTCCATCATTTATGTCGGACCCTGGTGTTTCATTTTTTCATAAGAGGGGTATTGTTTTTTAATTTATCTGTAACTTGTTTTTCCATTTCAACAGTGCCACTGCTAAACCAGCATCCACTACAGCCGCTGTTCCCATCAACAACAAGCCGACAGAGTCCAAGAAGGCAATCACCATCACTTTCAGCAGCTTGAAGCCCAAGCCCAAGATCTTTGTTGGAGCTGCTTTCTTTGGTACGGGGAAGAAGCCCACCTCCATGTACAAAAAGTCTGCACCAAAGTCCTCAACCCGGCCAGCTGTAGTTCAGGTGAAAAGCAAAGCTGTCCTGCCACCGGCCAAGACTGAGAAAACAACACAGCAGCAGCAGCAGCAGCAGCCCACTGAGGTGATGAAGCCGCTGCAGAAACATCCTGAGGAGGTGAGGAGAGTCGATGTGTTTGTGTGTGAAATACCATGATACAATATTCTAACATAATCCTTGCCTTCCACCGACATATTTAATGTTTCTATGCCATCTTTCAATTTCCTCTAAAAAGGCCTGAGAAGCTTTTAAAAATGTCAATGAATTAATGTTCTTCATAAATATTTGTTGACTTTTGGTTTTCTGTCATTTTTTGACCTGTTTGGCTGTATCTTAAAAAGCCTTAAATCAGGTGATGACTGCAGAAGTCCTGATCTTAACCTTGAAAGGTGTTCTTAGAATATGTTGTTGTGCTGTGATGCTTCAGTCAGTAATTGAAGCATCATGCTACATCAGGCAGCGCCGTTCACATTTTGTTTATACACCAGACTGTGAGGTGCTGTTAGTGTTTGTTATAATCAGGAAGTGACTTCTTTATCCCAGTCTTATCCATGTTTTTTGTCATAGTGACTCCCAAGATTCCCAAATTTCTTTCAGGTCTAAACTGAAATTATCAGTTGATTGACAAGAAATTAATCTAAAACTATTTTGAGGGTTTTTTCCCAAACAAATGCACTAAACATTGACCAGTTCTAGCTTCAGTTATGTGTATTTTCTGCTTTTCTTCAGTAGTAGTAGTAAAATGAATATCTTTGAGGTTTGGACTGTTATGGATCAGAGATAAAATGAAGATGTCATCTTTGACTTCAGAACATTATAATGAACTCAGTCCGACTGATGTTTTGAAACTCTAGTGGCTTATGTTTTAGGTTCAACAGTGTCAACACTGAGTTGGAACATAAAATGTGGAATTGAAGGTAACAGTCGCTGTATCTTTAAACAGCAGATTCTCTCAAATCTGAACATTTTGGAAGTTTTCAGGAAGCATAATATTCTTTTTATTTGAAGTTGGTGAATCATTGCTGAGTCTGAGAAAGGCATCCTCAAATTTATTTAAGCATTATTTGCTCCTGTTTATATTATGTTTGACACAAATATCTTACCATTGCATTGAAAGCTTCAGAGCAGCTACTGAAAGACTTTATGGAAAGATTGTTGTGTCAGCGATGAACTTTCAGTCTCAGTTAATATTATGAAGGTCTTACACATGCTAACTTGTGCCATAACTGACTAAACTTGAAGGCTGATCTGAGTCGTACACGAGCACAAGTTAAAGTGGCAACTTGCCATCAAACAGTCCCACTCTGGAGCTCTTACTGTGGTATTTAGTACAGATTATTTTCTGATTCATGTATTGTTGTTACCTGCAGGCTGCTGCCCAGCCAGTCGAGAGAGAAGAGAACCAACAGAGCACCAAGCAGAGAGTGAAGTATGATCCAACAGACTGGTTGGACGCTGTTTATGACCTGCCAGAAACTCCAAAACCACTCAGGTGACACTTTAGTGTATAAAAGTTTGGCTGCACATGATTTTTTCCCGCTAAATTGAAAGATTGTTCCAACCTTTTGGACAGAACAAACATGACTAACACATTTCTGAAAGTTTTAGCAAGACAAAACACCACACCATTATTTAACCAAATCTATGTTTTCACTTACATTTAACTTTTTAAAAGTGGTTCAGGGGGAAGTGAATTCATTCAGGTGGTCATTGATCTTCATCTTCCTTTCTCAGCTCTCCGAAAGTCTTGTCAGAGAAATATGGGATTACCAAGGAGCTGACGATTGTGCTGACCAGGACCCCGACACCAAGTCCTGCAACCACAGCATTAACCTTCAGCACTCAGGTACAGCAGGTTGTAGTAAACTCACATATACTGTTTATATACTGTGTTGCTGTACAGGATTTTAAATTTCCCTTCGTGTTGACAAAGTTGATTATCTAACTTCAGCTTCACATGCACTAATCACATTTTCAATTCATAGCAATCTCAACTGAATTGTGGCTGAAACAATGTTGACTTCATTTTTTTGAAAACATCAATTTCTTATGTTTTTACTATTTCTGTTGCTTTTTGTTTTAACATTGATCTTTCTTCTTTCTTTTTTCCAGGATAACTCTCTGACAGATGGAGGCTCTCAGCCCGTCTTTGACCTCAGTGATATATGTCCCGTCGGCACTGCCTCCACCTCACCCAAAGGTAGACACAACAGACCACAGTCCCAGTGCATTAATACATTTACAATGAATACTGCTCCACTGAAACAATTGAACCTGCACACATCAAATCTATGGTGTGTGCAGGTTATATTCAATCCACTCTCCTTGTTCTGGTGAAGAGCAGTTATCACAATATGTCACTGTTACTCCAGAAAATCCTTGTTTCAGATGTTTTTTCCTTCTTCTACAGAGTCTGCAGCAGTGTATCCCATCTTTGGTTCTGCCTCCAAAAGGTAAGACGGTGTGTTTGGTTAAAAAAAAAAAAAAAACACTTCTGAATCTCTGTTTAACATGTCAGAGGGAAATTTGTGTGTGACACATAGCAGGAAGAGTGAACACGGTTCTGTATTTCCCGCATAAACAGATTTAAAGCTTTTAGATTTTGGTGATGGAAACATTTTTTCCAACATGTTTATTCTCTCTTATTATTTGTTTATGGCAATCACAATATAAGGAATCATTGATTTAATATGATATGGATGGTAAACACACCCTGTATTTTTAATGACCTCTAGTCTGATTCTGATGACCTTTCGTACTGTGTTTTCTGCACTAACCCTGTAAACACTTTGCTGTTATTGTCTTGCAGGTCAAAGAATGCGGCTGTACGGCCTCCAGTGTCCTGCAGCACCCCTGCTGGCCCCATGACGACACTGCAGACTCCTTCATCTTCAGCAAAGGAGCGAACTCTTCGCAGGAGGAAAGAGAAACAGGATGACGACCAGCTCATTATTGTATGTCATTGTTTTGGTTTTGTGGGTGGAAACTTAGATTTTGGTTCAGTTTTGTAAAGTGGATGTAAACATTTTTGATTAAGAGCTGTTTTGTTTTGTTTTTCCCACCAATATTAAATATCGTACCATTTACTAACTTTACTCAAAAATGTTGCAATTAGGCCGATTGAATAGATGAGTAAAACATGCTTTGAATTTCTCCACTTTGATTGGCCTCTTGTGTAGGGCTGCAACTAATGATTATTTTTATTATCGATTTTTGTTTTGTTTGACATTTTCTATAAAATGTCAAAAAATACAATTGTGAAAAATGCACGTTATAAATTCTAAGAGCCCAAGGTCACATCTTCAGATGTCTTGTTTTGAACGGCCAACAATCCAAAACCCAAAGAGATTCACTTTACTATCATGTACACAGAAAAGCATCACACTTAAAAAGGTTCGACCAGCAACTTTTTTGGGGCGTTTTTGCTGTAAATGACAAATGATTGTTCTACCATCAAAATTGCTGCAGATTAATTTTCTGTCGATATAATCGTTGCAGCTCTACTTTGATTCGTTGTGTGTTGACTGTAATTTTCTCTGTCAGGACGCTGGTCAGAAGCAGTTTGGCGCGACCACCTGCAGCTCATGTGGGATGGTGTACAGTGCAGACAATCCAGAGGACAATTTCCAACACACCCAGTTCCACCAGCGCTTCCTCGACTCCATCAAATTTGTGGTAAAACCTCCTTCCTATTCTTCCACCTCTCAGTACTCAAGTATGAGGACACCCAGAGGTCCAGAGATGTTCAGAGACATTGTGTACTGATTGTTACTTTTCCATCAAAGGCTAGAGGATACAGTCACTTCTTATTGTGATTTAGTAGTAAAACTGTGTGTGTGGTTTTTTTCGGTGTTAAGTAGGTATTTATAACTGCAAAAGCATTTGTAATATAAATTGGTAATCATGATAATACAAATACTGTCACAGCTAGTTCAGTGACTGAATCTCATGATAGTAACTGTTAGCTTATCTAAAATGAAAAATAGGTGGAGGTTATTTATTCTTTAATCTCTTATTCTATAAATTGCAACTTACACAGATAAACTTTGTTATCAAAGTTTTTACCTATTGGAACTCTGGTGAAATGCTTTTATTTTATTTGCTTTTATTTGAAGTAGTGCAGTACTCTCCAGAGATCTTCTGCCAGCGCTACTGGCAGGAGTTTGTTTCACAGGGAGGTGGGCATGTTCGGAGATGTTGTCTTGTAACTGCAGCGGCTTCTTCTCTCTGTTGTGTTTCCAGGGCTGGAAGAAGGAGCGGGTGGTGGCCGAGTTCTGGGATGGAAAAATCCTCATGGTCATGCCAGATGATCCCAAATACGCCGTCAAAAAGGTGCAGGGTTTGAACACAAAATGCGCTCCAGCGTATCACTCATAGTGTGTAATGTTGTAGTATGTTGTCACCAAAACAACACTAACTGTGAAGTCAGTCAGTCCAAGTGTGTTTTTGTTTTTATAACAGTGACAACTTGTTCTTCCATGTTGATTTTCATGCTTTTTCTTCATTATGTGTTTGTGTTTGCAGGCTGAAGAGGTGCGGCGAGTAGCGGACAACGAGTTGGGTTTCCAGCAGGTGACTCTGAGCAGACCCACACAGGCTAAGACCTTCCTGTTCATCAACACAGAGCGAATGGTGGTGGGCTGCCTCGTCGCTGAACCCATACGACAGGTAGAGCTTAGGATGTGTTGGTGTGATAAACTTTTTTCACTTGTGATTTATTTTTTTCCCCAGTTAATGATCTCATTTATCTTGAGACCGCTTGTAGAGGCGCCATCTTAACCACTTATGACAGGATGCTGATTGTCAACCACTTTCTATTTTACATGAGTTACATCATTAGTCCCCGAAAGGGTCCCTAAAACTTTGTGGGGTTCTAAGATATTTAAAGGGATAATAAAGAATAAGATAGGTCTGTTACACAAAATTATTTTTTAACCCAAATTTAAATTATTGTAAAATAAGTAATGATTGAAATGAAAATCATGTTGTTTTCTTTACCACTAAGAGGTCAGAAATACTAAAACAAACCCCAAAAAACTATTTAGCCAGACAAATAAATACATAATTATAAAGTTTATAAAATTGATGTCTGTTATTAATAATATAAAATGAATCTCAAGGGATGAATTGAGTGATTTTACACATTCACATCTGGACTACTAATATTACTAAGGCGTCTTCCTCTGGTTGTAAATGGTGCTTGTTCAGTATGTTAATGGGGTGATGTTCCTCTCTCTGTCCCTGTCAGGCTTACAGAGTCCTGGAGCAGCCGGATCGCCATAAAGATATGACAAAGGACGACTTCATGGAGCGACACAGGGCCTGGTGCTGCTCCACTATCCCAGAACAGGCTCTGTGTGGGATCAGTCGGATCTGGGTCTTCAGCCTGGCCAGACGGCAGGGCATCGCTACCCGCATGCTGGACACTGTCAGGTACAACGCAAGGGTTCTTCTTACGGTGGTGTTTTGTCGTAAAAATTGTTCTCAGCTCACTCATCCAAAACCTAAAGTTAGATTGTTCAAAAACTTCAAACGGCGACAACTTCCTTTCTCACATTTCCCTTTGATTTTTATGTGGCTTCAGGTAAAGAAAAATTACAGTCAATTACAACTTCGGTTTCATTTTCATATCTTTGGTCATCAATTATGTTAATGATTATTGAGATCTTGGAGCATGCCAGTATCACTAAAATAAGTCAGAAAGTCGTACAGGTTGTAAACAGTTTTGCCAGATTATCTTCCACTTTTTATGGAAGTAAAACAAAATCTCTGCACTAAAATGTGGCCAATAATCCTTCACTACACAGGAAGATCAAGAGTACGCACCACTATGGGTACTGCAGGTCAACGAATCTATGTACTGCTTATTTTGGAGGTGGGGATTTTTTTAAATCCAGTCATCAACCTTGAAGCATTTTCTCTTTTTTTTAAATTTTTAAAACAGTTCAAATAAACCATAAATGTCCCCTTTGTGTGGCTTGTACATATAATCAATCAAGAGCAGCTGCTTCCCAACATTATGCGATGGGATGAGACTGTCTAAACAGCACGACTGAATGAACATGTAAAATAAGGAAAGGTTAGTTTTCCTCCCACTAATTACATTTTCCTCACATTTTTCAGGAACTCCTTCATGTACGGCAGTCACCTGACTAAGGAGGAAATCGCCTTCTCTGACCCAACACCTGACGGCAAACAGTTTGCAACCAAGTACTGCAACACACCAACCTTCCTGGTCTACAACTTCATTGCATGAAGTCTGGAAACACTTTGACCAAATATGTGGGTTAAAGATACATCAATGCAAGAGTTGGCTGATTTAACTGGCAGGTTGAAATCTAAGTATTACGCATTGGCAAATGTCGGTCATTGGTGCATCGTTCTTTGATATGCTGAGCTGTACCTGTTGAAGTTTTCCCGCTGACTAGACCAGGCTTTAGTTTTATTGCCAAATAAGCTTCAGTTGTAAACAATACATCAATTAAGTAGGTCTAGAGATTTTTTAATGTTCACGACCTTTTATTTATACTCAGATGTTTATATCAGAGGTGACTGAATATTTCCCAGTTCTGAAAACACCGTCACAAATTGCTCTGATTAATCTTGTATTGGAGTATTTTGTTGGGATTATTGTCTTTTGAATCTTGTGTTCAAGTTAATACCAACAAATGAAACTGGAAGCCTCTTTGATGATACATGTTCATCTTAATTGTTCAGATTTTTTTCTCTGTTGCTTTTCAGCTCCAGGTTTTCTGGACACTTTAGAAGGAAAATATGTTGATAGACGCTGACCTGTTGAAAGGTGGACGCCATCATTGTTTGGGTGCATTCTACTTTGTAAATAGATTTAATAAACATATTGCCTTTGTTTTATGAACGTTGACTTTCTTCTTCACAAAATTACACCGACTGTATGTGAACAGTTTACTCAAACTACTAAAGGTTAGTTAACATTGTTGCTCATCTCTAGCTGAGACTGTAAATAACTTAATGGTGTTTAGCTGAGATGTGATGTTAGACCTGATACAGCGTGCCAACAGGTTCACATGTTTAAGGCTGAAACTATTTTAATTATCAAGTAATCTGATGATTTTCTCTAGAGCTGCAACAATCAATCGACAAAATTAATTGCCAACTATGTCCTACATTTGCTAGTTTCAGATTCTCATGAGTTTTTTTTTATGGATCTTTGTGATCGTAAACTGAATGTATTTGGACTGTTGGCTGTGTGAGACATTTGAAGATGTCATCTTGTTCTGTGGGAGATTAAAACATCATTTTTCACTGTTCTTTTAAGCATTTTGTAGACAAAATATTTGGCAGATCATTAAGTCTCTAAAACATCAGAAAACTGAAAAATGTCCATCTCAGTTTACCCAGACTGCATGGTGACGTCTTTACAGGTCTTATTTTGTTCAACCAACAGTCCAAACATATTCAGTTTACTGTCATGTAAAGTCAAGAAGAGTCAGGAGTCTCACATTTGAAAACCTGGAACCAGTGAATCTGACATTTTGGCTTGAAAAATAAAACGATATATTGATTATCAAAATAGTTGCTGATTCATTGTTGGTTGAACTATTGCAGCACACTTTAATATATATATTTAAGTTTGATAGATCATTTTAGACCTCGGAAACGTCTGTTGACAATCTCAACTCAAGGTCCACTAACCTAATTGCTCTTCAGCAGATGAAGTTCGCTCAGTTGTGAAACTGTTGATTTAATAAAAATATGCAACAGTTCCACAACTGAGTAAACTCCATCTGCAGATTAAGATTGTGATATGTTCAAAACCTCCAGAAAAAGCAAGTAAGCGGACCTTGAGTGGAGATTGTCAATGACCTTCAAGTTCAATTTCAAACCTTAAATCAACCGGCAAATAGATTTTGATAAAAACAAAGTATTGAAGTCCAGAGCAGCATTACAATCTACTACTAAACTTACAATTATACTACAGCCACTGATAAATCAGTAGAAAAAAATATGCAGAACATTTAAAAAGGTTTAAAAAAAGACAGAAGTGACCTGTGGTTTTAGTCTAATGAAGAGACACTCAAGAGTTTGATGAAGTATCAAAGTTTAAAGGTGCAGAAATACAGACACACATACAGAAAAAAAACAGTAAGGACAGTAAAAACATTACATGAGAGAAAAGAACACAAGACTACATACAAAGAAATGGCAGAGTGATGTGCTGTTGAACGTGTAAACAGATAAAGATGTACAGTACAGATTATAGTGAGCTTCTGTAGCTCAAACACCTGAAAGTGAAATTTCACAAGTGACTGATGTGTTTCTACGTCTAGACTGATTCCTCACAACATTCAAACTTTTCTGCTTTAAAATTAGTACAAACAAACTGTCAGGGGATGCAGGTTGTGGCCGTATAATCTGAAATGCTTTAAAACATTATTTACCCAAAGTCTTGACAGACAGGACACACAACATCCCGCAGCACACTTCGTTTCACGGATCTGACATCAAAATGCTAATGTTGTGCCGATGTTGTGTAAATCAGTCGATAACAATCACCTCACCAGGCTCACTAGGCTTTTTTTCCAGCAGGGTGTTGCTCTCTAAAGCCTGGATGATCTGGGCGGCTGAGGGTCTCTTCTTGGGGTCTTCCTCTGTGCAGAGATAGAAGAGCTCCACCATCCTCTGGTAGGAGCTGCCCAGAGCCTCGGCGTCCAGCGCCGGCCTCGTGCCCAGCCTCTCGTAGTAGGCGTCCTCATCAAAGCTCTCCTCCATCGAGTCCTCTGAAGCACCAAAACAGAACCTTAGTACACTTAACTAATACTGGTCTTAATAGACACATTTCAGAAAATCTACAGTAGGAGGTTAAGATTATTCTATTTAATTACCTGACTTCTGCAGCTAAATACAGTAAATTTAAAATGTATTGGATTGGTTTGGCTCATGAAAAGCTCAAATTTTGGAGATTTGACAGATGGTTTTCAGTGTGAGACTGCATTTCTGGCAAAGTTATCCTGTAGAATCTGGAGAGCTTTAAAAAAAACACAATAATATCTGAAGAACAGCAGCATACATAAAAAGGCTACTGGCTTTCATTCTGGAAAAAAATCTTGCCAATCAGAGGGCGCCAACAACCCCTCCCGTTATGCATATCAATTAAGGTCAACAGGTTCAGAAAACGGGATACTGAGCTCTTACAGTTGTTTCAAGTTAAGAGTTTTTGATCATGCACATCCGTCACTAAAACCGTCTGGTCTGCTTTTTGGGAAATTACAACATTGAAATATCAGATGTGGTTAGTAAAACAACAGGTTTGAGTTACAACAGTCTTTTACTCCCATGGTTATTATCTGGAGGACGGAGGAAAGAAGTTCACTGAAGATCACATGAACCAAATAACTGTCTGGGAACAGAGTTTGCATCTCTACATTTGCAGGAAGATAAACATTAAGAGTTGCTTTATAAAAAAGGTAAAATGAATATTCCTATTCAAATCCATTATTTGTAAAAATTTGAGAATATCCTGACTTTGGTGCCCACAGTGACAATATTAAAAAACAACAACAGTGAAGCAGCGACAGAATTAATGTTTCTTGTGGCGTCAGAAGATGGTTGACTTTTGGAAAATATTTGTTTTGAACATTTCTCCGTATGTTCACCTTTCACACTCACATGTTGGAGTTTTACATCTCAGGCATGTAGTTCAGAACTGTCTGTGGCCACATAGCATCTCACCTTCATCCTCCTCATCGTTGTCCAGCATCTCCAGATGAGGCATGGCCAGAGTCATCATCTCCCACAGAGTCAGGCCGAAGGCAAAGATGTCAGCCTTGTCAGTGATCTCTCCTTCCTCCTCCAGAGCCTCCTTCGGCTTCCACGGCTCAGTGCCGATGTACTCTGCCTCAGGGTCTGACACTGAGAGGAGAAGAGTTTTATTACAAAACAAACATTCAATTTGTCTGTTCCTACAGTGATGTTGCCAAAAATGACATTCTTTTAAAAAGCGACAGCAACAAACTAAGATACAGTTGTTTAAAATGAGTTTAGATTAAACCCAAAATAGGAGATTTCCCTACTAGCTGACAGCATTTATGTCCAACTGTAGTCGGAGCAAGAGAGACTGAAGACTCTACGTTCCTGCCTGGACAGAGAAACAAAGTAAATCAACTGTTGTAAACAATCGTTTCTGCCTGAAAGTTCCTGCCAGTTTGTGTGTTTTCATCCCTGATTAATCCCACTTGTACACACACGCTGTACGTGCTGTCTGCTGTCTGCTGTATGAAATGTTTTAAATATGGGACATAACTGTGATAAGATGGATATGACTTTTTTGATAAATACCACAATGGTTGGTTTTGGGAAATTGAAAAATAATGTGAAGTTGTCAACTGATGCTGGTGTTATGGCAGTACACAGTACACAACAGTACATGCCTATTGTACATAAGCATATAGTCATAGGCATAAAATCCAAAAACTCTGGAAATGCAGGACTAAGTACCAGATTTTTCAGTGTTTCTGCAGTGTTCCACAAATTAAATCAAAGACTTTTTAAAGACTAAACTGGATGCAATCTATTATGTTTTTCATGGTCATACTGGTTAAAAAATGATGGGAAAGCAGTTGGGGCAATAAGGCCTATAAATGTTTACTAAGTGCATGAATTTATTGACATTTTTGTCAGTAGTTCCCAACTTTATATATCAATAATTCCCAGTAATATAACTAATCAAATAACATGACCTGGACCCAGAAAAGTGACCAAAATTGATAGATTAACAATTACAAAACCATTAAGTAATGTTAAGTTTTTGCTAAGATTGACACTGGTCCATTATGAGTGGATGAGCTAGCGTAGCTAGCAGCAGTGACAAAAATATAACTAATTTCTTCAGCAGGGAAGAAAAAATATTCAAGACTTTTGTAAATAATAAAAGCCTTATTCTGAGCTGAATTAAATGCTTTTAGGGCTTTTTTTGTTGTTTGTTGCTTTTTCTTCTTTCACGTCTGTCTACAGCAGTCGAGTTTCAGGAACTGAACTATTTTCAGACTTGTTTTCAAATTCTTTCAAGAAGATGGAAATTGCAGTTTATTGTTTTTGAGATGTTTCTGGACACGAGTACCAACAGTGAGCAATGTGGGAGGCTTTTATGTATTGGTTGATGACTTGGTTGATTTTTATCATGCATGCCACGATTGACAGTGATCTCTACCTCTCATGTTCTCATCCAGCTGCAGAGACACACCCACATCACAGATCTTGACCGCCTCAAAGTTGCCTTTAATCACCACGTTACATGACTTCATGTCACCGTGCAGCAGCTTCTTCTCATTGTGAAGATACTGCAGAGAGAAACAAACAAAGTATTCCTATTGATCATGGCTTAATAACGTTCTTCTGTGTTTATTTTGTTTTGTCAAACAATCCTCATTTCTAAAATGAATTTTAAAAACATGGCTGATGTTGAGAGGAGACAAATGTGATTTAGGAAAAAGAAAACCACTGATGTTCTGAATGGGTTTGTCACTGGTTTCCCAGGGATATTTTATTAAAATCATATTATGAACATGAACCAACTCACTTATTCTTCCTGTGCTGAACTGAGGAAATCAACAGTAAATCAACCTGTAGGTTTGGTTTCATGAATATTTCATTTACATATAAATAGATAGTCAGTGCCAGAAACTTGCCTTCAGGTTTTTTTTGGTAAGTTAACTTCTAACGATGCACAAATAAATGTGTGAAACCTATAAACTGATGCACATGAAACAGGCAGCAGGCAGTTTAAACAGTAACATATCTGTCAAAAATGGGGTTTCAGGATACTAGAGGATGATTAACTGTAATATTAAGACAAAAACTGATTCTTTTCTTGATTTATCAATTGTTTAATCTATAAATGCATGTTGATGGGGTGTCCCTCAAGAAGCTTGTTTTTTCAGAAAGAAGTCTAAAATTCTAAAAAGTCTAAAAGAATGATCAATTAACTCTCACATCAGACAAAGAAAAACGAGAAGCTGGACTTTAGGTAATGTTTAGGATTTTTGCTTGAAAAATACCATAGATGATTAATCAATTATCAAAATGGATATATTTTCTGTTGATCAACAAATCACCCCAGCTGTAGTCCACAGTAATCTATGTTGAGTAATCAAATTTCAGTGTTTACACATGTTCACAGCTGTGAGTGTAATCCACTTGTAGTTATAAGTGGACCAGATATGACTCACATGTTTTGTCCAGGTTGAAGGAGGGTCTATTGTTTGGATGATTTACCTGCAGGCCACGAGCTACGTGCATCGCCACTTTTTCAATGTTGGCGGCAGGAAAAGCTCCCAGGCCGCCCTCTGCCCTCTTCTCAATCAGGTCATTGAGGGACTGCTCTCCTCCGTACTCCATGGCCAGACACTTGGAGCCATCTTTGGCAGTGGTGAAGGCACGGAACCCTTGATGTTAGGACAAGGACACACAGGATTAACAACAGGAGTATGATGCTGATTTAAAAGTAGATACATCTTAATAGAACAAAATAAAAACAATGTGAAATCAGCTGTCACTTTCAGACTTGTAACACCAGTTATTGACTGGTGTGCTTGGTGGGAAATTAAAACGAGCAAACTAAACACTCATTGAAAATCGTACTCAGTTTCAGAATTTGCTGGTACATAGTACATAGTAACCCCCTTTTAAAAACATAAATGTACATGCACGTCTTTGTGAAACACACTGGTTGCCACCTGCTCCTGGAACAGGTAACGAATTAGGTGTGTTGTTCACTGTCATATGAACAGCAACAAACACCACACCACCCCAACCTACTGGAGATTAAAATCAAAGCTTTGATTGAGCCACAATAGAGATTTTTGGTATGAATCTGTATCTGCTGCACTGGTCTAATGTAACATGCTGCATCACTGTGAATTTACTTTGTCATCTCTTACCAACAATGTTTGGATGATTGATTTCCTTCAGGACCTTCGCCTCCTCATTGAGCCGCTGCTGGTAAACCGCCATCTGCTTGGTTGCACATTTACTGTTGATCTTCTTGACAGCCCAGGGTGACGCATTCAGCTTTCCTGTTCTAGGATTAAATTGATCAGTAACACTTTGTTAAGTTATTCATGAAAAACTCCATAAGCAGATGGATTTCAGGGTTATGGGAAAAACTCAAAACTACACATGACATGCATTATTTTTATGCTTGAAACTTCACGACCACATCTGGCAACTTAATATGACCTTGCCAATTAAAAGTATCTCATTCATCATGACCTAATGATCTTAAACAAATGTTTAGTTTGCATTCACAGTGCAAATAAGCAACTTTTTTTCCAATAAAATGTCTTATTTCCACAATATTATTTCAATGAAGTACAAATTTCAAGGCAAGAAGGACCATTGTGACTTGCTTCTAAAAGCCAAGACTTCTGTTAAATAAGGGACTTTTTGGTGAATTTAGAGCAGCAAAGATTAGTCGATCAACAGAAAATTAATTGGTAACTATTTTGATAATCGAATAATCTTTTAAGTAATTTTTCCAGTAGAAATGCAAAACATTTGCTGGTTCCAGGCTTTCAAATGTGAGAATTAGTTGCTTTTCTTAGTCTTGCATTGCTGCAAATGTAATATTTTAGGGTTTTGGACTGCTGGTGAGAACAAATAACACACTTGAGGACATCATCTTGGACTCCAGGATGTTTTGATAGGCATTTTCTATTCTTTTATTGACCAAATGGTTCATTGTAAAAAAAAATATATATATATATATATGATAAAATTTAATTAGATCCTGTTAGATACTTGAAGTTACATTCTGCCTGGTATGCTCACATACCTATGAACAAACTTGCCACATTAAAATGGAAGAAAAATGGGAGATAGATGCCAGATGAAGTACAAATAAATTTGATTTATTTATTTTTAAATCAGAATATTAGCCAATAATACCAACCTGTTCATAAGGTAAACATTCACTCCAGTCCCACAGCCCAACTTCTTCATGAAGGGTGAAGCTGGGATAGTGATCGGAGTGCCTCCACTGCCCCCGAAGCTCCTCACTCGGACAGTTTTAGGGGTCTTGAATGCGCCCTCATTGCTACATGTGGTAGGAGCTTCCATTCTGTCAGAGCAAAACATAACAGTTCAAGATTCAAGAGGCTTTGTTGCCATTCACACAGGCACATGGTACATGCACGTTGGAATGTCTTGTGCAGTTCACTCAGTTAGGTTAAAAAAGAAACAATTTTACAATGAATTTTAAAAAAGTCACTTAATTACTGGGCAACACTACCAGCTTAACTACCAAACTAACCTTGACTGTCAGACTTGCACTATAACTCTTCTTCTTCAAGTTTCTTAAAATTTTTATAAAAATAAATGTTTTCTGATACATGTGGTATTAGCCGAATTAAACGCTTAAGTAACTAATGTTAGACTTAGTATGTAAAAAGTTACCTTTATCTGTGACTAAGTAAAACGACATTAAAATGTCAAATTTTGAATGGAGGCTGGTATAAGGCCATTACGTAACGCTAATGCTGTCGTGAAGAAACGTAATATGCCTCAAAATAGATTATTTGTTTTGGTTAGTATTTATTAGTTGCAATTAGTAGCACAATTCAAAACGACAGTAAGTATTAGACAACTTAGTTTTAACGAATAGAACATAATTTATCAAACTTTTATTGGCTAAGTAGCGGAGACACAGTAGCAACCAAACTTAACGTCATAACAATTAAAATTAACGTCAACCGCTAACGTTAAGTTGGCGTTTAGCCGTTAAATTATTTAAAAAAGGAGCAACACTCGCCTACAAAAGGCGACAGACATCTTAAAGTTGTGTTTAACGTGTTTTGAGACGGATAACTAAATTATTTAGTCGATAAATGCAACGTTACCTGAGTTTTCTTTCACCGTCACAACAAAGTGGTTAAACCGCCAAATATTCAAACTATTGTGGTCATGTGGAGCTGGCTGTACGGAACCTCAGACGGACAAACTGAACGCAAGTCGTTTGAGGGCGAAAGAAACTGCAGCAGAGTACAGAACTTAAATGATTGTAGTGGTTTGGAAATGCTTTACAAAACTATAAAGTATGTAGTGTCAATCAATCAATCAATCAATCAATTAATCAATCAATCAATCAATCAATCAATCAATCAATCAATCAATCAATCAATCAAACTGTATTTGTATAGCAAATTTCATACAGGTTAGTGAAATTCAAAGTGCTTCACAGATAACTGATAAGACAGAACAAATGTAGACAGTAAACAGTAACACAAACTAGACTAATGGACAGAAGGAATGAAAAATATGAAACTGTAATATAATTAAAATAGATTTAAAACTATAATGATAATAAAATAGAGTGAAACAGAAAAAAGATTTTAAAAAACTAGATAAAGTAAATAAAAACAAAAGACAAATAAAATCGATGAGTGGAAAAAATAATATCAATAATAATAACATAAAATATAAAATAAAAATTTTACAACATGAATGCAGTAAAATAGGTGAATTAAATAAAGTAAATATAGGTATAAATTATTCTTAATCAAAATCCAGGACACAGAGGTAGGTTTTAAGATTATGTTTAAAGATATCAACACTTCCAGCTGCTTTCAGAATTCACTAAAACTGTTCTCAACAGCTTTTAAATGTTTCATAGTTGTGATACAGCTTTTCACCATCAGAGGTCAGTGAAGTTATATGACCGCTGTAAAATGTTGGCTGTATCAGGTGCAGGTGTGTCAGTGACAGAATTTGTGATATTATGGTAGTAACTGCAGAATTCATTTTCATCAGTGATTATACATGAGGCATTTTAAGCATATGCAACAAATTAGTCACAAATAAAGCATAAATACTGATAAACTAGAATCTTTAATCTAGAGCTGCAACAATAAATCGATTGGTCAATTGACAGAAAATTAATTGTCAACTATTTTGATAATCAATGTAATCATTTTGAGTGTTTTTTTTAAGAAAAACAAGCTAAAATTTTCTGGTTCCACCTTGTGAATATTTTATGGTTTATTTAGTACTCTGTGATAAAGTCAATATCTTTGGGTTGTGGACTGTTGATCAGGACAGAAGAAGACATTTTAGGTTGCATTGTGAGTTTTGAGAAACAATGATCAAAATTTTTCTCAATTTTCTGACATTGTAGAGACCAAACAACTAATTAATTAATCAAGAAAATAATCAACAGATTAATTGATAATGAAAATAATTGTTAGTTGCAGCCCTACTGGAATCAGAAACTGAACTAACTAAAACTAATACTAAACTACATATATACAACAATGATGATCATTTCTGTGACCAAATGAGCTCACGATTGTACAAATAGTACTGTACAATAGTCTGTACACTGTCAGTGTTCTTTAAATAAAGGGCACATTTTTAATAATGGACATTGTTTCCTGCCTTAGAGGATGTTGCTTCCTCTGTCAAAGATTTTTCTTTGCCTTCACCATTGAAAATTATGTTTTTTCTTCCCACCAGACTTTTTTCTCAACTGTCATTACCATGAATTCTATAAGCCTAGTGGTCTTGTTTGCAAAGGAGGAACAGTGCACTGCTGCTGTTGTGTATCAAATTTTCAACCAAATCTGACCTGCTGCAGTATACACAGAATGCCAGTCCTCGTAATGATGGGATCAATGTATGTTGGTTTAGGAAGTCAGTATTTTATTGCTTTCCTGGCCTGCACTGTGTTGCACTGCATTCACGTTGCCTGAAAACACTGGTAATCCAGTGTAAAGTTACACCACTGCAGCCTTACCTTCATGTGTGGGCACATGTCGGTAATAAGTTACAGTAAGAAGAGATTAGTGGTATTTTCATTATTGTATGTGCCTGTTCTCATCAGGAACTTATCTGAAAGAATTTCCTCACTGGTGACGGTGATCTTGACCTCAACTGTCATGATTCCATTTTTGTTTCATCTCCTTCACATACTGCAGATGGTCCCAGTCAGGTCTCCTCATTGTGCGGAGAGATAACTGTTTCATTATGAGGAAGAGGAGTTAAGAATGTGGTCTGGTGACAAATGGATGTGGATGGGGAGACTGGGAATGTTGCTCTCCCGTCCCTCTCTTTCTCCCCATTCCTCGTTTCCCTGGAGGGAAATGAGCTCATGTTTGTGGGCTCTGCAGCCACATGTTGTGGTGCGTTTTATAGAATAAGGATGGGTTACTCAATGGTCAGACTACAGAGAAACTAGAGACAAAGAAAGAGGAGACGAGGAACAAAAACATGTTTCATGTAATAATTCAAATATATAGAAATAAGAAGAATATAATGTGAGTAAACGCTTCTCTGTTATATCATAAACATGTCATGCTGACAAACAGTGCACATTAATAAACACTTAAAAAACCCTTTATATCTGCTTATAACTACATTATAGTGAGTTATAAACCACTTACATGTTCATATACTGCATATAAATTATAAATAAGGGGGCTTAAAGTGTTACTGTATATTTTACTACCATGCTGTTAATATATTGTTAGTTTTTCTCATGTAATCATCTCTGTAATCGTCTTTCCGACAGCTCCTCTGTATGTCTGTGCGTGTGTGTGTGTACATGTATACTGGATGTTTACATGTCATTACATAACATGCTTACATTCAGTAATATATCTAACTCTCAGCCCTCTTGTAAATTTCCTTTTATAGTCAGGATTACAACAGCTTTGAGAAAGCCAGATTTAACAGAAACTTAGAAAACAATCTCTCTGCAGGGTCTATTTTTGTAGCTGCTCTGGAGCTTTCAATCAAGTCACATGATCTTCCTCAGTAGATGGAGTTTACCCAGTCGTCATGGAATTGTACAAGTTTGAATTTCAATTTTTACTGAGCACTTTAAAAGACTGCTCGTCCATTTTGGCTTAAAAGCTGAGGGTCAAAGTTGTCTCTTGGCCTTGGAAACATCAGTTGACTCCATCTGCTGATGAAGAACATGTGAGATGTTTGCAAGCTCCAGAACAGTTAAATAGACCATGTGGTGTTTTTTTTGTTTTTTTTTTCTTCAAAATCAAGTCTGCTGTTTACAAGATCAAGTCGAACTACACATGGACAGCAGAAGAAAAAACACTAAATTAAATTTGCAGGAACATGAAGTTCAGTTTTATTCCTTATTACAGATGCACTGAATTCATATGACTTAAGATAGAATATCTCTCAATAGCAAAACTTCATTTAACTCAGTATACTTAATTACAAAACAAACCAGTAATTACTAGAAAATACACCTATAATACGTTTAACATCCTAATTTAGCCTATTAAAGGACAGGTTCACAATTTTTCAAGTCTGTCTTAAAACAACAGTCAGGTATCCAAGTGAAGAAGTTTTCCTTGGGGACCAAAATGATTTTGTGCAAAAATGCATTTCAAAGTCTATCTGAAGCTTATATGAGGCTTCAGCAGTCTGAGTTAGTCATATCAAGTGGATATCTGCCACATTTACAGTCTTTTTAGCATCAAATTCCCTCTTTGTGTTTCCTTGGACAGTGTTTCCCTGTTGAGCTGTGGTGGAAGTATAGTAACAAAAAGATGAACTTTGGCACTAAGACTTTTTGGTCATTTGGTCGATGAAGCTTCATATTAGCTTCAGATAAACTTTTAAATACATTTTTGCACAGAGGGAGGACTGTGGATTTTGTCCTCCATCACTTACATAGTTAGTGCACTAGGAAGGGATCTTCTAATGTTAAGTATGAACAGGAAGAGTGATTAAAGCAAGAAAAACATGTTTCAATGTTCTGGACATCTGGCTGATGTTTTAAGACAGATTTGAAAAATTGTGAACCCGTCCTTTAAGTCGCCAAACCTTCTAAGGTTACGGATACATCAACACTTAAAGTGCAGAACCAGCCACGATTCATATGTCAACATTTACACATCAGTGTTTCCTTCTCTCTGTGGTTGTGGTTTACAATGGTGAGAATGTGGCTTTTTTACATCTGGAATCACACAGAACCACAGCCCATGAATGAAATTTTTGCTGTAGTGCACACATGCAGCATCTATCCTCAAACATCTCTCTTCTCGCCTGCACAAGAACAAAAACCTCAGTATAGTTGGATGTGTCCTCTAACCTCTAACCAAAGTCTAACCAGCACTTGTAAATGCCAATAGATTAAGGGAGAGATGGCAGCTGCCTTCATTTGGTGTTGATGCATTGTTGTCTTCCTCTTCTTTGTTTGTGGTGGTAAACAAAAAAAATTGGACCAATGTTTTTACTAATTTAATGCGTCAGATCTCTGGAAATGGTTCTTTATAGACCCTCCAGGGTCCCATAAGAAGTTTGATTTTATCATGTGTGTAGAAACAGAGAAACAAAATGTCTAATAAATCTTTGCATGTGAAGACACAGATGCTGCTGTTTGTCCATTTCAATATTAAAGGATGAGGCTGGTGATTTTCTATATTTTTCTTACTGTCAACAAATCTCATGTGCAAAGTCAAACAAACAATGAACTGATCTACTTACTGTGTGTATATCCAAAGCCTGATGTATCTTATTCCTCTGTGCCGCAAACATCCGTTGTTGTCCAAACACTATAAAAAAACATGTCAATGAGTAACACTGTTACGCATGTTCCTTCGTCCTGAAGACTACGTTTACAGTAGTTTGGTTATAAACTGCTCCAAAAACGAATAACAGTGATAACATTTTCAGTCTCTGGAGAGTAATTCCTTGCACTGCAGACGCAACTGCGGATGCGTGGGAACATGTTTTTGTAAATTTCGCAAAGAACTTCAGTACAAAGTCAAGAGGTTGTGACATGTAGCACAAATAAAATAAGCTGATGAAGCACTCTGGTAATGGTAATGTACCACATCTTGAGAAACAGATGGTCAAAGCTAAACAAATGATTTATTGAAAAGAGAGCCTCATAATAGGTTGTACTGTTACAACTTTAATCTCCCTGCACTATGTAGTGTTACATATGTGCTGTGTAATTCTTTACTAAACCAGCAGCAAATGAAATTGTCACATTTACTGTAGGCATTAAATCTTCTCAAATGTGGGTCAAAATGTCTGTTCTGCAGGGCACATCCATCCAACCAAGCACCTACATACATATGTGTAAAAGTAGTTCCACTTTCATACTTTTACATTTTTACTGTATCAAATCCAAAAAGTCTTACCTTCCTGTAGGATAAGTGAAACCATGCTGACTTTCGTCAAACTGACCTCACAGTCTTTGTTCTGACTGTTGGACATGTGTGTTGGAGATCAGGTGATTTTTCATCCAATCATTTCTACATCCTCCGCACATGTGGAAACATTCATACTTGTAATTACTCCTCAGAAATGTCAATCAAGGCACATACATATATGTTGTACACACCCATGTGCTTCAGTGTTTGTGATCATGTGTGCAACTCACACACACACACACACACACACACACACACACACACATCCAAGTGAACTTCCTCCCGCTTTCTTCACCTGTTGACGTCTCAAAAGTGTCTGTTTCCAATTCACCTCTACAATGTTATCAGGAATAACAAAGTTCACCTGTTTAAACAAATCTACATTTTATTACTTCAGCAGTGCATATACAGCATTTTAGTGGTACAAATCAACACAACAAGTAAAACATTGTGTACTTTTTTAAGCAAACGTGAAGTACTGTGTATCAAGTATTTTCTTGACATAATCATGTTTGATTTAGGCATTTATTTTTGTATGCATTTTGTTAACTCCATAGCCCTTATATGTCTAATGACCAGCACAATGTGATAAAAAAAAAACAACAGACATGTATACACAGAGGAGCCATTATCCCAAAGTAAAATAGTAAGGTCTTTACATCTGTAATGACATAAAACCAAGTAAACATTAAAAACCAAGCACTTTAAAGTCTGTACTGGAAAAAATGACACATTTAAGTGGTTAAGTACACTTGGTTTAAATTGCTTTGCAATGTGCTCTAACTATCAAAGGTATGGCATTAGGCTGCTTTACATTTTCAAAGACAAAGTATTTCAAAGAGTTTTTTGAGCACTGATCTGAGGTCAGAGGAGCCTCAAATCACAACAGTTTTATCCTTCTGATATCTGATAGGCTGCGACTCAGCCAGGAAGGAACATCAGTCAAGATGTATTTAGCTGTGAGAAGAGAGTCAGCCAGAGGGAAGGCTGGCATTGTGAGCTTTGTAGTCCGTCCATCATGAAACATATGAGAACAGTTATTGTGATATTTAAGCTGGCTGAAGTGTGTCTCTGCACTCAAAAGCTCATCAGATGATGGGTCTGCAGAAACATCACCTGTTGCTCCAGTTCTCCAGAATTCAAATTTACTGGCAACTTGGAGTTTTAGTTACATTTCTCTGAGGCAGAACCACTCTGAAGTAGAGTTAAAGTTGTTTGAATGAAGGCAAAGTTTGTAGCACAGAGACATAATAACAAGGACAAATATGACAAAGATGAAGGTGTCGCTATTTCTTGGGATTCTGAATATTTCAAGGTAGCTATGTGTACTATATACAAAAAAAGCTAAATGTTAAGACCAAGCAGAATTAGTGGAGAAACAACTGCAAATATGTGGGTTTTTTTTTTTGTTTTTTTTTTTAACTTTTCACAGCATAAGGAATAATCTATAGTTAAAGGAATAGTTTGCCATTTTGGGAAACACAGTTATTCACTTTCTAGCACAGAGTTCAGAGAAGATCAGTACAACTTTCATGTCTGTATGGTAAATATGAAGCATGTTCCCCAAAATGTCAAAACTATTCTTTAATCCTAACTAATTATGAACTGTCTGTAAAGTACTGGTAGCTACCACTCGCTAACAGCAAAGACATAAGACCTAAAGGTGACAGTCAGGAGTCACATTGTTATAAATGTTAATCCAATTTTAACCGCTGCCTCAGAGCTTCTTCACCTTTGGGTCAGGATGCCTGGTGGAGTCGCTTGGTATGCGAGTGAGTTTCGGAGATTTTAAAGACTCATATGTTGAATAAAAAATTGAAAAATCCTGCACACTGTCTCGCTTACTGCTGGAAAATATATTAGTTAACAACATTTTGGTCTGGTTGATCTTCATTGGGTATTTATTTAATTTCTAAATATTCCAGCAGTAAACAGTACCTCAAGCTTTTTTGCACTATTATTTGCAAATATTTTAAGATTTAACATTATCTGTCTGTGTAGCTTGGAGCGGGCTACAACTGAATTTCATTGTGTAATCCTGCATTGTATAACAATTAAAATTCACCTTGAACCTTGAGACAGTGTGCAGCAGTTTTCAAATTTTTATTCAAGTTGTGCTTTCCTTTAATTATTTGCTTTTATTCGTCTATTTTAAATATTTAGAAATTTGAGACCCATTAAGTCATGGACCCTGATTTAGTTGGTTGGTCAAATGTTGAAAGGAGAAAGGGCACCAAACTCTAACCAATAATCTACCCTCCTTTATTGTTTACGTTAACTACTTGGTTTACATGACTTTTAGTAGCAGCCACAAGTCCTGGTACTTATCTAGATAAGGTGCTGTAGTTAACCTAACTTACCATCCAAGATCAAAAAAGTAGCCATTGCCATTAATATTTTGCCAATACAGTAAGCCAGTTAGGGAGCGTGTGCTATAAAACACTGATTTCTGCCCACTGTGGTGTACATGAACCTCCAGAGCAGCTCTGCTTCTGACAGACATTTAAGTAAAAGCCAATCTGCTGGAAAATACAGATTATTATGACTAATGTGAGATCAGAACAGACTAACTACAAGCTATTTTTGAGGTAAACATTGGATTCAGATTATCAAAATGTCACAATAATGATCCCTTTTAACACTTGAGTTAACCTTTAAACATTTGTCTTTGTTCCTCCCAGTTAGCCTCTCTCAAGTTAAAAAGAAAATGGAAAAGTTAATGAACTGTGTCTCTTCAGTGGCAGATAAGCATAGAAACAAAAGCTGGGAACACTGCCATTTCTCCATAGCTGTGCTAATGCTATATGAGTCTCCTGCTATCAAAATACTGTACTATTCAACATAGTTTAAATGAATATTAATGAATATTACCTGCTTGTATCAATACTGTAGAATACTGCAACAGAATACGTACTACCAGTACATACACATTTCTCAAAACCTGTGTAAAACTATATTCTGAGAAAAAGTTTCAGAGGAATTTCAATCTATGCTTCTCCGGTTAACACAGGGTTATTTTTCTAAAGAGGAGATGACAAATAAGCAGAGTGAAAATATACCGATGGAGCCCTGGGTGTTATCTTTGGCTGTTGTTTTAGAAAGAAAGAGCTTTAAGTAATAACTCCACGGCCAAAGTGCTGAATGTGATGCCTCTGCAAGATGAATGAGAGACATCAGGATCATACACAAAGGCCTGGTCGCCACTCAGTCGTACTGTCAGCTTTGCTTCGGTAGTGCACATAAAAACAGAGCAGATATTGTACAAGTGTGTGTATGTGTGTGTTTTAGAGTGGTACACTCAATCATGCACACGTGTTGGAAAGTACACAACTCTATAGACTTGTAAAATTTGAATTTGTTCCATAATACTCCACTAGTTTCTTTCAGTTCACCCCTTTTTAATATCACCTCATGCTCATACTACTGCATATACAGTATATACTGTATATTAACTGTTTATCAAGGACTGTAAGTTCCTGTTGTAATTTAAATTGTACTGTGAAACTCTTTCATGAAAATGTTCACCTGAAGCAAAATTCTTCAGTATTAAACAAACCTGAGTGGTAATTGCATAGTGGTGTTATAATGGGAAACTTTGGCAGTGAGATTTCTGTCACTTTTTATCTGTTTTACTTTTCATTTTAACATTTGAAGGACTTGAGTGCCCAGGACTAATTCAAAGTGATGCCAGTAAACTAAACCTAAGTCAGTTAACTATTTTTTAAATATATGATTGTGAGGTTTTGCCATGGCACATCAGCTGCTCCTAAGACACATTTTGCATTTCACACATTAAATCTAGATTTATGCAGTGAAAAGAATTCCAACAAATCATCCTGCTTGATATCTGAAAATGTAAATAAATCTGCAGCATTTCAGGCCAGAGGGACATTATTTTTCATTACAGCTCCAGTTTGCAGGTCAAGCTGGTGTATTATTACATAAAAGTTACTCTTGTCTCCTCTTTGAAATATTATTAAAGTAGAACTGGACAAATTTAATATGTGAAGATTAGTTTACCAGGAATGAAGTGTGTTACTCAGCCTGCAAGAACAGCAGTGTAATGTTTTCTGTGGTTCTGGAGCAGCTTTGTCGAGTCTGAAAAAATAACCCTAATGAAAACCTAAAGGATTTGGCTGGCGATTTTCTATATTTTTCTTACTGTCAACAAATCTCATGTGCAGAGCAAAACCAACAGTGAACGGATCCATTTACAAGTGTTGTGTGTGTATCCAGAGCCTGATATATTGTATTCCTCTGTGCCGTGGACCTCAGTTGTTGTCCAAAAACTATTGAAAACACATCAGTGAGTCACACCGTTACATGTTCCTTCATTACAAAGAGTTTGGGTACATAAGTTTGTTTAGAAATGGCTCCATAGACCAATAACAGTGATCATGTTTTCAGTCTCTGGAGAGTAGTTCTGGTAAGGCAGACGCCTCTGTGTTCAGTTTACAGAGTTTCACTAGCTTGTTGTGCTACACATCACACAACCTCTTGACTTTGTACCACCCTGTATATTTGAATTTTAGTACAAACTTTTCGTAATGAAGGAACATGTCACCCAGTGCAGTGGTGTGGCTCACTGACATCTTTTTAATAGTTTTTGGACAATAACAGAGGTCTACAGCACAGAGGAATAAGATATATGAGACTTTGGATACACACATAGTTCTTGAAGTAGATCAATTCATTGTTGGTTTGGCTCTGCACATGAGATTTGTTGACAATAGGAAAAATATAGAAGACTGCCAGCCATATCCTTTAACTTGGCTTGGGCCTGGAGATTTTTTTATTTATTTATGGAAAGCCTGTGTTGTGGCGTTTCAGAGACATAGGCATTTATCATGCAGGAAGGATACACTGAAAATTACATTTGTAAGACCTCAAAAATTCACACAAAAGTATGTGTAAATATAACATTGTTAAAAGAAAACCAAAAAACAAACAAAAACACAAGGTGTCTCCACAGTGACGACAGTAAGCAAGTGAAAATGAGAAAGATAACCAATTAGCTTCCTGGTAGCCCAGAGAGTTGTCATTACTGTTCATTATAGGGTATCATAATGTTTGTAATGAACTTCATTGTGCTCATTGAGAATGTTAAAAAAAAAGGTATGTAAAGTTGCAAAAATTATTCTTAATCAGAGGTAAATAATACCTGGTCTGTATTGAGCAACTGAGTGAAGCTTTTGCAGAAAAATGTAGTAAGGAAAGAAGTTACCCACCCACAATTCCCACTTCTATTGCAAGTTTCTTTTGAGACACATCAGTTCACTGAGTCCGGTTTCTCACCTCATTTTCCCCATTCCCCCTTTCCAGCTTCTGGTTTAAAACAGAAACCCCCAACAAACACCAAGGCACTTAAACACAAGGTAGAAAAAGTCATTTCTGGCTATGGTGACATGAAAGAGTCAAAGTCATATCCAAAACATTTTTCTCCTCTAACTTGGACACAAAATTGTGAATGCACAGCATGCGTGCAGATTCATTTTCATAATAAGTAGAAAAAGTGGGCCAGACAATTCTTGATTTGTTTAAACTAGGACAGCTTACACAGAGAGATTTTACTATAGGTTATAGGAGCCCTTGGGGGAAAAAAGGAGGTTTGTGAGTTTGCCAAATTCTAAGGTGCACTTAACAATGTTTTCCCTCTAAAGCCCTCTTCAAATGTAAAACATGACTGGGTAAAGAGACAGGTTAGTGCATATATTTCATTCCAACCTGCAGCTTGATGTCTCCTGTTGGCTTGAAGAAGAAGGGAGGTACCAGTTTTTTTGGATCTGAGAGCAGCCATAAAGATTAAGCCCCACTGAGAGAGGCATAAAACTTTGAAGAAAAAGCTTGTCCTTTGTGGTTGGTTTGGTGTGTATGCATGCATGTGTATGTGCATTAATGCTGAAACAACCAAACTTTTGGCAGTTAACAGTGACAGACCCACAGTTATAAATCGTCCAGGGCAGGCGTCCATGCATCCATCTGTTTATACTCATCTGTCCTCTCTTCTTCCTAATCACTTCATCCCTCAACTACTGCCACTGATAACACTTTCCAAAGTTATTAGTTGCAGATTTTTCTTTTGCGCTTTCTTTTTTTTAAATTTTTTTTTATAAATATAAAGCTCCCAGTAAGCACTGATTTGGTGATTTTCAGTTTAAAAGATGGTTTGATATCTAGGTTAAAACAAAAAAGCAACAGCAAAACTCCACAACAATCTGAAAACATAACATATGTTATGGCCTTAAAAAGTTGTTATGGCCAATGAATTAGCAAACAATTGCCTCTTTACACATCCAACAGACACAGAGCAACATTAGCATTTCTTTTGAATCATGTCCTGGCCACCTGATGAATGTCAGTCAAATATCCATTCTCCTTTTAGCTCTTTTTTGGTCTCCACCAACTCCTGAGAAAATATCTGGTTCATTAGCTGCTAGAGGTTCAATGTTCTTTCCTCACCAGCTAATAACTACTTTGTCTGTTGTTTGGTGCTGAGCAGTAGGCGTACAGTGGGTGTTTATCTTTTGGGTGGACCAGTTTCTGTCTTAGTGTGTTGCTGGGTTTGAAAAAAACACAGGGATGTGGTGTTTGTTATGAGTCTGTGTTGTCTCCCGAGTTTCTCAGATACTCCAGCACGTATGAAATGAAGATGTTGTTGTGTTTATTCTTCCTTTCTTCACCACCCACTGTGTTGGTGTTCTTACTGGATCTAGTGGCTGTTTTCACAAAGGTCCAGTTAGTGTGTCCACAGGCTTTAAGTGCATCTTTCAGGTGTTTGTGCTCCTTCTCTTGGGCCTAGGCACTTGTTGGTACATTATCAGCTCAGTGGTGCAGGGTTCTGATAACTCCTAGTTTATGTTCCAGTGGGTGGTGAGAGTCAAAGAGTAAGTATTGGACTGTGTGTGTGGGTTTCCTGTATACTCCAATGTGGAGGCTCCTGTCCTTTTCAATGTATATGGCACAGTCCAAAAAGGCCAAGTTGTTGCTCCTTCCTCTCATGTAAACTTGATGTTACTGTCCACTGAGTTAATATGTTCTGCGAAGGCTTGCACTTCCTGAATTTTAATTTTTATCCATGTGTTGTCCACATATCTAAACCTGGCTCAGTGCTGTTCCTCTGAAGGAGTTCAGGACTCTGCTTTCTACTTCTTCTATGTAGAGGTCGGCCACAATGGGAGATACTGGTGAGCCCATGGCACAGCCATGCTTTTGTCTGTAGAACCCCCCGTTATGGAAATAGGTGGTGTTCAGACAGAGGTCCAGCAGTTTGCAAATCTGGTCTGGGTTGAGGCTAGCTCTATTCATAAGGGTGTTGTCATGTAGCAGTTGTTTCCTTACTGTTTCCACTGCCTACATATTTGTGATGCATGTAAACAATGAGGTCACATCATGGGACACCATGGTTAAATCTGAGTCCAGTTTCAATCCTCAAACCTTGTTCACAAAGTCCCTGGAGTTTTGAATATGGTGAGGAGTGTTACCAACCAAGGGGGCTAGGATGGTAGACATATGTTTGGCATTGTTGTAAGTAACTGAGTTGATGCTGATGATAATGGGCCTGAGGAGGGATCCTTCTCTGTGAATCTTGTGGAGCCCATACATGCATCGGATCGCTTCTACAAGATACAAGCAATGATATTGATCATGATTGATGGTTTTCTCCTTCTGTAGCTGTTGTAAACATTCTATGGCCTTTTTCTTGTATCCACTGGTGGATTTCGCCTCAGTGTTTCATATGTATTAGTGTCACTGAGTAATATGGTGACCCTGGCATGGTATTCCACTGCGTTTAGGACCACTGTACAGCTTCCTTTATCAGCTGGTTGAATGGTGATGTATTGGTCTTTGCTCAGTGACATCACAGCCTTCCTTTCCTTGATAGTGAGGTTGGAAGGGGATGCCTTTGTGTTGGAAAGTGCTGCCGATACCTTCAACCTGAGCTGTTCTGCCGTTCTTCCGTTAAGTTTTTTTTCCTTATGGATGATCCTGTTGCTGTGATGAAGTCAACTATTTGTAAATGGTGTTGTGTGATTGCAAAGTTTAATCCTTTGGCTAGGACATCTTGCTCTGATTGGGTTCTCTGTCTGACAGGTTCTTCACCCATCTGTTGTATGTTTCGTCCAGTGTGGAATTATCTTTATTTTGCCTCCAGGTAAGGTCTTCAGCTTTCTTAGCGTTGCTGGCTCATGACTGTAGGTTTTGGAATTTCCGTGTCTGTCTTTCCTTGCTTTTGGCGTGTTGAGATAGTTGTGCTTTCTCAATAAAATCAGTGACCTTTTCCAAGACTGCACTGGGCAGATGTGATTTCAATTTCTGGAGTAAGCTGTCAGCCTCCTTATTCAAAGCTTCAATGGGGAAATGGACCTGTCTCACTTTCTCATTCAGTAGCTGGTTTTGCGTCTTCTCTAGGATCATTCTAGCTCTGTGGCTTTTCACCGTAGAACCTAGACGTAGGCTGTTTGGTATGAGTCTGTGTTGTCGGCATCTCAGGTTAAACCGTAGGTGGTTTCTGTAGTCTGCAATTTTCCTGGCTGTCCTTTCATAGTCTCGTGTCATTCTGAGGGTGTTCATCCCAAAATGTTTAGTAAGATTTCAGTGAAGATTCACAGTCACCCAGGTTATGGTTATCCAAGGAGGGTTGAATCAAGAAGTATCTACAACCAAGTCCAGCCGCCCTTGATTCAACCCTCTTTCGATAACGATGACCTGGATTACTGAGAATCTTCACAGACATGTGAACCTATCCTTTAACTCAGACTTCTAGCCAGCTTTTGATCTACAAATCACCAAATCAATGCTTACCAGGCAATGCTATGTAGTATATCATGATAAGGCAACATTGGTATATTAAGCATCACTCAAAAGCCATTCCTACATAATACTGTGAAGAGCAGCTGCCTGCAAACGAAAGAACAGTTTGTCATTGACACAGTCTTGTCAGTTTCTTTTTGTGTCATTTCAGCTCCTCAGCTGACACATGTAGACTCTAGGTTGATGAAGTTGTTGGATCAGCTCCCCTTCAACTGGGGGTCAAAACAACAAATATGACCCCAGACGAGCCTCTGAGGGCAACTTCACCCTACTCCTATGAAAGCTGACCACAGACCCTTAATGGAAGACAGGTGAGATCTGTAATTCAGTCCTGATGACGAGTCCTGTCCTGCGATCCTCCCCTTGCGTACCAGCTCATATGGTGCACTGCTTAATAAAATGAAAACTTTGTTGCTCAAAGTTTGAAATTTTTCTGCATTTTCATTGGCCCCTTTTTTCAGTCTTGTGGTTAAAAAGGTCACGTTTAGTCATAAACTTCTAAAAAAGCTGCAGATCTAGTTCACACAGGTGAGGTGGCACTTTATGCAGGTAAAACAAGCAACACACAGCTAATATGACACCTCTGGGACAAATGGTGGGGAAATGTCCACCTTGAAGCTTCTTAAAAGTTGAAGGCACTTGTTTGAGGAGATGTTTGGCTGCTGCAGCAGTGTCAGGATCGTGATGGTTTAGATGGCGCAGGTCACACCAGCGTCCTCCACGTGGCCACAGTTGGTTTTGCCCCAACCAGAGAACTTACACTGGTGGATGGTGTCTTCAGTCCCTGTACATGCCACGTCATCCATCCAGATCAGACCTGTGCCTGCACAGGATGAAAGAGACATTACATTATAGTTTTGGACTACAAAATACACAAGTACAAACTATTTCTGATGTGGAGCTTGATGTCTCTGCTCTGATGTTGCACAGCTTTTCTTGAGATGTCTTTTTGCACATTGTCATTACAACTTTCTGTATCTCAGTCGAATGCTGCATTCATGTCATATCGGAGTTCTTGTAATCATGAGTTTCAGTCATCCAAGTTGTACTAATAACTGGGATTTTTCTGAAAGCTCCAATATATCCGACTTGGCACTTAATAATACAGATGTGCCTGAAAACCAAGCAAACATTGATGCCTCATGTCAGCCAAAGTCCGTCGTTCAAAGTAATCAAACCTAAATTTAACATAATTTTATCAATGCACAGTATTTTAAATGCTCACTTGACCACCTTTGTTACAACCTTCTTGGGTCGCCAGATGACATGAAAGCTCACACCACAACTCACGTGGGAAAGATTCTTCAAATGTGAATGCAGAACTACAATATAGTTAATGTTGCCTGATGTTGTCTTGGCTCTGATCTCATCACTCCTGGCAGCATACATTTACACAGAGAGAGAGACTGAGAGTGACGATAGAAGATATCTTCCCATGGGACTAAAGTCAGAGCCTGCAAGTGGATGCCTGGTTGGTGGTGGGGTTGAATGAAGCAAGCATAAAATTCTTATAGTGCAGTAAAGAAACACCTGGATAGTTCTGACACCTTAAATAGACATCCAAATAGAAAGTGTGCATTGGACAGGTGATGCACAGAGTGGGGCATGTTGCCTGTGAATGTGGGGGGGCTCAGGGATCCGAAACTTCTGAACCTTTTTTTGTTGTTTTTATTTTGTTTCTCCCATCTGTTTTCCTTTTGTTTTTCCCTTCTTTTTATTAGTTCTGGTCATATTCTGCCTATTGTTAAATGAAAACCAAAAAACACACATAAAAAAGTTCTTGAAACCCCTTTCCCAAGACACTCAAAGAGAAGTCCCCCATCTAAAGTGCAGTATATAGGTAGAAATATGGAATGCAGTCAATGAAAACAATAACCCCCTACTTTTTCCTCGTAATTTTGAAGATCAAAAGTCAACCCATAACTTATTTGGAAGATAAAAAGTCCATCTGGTCTTCAACACCAGCAGTCCAAGTTCATCGTTCCCTCTGATGGCTCATTCATGTATCACTTTCCCTCTTGTTCATGCGCACACAGTCAAAGTGATCTAACTGCAGAGAGTGAACATGTTGACTGTGGGTTTGTGAGTTTAATCACCAGCTGCAATTTGTGATTGCCACACATTTTTCCATATCATTAGCAAAGTAAAAAATCTTTTAGCTGCCTTGTTGTCATGTAAGAAGAAGTGTATGTGGAGGACAAATCTGCATCCATATGAAGCATGTGTGTGTCTTCTCACATTGTATGAAATGGGTGATGATCGTTGGTTTTGGTGACCTTTGTGTAATAGTTTCTCACGCTGAAAAATGATGAGTGTCTTCAGTTGTTCCCATGTTTTTTGCCAAAACTTCATTACAAGAAGTTTTTGGAAGCAAATTTTATTAGGTGCAGAGGCTTCAGTACATTGATACCCCTCCTTCACGTAAATGAAAGAAGCATTCATCATTAGAAGTGTCTGTTTATGACCTTCTTGAGTAAGACAGCGAGTACTTTCAGGGCTTCCTCATAGAATTGTTGATCAGATAGTGTAATACTGTATCCGGCAATAAAACACACAGTTCCAGCTGGTAAGCAGAGGTTTGGCAATATTGTTTTCCTATAAACTTTGGTTCCTGTTTGTAAAACCATACTCACTGGAGACTCAAGACAATACCAGACGATTCAGTTTTGCAACACTTTTGAATGGTCTAAGGACACTGCACTCAGCTGTGAGGGAATAAGAGTGAGATCAAGCGACATTTGGTTGCACTCACATGCTGGTACTCAAGTTTAAGGATTCATAACTTAAGGTTTTATGTCCCATAGGTGAGACGAGAGGCTGACTCATCAGTAATGTCCCTAAAGCAGCATCTGGTATCTTGTAAATGCCATTTCTACTGCTCTGCTCTAAATCTAAGCTGTTAATCACTCAGGTGAAGTGAGCTGTCAGGTAAAAATTCAAACAGGATATCAGAAGATAAAGAAGATGAAAAAACAATATGCCAAATATAACAAACATCATTCTGGCAGAGTCATAAAAGAAGAGGATAAAAAGTAGCCAACAGATAAGTATAATCAGAAGTATTCCAGTAGTCCAGTTTCAAGCCAACATGCTCATGAGGCCAAACTTAAATAATTCTGAACCAACAAAAGGAAAATAAAATTCCTCAATCAGTCTCTGTTTGCTGTTTTCAAGCCCTCTCATCTCTTACATCCTTCTAATCTTCCACTTTATTTCATCTTACAACTTGCACAAAGTTCAAGGCACTGTCAAGATCAAAATTACTTAAATGTTAATCATCACCCCAACAAGACCATTTGAAAAGTGATTATTGTTTGTGATGAGAAATGTGAATTAAAGAATAATGGGAACAGTACAATGAACCAATGATTAGGTCTTGTGAAAGAGACTCCAGTGCCCTTAATTCAACTCTATCAACTAACCAGAAAAATAAGAGACAGACCAGGAGGTTGAAAATCGCATTAGCCTACAGTCATGGCAAAGGAAAATTATAATAACTGTTGCTGCTTTCTCATGTTATCAGAAAGCTCTTTCCTTCTATCACAGGTGATGAATTCCTCATTTGTAAAGGTATTTTATATGAAAAGTACGTGGGCCATGAGGTGCAAAACACACACACACACACACACATACACACACACACACACACACACACACACACACACACACGCAGGTGACGAAACAGAAAAAGTTTTGAGCATTTTTAAACCAGCACTGAGAACAGAATAAAACAAGACTAGCTCAAAACCTAGTATATGGCTGGACCGTGTATGAAATGCTAGACAGAGCAGTAGCTTAATAAAATAAATCAAAATTTAATATAGAGACTGTTAATTTGAATATATCTATATTTATTGAAATGTGGTGATATCTGTAAATAAAGAGCCCCAGAGGCAGCGCTGTTGTTCTGTCCAGTAAAAACATGAAGCTTCACTTCACATTCAGACAAACTAATGCAGCAGCTACAATTGTTAGATTTCATCTGTGAGACCAACATTTGTTTTCCAAAAGGAATTATATCATATATGAAAATGCTACGGAGACATCAGGGCCAGAGGTAAATTACCAAAGAGCTGCACAGATCAGTTCATCAGATCATGTTCTCCCCTGGAAGACGATGGACGTCGGCTGGCCAATCATCTCAGAGTTGGCCTGCTAGCAGCTGAGATGACCGACCGGTCTCACAAGCTCAGCGGCTCCTCACAGCTCCGAAAACTTAGGAGCAAATTTCCAAATAGGTGTTATTTGGATAAACCGGCCACACATTGGGAATCTAAATGGTTAGTTTCTCGATTCACCCAGTCAGTCACTAAGTCACGGACATTCACGCACAGTATTCACATTCATTTATAGGGCTGGCTCCACTGTTGCGGTCCAGCCAAAAAATATCTCTCTCTATTGGTTATATTTTTGAGGAATGTTATGGTTCTTTTTTTTTTTAGTATTTAGTGAGATGAGACAAAACAGGTGATATAAGACATAACAAGACAGAACGTAAGCAAATGGATGACATGACAGGATTTGCGTAAAAAGACAAACATGCATTGAAGACTTACAGTGGTAACAGCAGAAAAGAAAACTTAGGATGTTAGTGCTTATAATATGAAATGTGTGAAAGAGAGAGAGAGAAAAGAAAAAAAAAGAAGGGGAAAATCGGGAGGGGGGAGTAAATAGGGAAAGTGAAATATCCCAGGAGGATATCCCAGGTACAGCCAATTCGTAATATTTTCTTTGTGTGTTTAATTTTTGTTTTTTTCTCCTCTCCCCCTTCCTTTTAATCCCCCTTTTTCTTCCGAAGTTTGAGTTTGGATTTTACTTATTTCTGCGTGGGCCTGGGGTATTCCCTTCCTTAGCCGCCTCCAGACCCTGGGGAGGAAGCTGGCTGTTGGAGGGCGCACCATTTCGCCCACCCACCCATCCTGAGCAGCCCCCAGAACCGATTGGGAGAGAGCCTGTTCTTATGGGGGGAGCGATTCTTCCCATTCTTCCCCATTGCCACTCCTACCCCACCCCACCCCAACCCTGACCCCCCACCCCACCCTAGGGGACAGGAGATCAGGGCATCCCAGCCAGGAAGGTGTGGCCGATCAGACAACAGGAGGAAACGGGTGAACAAAGAAATTAAAGTTAAAATAAATTAAAAAAAAAAAAAAAGAAAATGATAAAAAAAAATCCTAAATGAAAGATAATACTGCCAGCTTAATGATGTTATTCATACAATAATAACAATGATAGCAATAAGTGTGTGCGTATGCGCCAGTGCGTGAGTGAGTGTATTATATAGTAGGAATGTTATGCTTCTGACAGCATCATCAGTTGCTCAAAACTGCTGCTGCATGTGATTTAGTGTTGACAGAGTCAGTTTTTGGGTACCTTCATGAGACAGAGTAGTGTGGAGCTATTTATCCTGCAGGTAAAATGTTTATTGGACTTGTAATTGATGTGTTTTTTCATTTATTTAAATGGCTTTTATTCTTTCATGAGTGATTTAAACATTAAATCTTAGTATGAGCTGCATCATGGAAAACTCTTTTTTCAAGCTAAAGATATTAAATTATTGTTTAAATTCAAACTGTATCTTTGATGGAAGGCCTCATTTAATCACGGAAATACCATGCTCTTCAATTAATTGATAGGTTTGACAAGACTCGAACATAATCAATCAAAACTGTCATTACAGCTTTCATCTACAACTTCAGGTATCTGGCCTGCAAAGACTACATTTTTTAGCATGACTCACTGCACTGGAAAATCAAACTGTCTACTTTTCCTTCTTTTCCACTGAAAGTACATTTAAGAAAATTGATAGAAGATGCAGCAGCATGTGACATGGAAGTCATGCAGACATATCAGAATGTTTGATGAGCCATGCAATATCGAAATGTTTCCAAAACTCTCACTGGGACTGTGTTAGACAGCACGTCTGCCACTGATGTGTTTTATGTTGTGTTGTTCCATTACAGTTTTCCTCACAGGAGGAAAGCATTTTTCACTTACTTCATGCAGACAGAGAAGTCCAGAATCTAACTCTAGTTCTTGAACTTCATCAGTAGTGAGAAAAACGGCAGCTCTGAGGCTACACTGGCCTGACTGAAATGGTGCTGAGACTTCAATATATGTGTGTTTTTGTATTTTTATAGATGTACTGTATGAAATACAGTATGTTCTCTAAAAGTGCTGACTAGGGTTTGGAGACGGGTATGCTTCCAGTTCTGTCCGTTTCAAGCTTGCCTGTTTCTCTGTTTTTACTACATCAAAGCTCAATGAAAGCAACTAAAGATTTAAAAAAATATGTATAAAGTTTTGAAGTGTTTAGATCATCACTGGACTCATAAACTCCCCACAGAAACCAATACTAATAAAATGTAGGTTGGTTAGCAAGTTGAATGAATTTTATTTTACAGTACATAGGCCAAAATTGTGATTTAAAGACATGAGTCTCTAATGGCTTACGACATACTGTGCAACACTGTCTGTCTTTAGACATTTGATTCAGATTTAACCAAAAAAAAAAGAAAAAAAAAACAGGGGGAAAAAGGGGAAAAACTTCAGGATGAGCAACAGACGAGGGACTCGTCTTCCAGGACAAACAGACAAATTAGAAAATGGAATTTGTCTACAAACGTACAAATGAAGCATATGTCTGAAAAATCTGATCACAATGTCACAATTTGAAATCTGATAGCTGAATAAAAATAGCAAAAACCAGGACACCAGCATCTCAGTTAAACCATCTGCTTCAAACATTCCTGCTTCGATTCACAACGTAACATAACAAAGAGAAACTGGCTGCAGATTTGACATCTTGAAAGCAGCATGAAACACCAAGCGCACATGGCTCCGTGCAGCCACGCACAGAGTAGAAATGAGGTATGCACTGGGTAAAGTGCACATGGGGCTGCAGCGGTAGCCAGGTCCGGCGTTGTTGTACATGAGCCCCAGCTGCTCTGCTGCTGTGCCTTCTGGGGGTTTACTTTAATCGACATGGACCTTTAAACCGTTTACTCTGGGTCTCAACACACATTTTTACAGCACAAATTTACGACACTTTTCACAAATAAGTGTATCCAACACATTGAGGGATTTAAGGGGAACATACAGGGACAATTTGATTCGGTGGATAAAAAGTCTATTTTTAGGCTGTCTGAAAAATCCAAAATGACGATAAATTTAAAATTGTGCTGACAAAAAACAAGCCTGTCTGCAGAAAATCAGCCGGTCCTGGATATTGTTGAATACCACTTTTTCTGTCCTCTGTAACTGATTCTCTGTGATGTCTGTTTGGTGTCTGTGTCTCCTCATTGATTATAAGGCCAAGCAAACTCTTCTCTTTTGTTTCCAGTCATGGGAGATAGAAGCAGTGTTCACCTGTGCTAAGTAGTTACTATTTCAAACTTTACAGTTTGAGCTCAGAAGACTGAGCTTGAAGAAGAAACCTTTGGGACTGTTTAGGAGCTAAGAACTTGTGTAAAAGTGAACACAGTCAAAATGCTGCTGTCATCTGGACATATGCATTGAGGGATTGCCTTATGGTTTGATTATCTAAAGGGTATGTAGGTATTTCACTGAACAATGTCTAATAAATGCACTAGTTTAAACAGAGTTCTCAACGCATCTTCCAGCAAAATGCAGCTGAATCAGGTGCTTCTCAGTTGGAGGACAGCAAACTTCCAGAGAACAAAAGGGACTGGAGCACACTGATTGAGTCACAGCCTTTAATTGTGCAAACAGACTAATGTTTCGACACCACTGTGTCTTCATCCGATGAAGACACTACAGTAAATTTCACACTACTGTGTCATCAGAGTCAGAGTGCACTCTGACTCTGATGAAGACAGTGTTGTGTTGAAATGTTAGTCTGTTTGCACAATTAAAGGTTGTGAATTGATCAGTGTGCTCCAGTCCCTTTTGCTCTCTGGAAACACTCTAGTTTGTAATACAATAATAATATACAATAATGATAGTAATCACTGCCTTTCTGTGCACTTTAGTTGCTTCAGCTGAGAGTTTTCATTCAATGCAGATGGATTTGTGCAGGAATAAAACATAAAGCTTTTCTTCTGGTGTTGTTGAGGTTACGGGCCTGAGTGTGCATTTATGAGATCATAAATCTCTCTTCTCAGGCTTTCTGGTGGTCTGGCGAAGAATCTTGCAAGCAATTCAGTAATTTGTGATGCTTTTTATTTATTTTGGTTTTTTACTATTTATTTATTTGGTTGCAATCCTGATTTTCTGATTTGCACAGTCTCATGGGAAGGCTGTAGCTCTGCTGGTAAAGTGGGTTGGCCATTAACTGCAAAGTTGGAGCTTCAGTCCCTACGCTCCTCTTCTTCAGGTGTTGTAGTGTCCTCGAGAAAGATGCTGAAGCCTGAATTGCCCTAAACCAAAATGTGTATGGCAATGTGAGTTGCTTTGGACAAAAGCATCTGTCAAATTAATGTCATGCTATGCACAAGTAGAGATTTAATGGACAAAATGATAAGGCAGGGGCATTTTTTGACACTAAAGCTTCTCTTCATTGCATGATTGCAGTGGCGGATCTACCGGGGTGGCATGGGGTGGCAGCTGCCACCCTAAAATAATGCCTTGCCTCCCCTGCTGCCACCCCACTTGGCAGCAACGAATTCAAAGAAAAGTTATGGCCAACTTGACTTTTACGAGCGCGAATCTCTGATGTCCTACGGCACCGAATGCAGCACGAGAGCGTCAGAGCGGCACTACTGGACCTTTTCTTTGTTTATTTTATTTTTAAACTGTGTTGCGCGAAGCAGAGGAGCAAGGAGAGAAGACACGGGAGTAAAGAGGTAAATACCGATTAATTATCGAATGATGAAAGTACAGTCCTCGTATAACGTTAGTTGTAAGTTAGTTAGTTAGTGTAACTTGTACAGTTGCTATGTTGCTTTTAAGATGAAAAAATCTAGTTGAAGAAGGTTATTTTGTACATGTAACCGTTACATTAATATTGGCTATCGTCTAATTTAAGCTAACATTGATTAACGTTAAACGTCTGTGAATCCAGCAGAAATGAAGAGGAAAGGTAACATACACAGTTTTTTCGGACCGAAGAGAAAAGCCAAAGAGATTGAAAATGAACAATTGAGCAAGGTAGACGGAGGACATGAGGTGAAAGGAGAGAGAAAAGATGAGGAAGGAGAGAGAGGAGAGGACGAGGTGGAGAGAGAGGGAAAGGAGATGGAAGGAAAGAAAGAAGACAGAGACGAGTTGAAAGGAGAGAGAGAAGGGCAACAGAAACGCGACAGAGTTCAAGGCCAAGGTGACCAGGGACAGGAGGAGGTGACAGAACACAGCGGAGATTATATGGAGGGAGTGCACCACCAAGATGAGGACGGAGAAAATAAGAGAGAAGATGAAGTACAGGGCTCAGAAAGAGAAAGGGAAAGGAGTGAACCATCACCAGCTATCTCCAGTCGAGCTGGTCCACATGGTATGAAATAAGATAATGCATAAGATAAGTTACAGCAGCAAGTGGACAGTAAATAGAGTAAAAAAAACTCAGTAATAGAAAATACTGTATTAAAATAATAACCATGACACAATTTACATTATTTACAAGAGAAAATGTTGGTATTGATTAGTAATATACCACAAGTTAAACTCCATAACTAAGTATTAGCTATTATATGCAATTATTAATGCAATGTTCAAAATGCATGGGCCCAAAAACTTTTTCACTGTATGTATAAAACTGTCCAGGAACAGTCTACTCACAAAAGTTCTTTGTACATTTTATGACTGGGAGCAAGGTTTATTTTCATGTGACTCCTTTCCAGGTTTGTGGAGATTTTAATTTAACATACTCTTTTGTAATGTTCTGTATTTGATATGATTTTATTGGTAAAAACCTCATTTGTCAAAAGTATGCTCTGAGTAACCATTAAAAGTCATGTCCAGTCCTTGTTTGAATACTGTTTATTTCCATAGTTGACCCAGGGCCATCAGTGACATGAGGTAATCAGATGTAGCAATACTAATTTTAGTACAGCGTACTGCATAGATCGTCATGGGTAAGTTTTACTTTGGATAGTTACTTATACAAATGCATCCTGCAATGCTACCACTCTGACACAGTTTTATTCTTCCTTTCACACATATGTCATTCATCACCAGTGTCCTACCTTAATGCTTTTCATGTGATAATGACCCACATACAGCAGTGTCATCAAAGTTCTTTCTCTCATTCAGTTGACTGTTTCATATGAAACACTGATTGCATGAGATTAAGTTTGTATGAGTTTGTAAATAGTAGCCCATGCCATTATATCCACATATGAGACATGTTTTTGAGTTATGTATAAAGTCCTGCAAGCAGAAGTGTTTGTGTAAATTATGTATACTATTGTCTTATCAAACTGTGATTTAATTCATTGCCACCCCTCGAAAATTCCTGCCCCCCGTTTGCCACCCCATAAATATTTTTCTAGATCCGCCCCTGCATGATTGGCTTTTTGATTTGGTCATTTGGTTGTACAATGTGTTCTTTCCTCTCAAATCTGGGCCTGAGAAATACCCTGAAAGTTCCTGAAAGATGTTATGGATCAGAAAAACTTAAACTAAAAAAAAAGAAAGGTAAGTGACTCATCTGAAAAGATATATTTGAATTCCAGATTGTTTTAAATATAGTCCAGCCACACTGCTAGTCTTTGCTGTTGTCTGGAGGTCATCACCTGGAACAAAGACATGTTTTCCCCCAATTTTCCAGACTTATTGTTAACAACCTTGCCTGGACAGACTCTGAATGATGTAAGGCTGACTGGTGACTGAAATAAAATGTAGGAACAGAGAGAGAGAAAAAGAGATAGATATGACCTCTGAGACAGTTTTCTTGACGACATCTGGCTCATATGACTTTCCCTATAAAACCTTAATATTAATCCCTGTAGCATTTTGGGGCACTGCTCAAGTCATACCACTCAACAGCAAAAAACAGGAGAGTTAGTAAAAATCTGGACTACTTCCATCAGTAAGTTTCACCATGGATATATGTGCTGTGGGCAGACAAAATGTCACTGATTTCCCGCTATGATGGAGATGTTCTTTATTTTACAATATAACTGCTGATCCCTTCAAGCTGGGGTAGGTCATGTTCTGGAAAAGGCAAAAAAACGCCAGGATTCGAAAATAAAGCCCTCCTCCTGCAGCTCTCCCGCCTCTGCTCTCTGTCCTAAGCTCCTCCTACCAGAAGACCATGGGCATATGCATGCGCTTCATATGCCCATGCAACACAACAGTGTTTACTACTGCACTCACTCACACACACAACTTTCTGTCAAGGCACAACAAGCTTTAGTAAATAGTAAACGATGAACAGGACCACCTCTCACCTGTTTAAAGCCACAAAATAATGAGTGTCCCATCTCCCTGCTTGAGATCAAGTGATGTCATGTCTCTTCCATTGTCCGCCTCCAAAACCTCCTTATTTACAAGGCCATTGAAAGGCCAGACTTGGACCCGCAGAGCCAAACTGAGTCCCAGAGGGACAAGCAGCAGCAGGGCGCAGAGACGGCTCAGTATCTGACCTGACGCCACAGTAATGCATAAAAACCTATCACTGCTTTTCACTTCTGGGATCTGAGTTCACTTCCCATTGAAAGTCTCGCGCTCTGGTGTTGTTGATAAGATCAGATCATGTGCTGTTCAGTTTCCCCTGCACTACAGGCAATAGTCCAATGATCGCATGCTGCTTTTCTTTCTGCTTTCTGTTGATATTCCCGTCTTTTTCTTCTCCTTCTGCACTTCATGCAGTCCCGTCACTTCCTATCCATCGGTATCCCATTGCTTGCCTGGCCTCCAAACTTTCTTTGTCATGTGCAATGAGTGCACAGGCAGTGTGCGTGCAGATAGGCAGGTAGTTAGGTAATGATTTAATTCAGGCCGAATGAAATGATTGGACGGACTTATTACAGGCCTGCGCCAGCCACAGACAGGCTACTGGATTTTCTACTTTTTATTGTCAGAACATTTGATTTATTGATTTCTGTCGGGATGTACAGAGAATTCCAACAAATATAACAAAAAATGCTTCTAAAATACATTACCTATCCCAGCTGTCAGAGTTTTTTTAAACATTAAAAATGTCAACATCTGCTCATACTTGTGCTGGATGAAACACATTGCAAGCAATAAGTTTGCTATCACAGCATGTATACTTAACTTTTATAACTGTTACCACCAGTTTTAAGACCGTCAGTTAGTTGCTTGAGACAGATAATTGACCACAAAGAACATCTAGTCTCATCTCCCCCTTTTTTATTTGCCACTTAATGAATGAAACCAATGAAGTATGTACAGAACTATGTCCACATCTGCTTTCATTTTGGAGTGTATCAGGGCTTTTACGCACTCAGTTTTTTAATTAGGTGCATAAAGTCCACAGGGCTTAAATTTGGGGTGGTTGACTGTCATCTGCACTCTGGACCCTCCTGAGTATATAGGCACTGAAAGTACAAGATTCCCTTGATACAGTTGAAAGCAGGGACAGTTTTTAAAACTGTTCTCTCTTGGTACTTGAATAAAACTGATATTTAATGCAAGACATGACTGAATTCACATGATCATATTCACAGTGTCATTGTTTGCTTTGTTTGTCTTGAAGGTTTAATTTCCTAGCAACAACTCATAATCATGAATGTTCATTCCTGACCTTGGAAATAGTAGTATGACAAAACAATCCAAGTCCACTTACACTCGGTGAAGAAAGAAAAAAAGCTAGTAAGCTAACTTTAACACAGGTATAATTAATATTTCTATATTAACTATGGGTCACATGACTACTTGCATGTGAAAAGGCTCACTTGTAGTGACAAGTTTTCCTGTTCAGGTTTTACTCTCATCACTTTCATCAACCTTGTTTCCTGACACAGCAGGGAGCAGTTTTTAGCCAAAAAGCTCTGATAAACCCACTGTACACTACCTGTCCAGCACCAAATGGTAGACAAAGTTATCAACAAGTGGAGTCTTTAGCAGCTAAAGAGACAGATATTTCCCTGAGTTGTTGGTGGAGACCAAAACAGAGCTAATAGAGTGAATATTGGACCTACACCATCACCAGTTGGACAGAAACACATCTTCAAATGAATGATAATGATGTCTCTGTGTCCACTGAAGGTGTGTATAGGCAACTGTTAAGACATTCATCATATCAACTTAAAAGGTGATATTATGTTACTGTTGTGTTTATAAATTGATTCCAAATTGACACTTTATAATATGACAAAATGATCATTATGATCAATTACTTATCTAAAGCATGGCTGCATGGTTAGTGGGAAAGCAATCTGAAAAACTTATGATATGCCTTTGACAACTGTCAGCAGTAAGGACAAGTGTGCAGGATGTGTAAGTGATGGTCTAAAAATGCAAGAAGCCCAGTGAAATAACTGCTTCCAGTGTGTGTACAGTATATACGTGTTTTGAGTGTTTCGTACCCTGTCCGAAGCGTCCAGTCTTATGGACCTCAGTGGCTCCTCGGTATCCCAGCATCCTACAGACCACGTCTCCATCCTTTTTATCCCAGACATCGTCACACACCGTCCCCCAGCGGCGTTCGTGAAAAACCTCCACACGACCCTCATGAGGCCCTGACCCATTTACCAGCCGCACCAGGGTCTCCTCAACTGCAAAACACACACATACAAACATGCGTCAATATAATTATCTGTGCATGCAAATGTATGTAAAAACTTGCACAGACATTCGTACACACTCTACTGTTTCATGCATTTGCAGACAGTTTCTTGTGCATTTATTGGATCCTCTGCATCGTAAGAAAGCACCACAATGCTGCTTTTCCCCCACCTCTCGATCAGCTCTAAACTCAGACTTCAAAATCCCTCTGCGGTGGACTGCCTTTGCACAATCTGCTTTTTCATTTACGGCCGTCAAACATTAGAATATGCTTCCAGCTGAGCTTAAAACGCGGACTTTCATTCTTTTCCCATGTTGCAAAAAAATGGACATTGAGCAAGAAGTCATGTCGACATTAATTTAACCATGATTCAGATTTTTAATTGTAATTATTTGTAATTTTATAGTTGTACAGTTGATGTGTGCTGTAGATTTGTCTGTATAATTGTAAGTGTGATAGAGACCATGTAATGGTGTTGCATGTAAATGCATGTTTTCAGTGTCTGGTGATTGTTTTGTGTGTACCTACCCGGGGACTGCAGATGGAAATAAACTAATAGATAAATCTGGCATAAATCATCTCCTCTTATTTTAAAATTTATGTTTTTTGTGCATGGTCCTTGTTCAATGAAGAGATTAAATTAAAATTAAATGTTTTTTAGCGTGCAGAAAAACAAGTCTTTATTATTTATGCCACACGACTACACTGAAAGAGTACATGGCTCTCTTTTATCCGGCGTTTGTTGGCATGGCTTTGATTATCGTCATTGTGAGTGTTTATGAATTTAATGAAGCTCTCTAAATCAAACCAATATGAAAACAAACTTAGATGAATAAGTTGTTTTGGACATGCTGCAACAGATTTTTTCCCATAAACCACAGAAATTGTCTTTGATTCAAAAAGAAAAATAAATAAAATAACTCTGAATGAGGCAACTTTTGTTTCTTTCTCTTCAGTGAAACCCCTCGTAAAAGCTAGGGGGTTACTAAAAAATGGGTTTGAACTTCTGTCCAAAAGCAATTTTTCAATGATTGCTGACCATCATCTGACGATCATGACCTTAAGTCTGGCAATAATCATGTGGACCTGTCCTGAAGTATTTTGAAATTCATAACTTCCTTCTTTGGAATATGCATCTGTTAACGTTTATCCAGTCACCTTATTGGAAGGAAAAAACAAGCAGCTGTATATGAATTTCAAGGAGAAAAAAGAAGAAAGGAGATGAAACAAATATGAGAATAAAATAAGATGAGGTGACAAGAGATATGAGAACATGAAAAGAGATGGTACAGGAGATAATAACAATTTAGATGAGATTACATTAAATGAGATGAGTAGACAAGACGTTGAATGAAAAGAGATAAGGAGAGACATGAGGATGACACAAGAAGAGAGATTAAGACATAAAAAGAAAATAGAGATGAATAGAGTGGAAAAGTAGTTGTGACAGGAGAAGATATAAAAGCTGACAGAGGATAAAAAATAAACGACTTAAAACAATGAGATGGTATGAAATTGGATTATGATAACATGAAAAAATATTTTAAAAAGAGTTGAGATGCGAAGATGGATGAAGATTAAAAAACAGGAGTCTACAGCCTCGCTAGTGGCTCTACGAGACTTTACTTAAGAATGTTAACATGCTAATGTTTAGCGGGTAATATGTTTACCATTTTCACCATCTTAGTTTAACATGTTAGCATTTTCTAATTTGCACTAAACACAAACATCTGAGGCTGATGGGAATGTCAGCTGTGCAGATATTTGGTCATAAACTAAAGAATTGGACACATTTGAAGTTGACCTGATGATGGTGCTCGATGGAAAGTCAGGGGCTCACCAAAGTTATTACAATTCATCCTGAAGGGGACATGAATGTCTGTTTAAAATTTAATAGCAATATATCAAATTATTACAGAGATATTTCAGTCTAGACCAAAGTGGTGGACTGACTGACAGACATTGCCAAAACAACAGATGAATGCAGAAGAAATTACTGAAAAGCTGAAAAGTACATAACTTACTATAAAAACGACTTAATTAAAATGATTAATTATTCACTGGCTGTTCCAAATATGATAGTTGTAACATCTCTTGACGTTGATGTGGATTTTTGTCTAGCGAGCAGGAATTTCCTGATATTAATTTAAGTTTTGGAATAGCTATTAACCTTGTTGAGGGGCACTACGGCCAAGAACCTGCATTCGAAAACCTGCCTACAGTATAATCTAAACAAGGTGTGCATTTGTGTGCGTGTGTTTGTATTAGCAGAAGCTTCATGGATCCACAGTCCATCTCGTATTCCTGAAACAATGCAGCAGCTGCACTCGTATAACTGACTTGATTTATCACCTTTCAGAAAGCAGTGAGGAAATGAGAAAGAGAGGTAAACACACACATGCACACACACACACACACACACACTCACACACATAGCTACACGATTCTGGACTGCTCTTCGGTGTTAAGACCTGCACGCTGACTGAGACTCTGTTGACAAAGTGCTGGAGAGTAAAGCCAGACACATTATCTAGACAGGATATTAGTCTCATCAGACCATCATAAATTTTAACTGTGTACCATTTAACTCTCATTATACAAGTCAAGTACTTTGCACTCACTAGCCCATCATAATTTAATATCTACCATAATGTTATATTATCATATCTGCTTCACATATTTATGTCATATTCTTGCAGAAATGTGATGTACTTTCAGCCTCCTGTTGCTGTTTTTTCAGACAATACTGGAAGAAAGAAAGATGGAAAGAGAAGAAAGTTATAGATTAACACATTTTGAATAAGACAGAAGCAGTTGAATCCTTTATTACCTAAAACAGATGTTGAAACTATTTGTTCAATCATCAAATACAAAACAGTCCCACCTTTTTACAAGAGTTTATTCTTGTTTATTCAATCCGTACAAAACCCGAAGTGTAAAAACAAGAAAGGGTGGGTAAAAACACAAGACCACATTGTTTCATTTTGATTTTAAACAAACAAGATAGAATATGTTAATTTGAGAGGTTCAGAAGTGCTTGTCAAATACCCTGAAATGGTTCCAGATTGTGGTGTTTATTTGGTCTGTTAATGAAAATGTAAAGAATTGCAACAGAGCCACACCACACAGAATCCTAACCCCTCAAATGTTGGCCCAGTTACTGCAAAGACCAAGCTCAGAAAAACTAAGAATTGCAAAGAGAAAATGAGAAACACAAACCAAAAGACTGGCAATACATTCACATTGAAGTTGAGATTTTGAATGCAAATCAACATTTTCTGCAGTTCTCAGTGTAGCTCTTTGTCATATTTTGGAACAATAATAATTTTAGATAGTAGTAGTGTAGTTATTGTTGGATGGTTTGCAATTCCAAATTTTTGGACGAAATTGACCCCATATCCAATCCCATGGAGAAATTCTTGATGTGCAAAACTGCTATTTGTTTTTGTTTAGTGATGTTTTGGTAGGTGTTTACTGGTCACTGCTTTCAGTATTGTGTGTGTCGCTGTGTCTCTATATGTACAGATTTGTGTTCCTGGAATTTTTGTAATCATTGTGTGGTGCCATGCACCAGCTGAGACTCTAGGAAGTCACTGCACCTCTCAGAGAAATAGTCTGGTACATAACCCCCTGTATCAAACTTCTCATCTAACTAAAGTAAAAAGGGGTATTTCCCAAAAATATCGAACTATTTTGAGGTATTTAGTGTTGCTCCCACTATTTTGTTTTCACAAGTAGGAAATGACAGTATGAAAGATTCATAGAAATAATAATTAATATTAATTCAAATAAATTTGTATAATCCTATAAACAAACTGCACCTATCCTATTGCTGATTGGCTGATATCATACAGAAGGCATCTTTATCGGTCCCATATACTGTATTGTTTGAATACCCCTGTGACATGACTCACCACTTTCTCACATCTATCTCACCCTTCATTCCTCCCCTCCCTCCCCTACTGTGCAAATGAGAGACTTTGGGGAAAAGAAGAGGAGGAAAGGAGAGGAAAGGTTCTGGATGGAGACAGAAAATGTAGACTTTAGTCTTCAGGGATAATCAGAACCATCCAGCCAAACTCCACAGACATTCATATCTTTGTCTTAAAGAGCTGGAATGCAGCATATCTGAATTCTACTGAATTATGTTCTCTCTGGTGTAAGTGCACAAGATTTATTTTGGCAGAAAATTGGGTAGATATCAGGCAGATGCCTGATGAGAATGTTATGGCGAATTGATCATTTCATTGTATAAAGATACAGTGTAAACGAGATGGTGGATGTCACTGCGGCTTCTCAACAGTCCATTAATTCAGTTGTCATTATGGTGCTGTGGGATATAAACCTTGTATCTCCTACTTTAACTCCAAAACCAAAAAACACAGCAGCAAAAGTGCAACAAATGGATTAAACAGCATGTTTATGTGCTTTAATGTAAGCTGCAATCGTTAGTTTGTTCAGCTAACTAGCTTACTATCAACATAGTGTTACTCCCAAAGCCATGGAGCACATTATAAGCTAACAAAATTATATTAGTTTGTTTGGTTACAGGTTGCGTAAAAAAAGGGCCTATTTACAACTGGCACATCAATGGTGTTTCCCACTGCATAGTTTAGGGTAACGTCCTGGTCTTTGTTGGATTTATTTAAAACAGCCCCAGCTAACGTTAACTGAGATAGCGTTAATTTGCCAAACACACTGCTTGGTCCTCATCCTAAAAGACTTTTCTTTTATAACATTAATAGGGAAAACAAACAGTTAGAATTAAATATATACATAAATATAAATAAATATATAATAAGTATGGTCTTACATTTTTCCTTATCATACTATTAATGCTAGGGCAAACTAGCTCTACACTGCAGTACAAGAACAATGCTGTGTCTTTATTATCCGGTGACTAAGCTACTTACTTTTTTGCCTTACGGCCAACCCACATAGAAAGTGTTTTTGACGTCCGTCACATGTCTCATGGAACAAATACGCTTCCACTTTATTAAATGTATCAATCCACACTGAATCAACCCAGGACGCCGCACGTTTTTTTTAACACTCCGAGTCTTTTTTTTCCTCCTCTGTCACGTTTAGTGAAGTGTAATCTGCACAGACAGCTGTTTAACTCAAACTACTCTTGCTGGATATATGTTTTATATATGTTTTGAACTTATTAACAGTATCTATATTGATCAAGGCCCCCATTCTGCCTGTGAGCTTGCTGGTTTCACTACAGGCAGATTCCACCTGTCTGCGGGGAAATAAAATCAATGAATCAATAAATACAAACACTGTCAATTTCTTTCTGTGGAGCTGACATGAAAACTATTTTGGTTCAGTAAATTTCTGCTGTCAGACAACCAGATGAGGACTGTTTGGCCGGCTGCTGTCCTCTCAGCTCCCCAGAAGCTGCTGCTGACAGATGACTGCTTCTGTGGACAGAGATGCTGAACGCAGGTTGGAGTCGGTGTGAATTTAATGGGTAGAACTAGTCTTTCAAAAAGATAGTGTGTAAATCTTTACAGTATATGCATATATGGTTCTCATTTTTTTTAAAAACGAATCAACCTGAGATGGTGTTGTCAAACGACTAATGGAACTAACGTTAGCTTAATATTAAGCTAACCCCAGCTTAAAGCTTTATATTACATTACAATACAGTTCCTGATTTTGGTAAAAGTTGTTATTTCAGCTTGCAAAATTGACAGTCACAGGCTAGAAAAGACAGTGACCCACTGTTTGAAAAATTATTAAGAACTTGTAAATCTGCCCCCGTTATCACTGTGAAGTGTGTGTGCCGAGTGAGAACGTAGCTTGAAACCCGTAGCAACATTAACTAAGAGAAGCACATTCATCCTTGTCAACATGTTAAATCCATACATTTTATTTTTGGATAAAAATATAAGATAATACATGTAGCTGTTATTCCTGTAGTTGAAAGTCACAGCTTAAAAAGCTGTATTGAACTATTCGCTAAATTTTGTAATGTAACTAATTGTTTGTGTAGTAAATTGCTTTTTAAGACTTTCACATTTCAAACAAACTGAAGTTACCATGACACACAAAAGTTTGTGCACAATAACAAGAGAGGCGTTAGCAATCAAAATAAATAATTATGCAGAAAGTCAAGGACCCTTCTCTCTAACTTATCCTTTCCCAACACTATGGCAGCTCCAATGTTCACCTTGGACAGCAAACAAAGTGGTTCATCCCAAAACTAGAAACACTCCCTAATTTGGACCAAACTTGACATTTCATAACACGCCTATGTTTTCTGTGGAAGTAGGGAAATTAATGCGAGCTGCATAAGATATAATGACTGTTTTTATCCAGAGAAAACTAGATGAGTGAGTTCCAAGTATTGGTTGTCGTCCAAGTGGTTCAAGCCTCAGAGGCCGGGAGCTAAAGCATCAGACTGTCAATACCTGAAGTAGGCCAGAACATGCAGTGATCGCCTCTTACTAATATTTATTTGGCAAGCAGGAAGGCTCTGGACTGGACAGGACTGAATGGCTTCAGGACAACAGCTAACTAGCTCCGTCTGTTCATTCAGCTCCCCTTGAAACTCAGATGTCTTTCACATTGTTTGCTCTTCTAGTCCCTTTTATGTTTTCGTGTTTCGACTCTTGCATTGCCTCTTCTTTCTGTTTAGTGTAATTTGTTTGCTTCTAATTTGATTTTCTTGATAAATATGTGAAACATACAAACAGGCTTTTTGAAACAGTTCCAGTTTGTGACAAATGTGATCTTTGTTTTTACATTTTAAGACTTTTGCATTGAGGATTCCATTAAAATCATAGAAATAAGCTACTGTTTCCCTCAAAAATCAATGGAAGATTAACTCTGCAGGTTTGACAGTGTGGTTCTGAAGCTGTTTCCAAAAACTATAAAAGTGTGCCTTTATCCCTCGACCGAAACCAAGAATGTGACAGTTCGTGCTTACTCGAGACAGTTTGTGTTTACTTGTCTGGCTGCCACCTTTGTTTGGTTCAAGAAATGTAGACACACCCTCTAACACAGGTTAACAAACTTAGTCACTGGACAGAATATATTCATACTGTCTGGATATAAGAGTCTTATAAGGATAAACCTTTTGGCATTTTGTCAACAAATCCTGTGAAAACAACAAAAACAACAATGAATTGATCTTACTACACCAGCATTTAAAACTGTGAAATTTCACAGCAAAATCAATTAATACTAATGGAATTGTTGCAATCTGTTAATGCAGGGATGCAGTAAATCCACATTAATGTTTTGTGTCAAATTCAACTTCATGCCAACGGAATTCATGCCATTGACCAATAGCAAGCTGTCTGGATGCTGGCTTTTGAGGGAAGGAAATGGATGAGGCTCTGGTAGCTTGGTTGTGTCTCTGAACTTTTACTTTTATTTAACCCTCCTCTTGCAGAGTGTGGTGGAGACAGACGTCCCCAACAAACGGTCATGCTAGTAACTGTGCAAAGATAACATTTATATCAGTAAGAGATGGTTCGCAGGGAAGTTGGGAAGGCGGATGATCAGTAATGTCACATTTCGGTTCTCTGTGTGCGATGATTGAGGGCCGCTGGGCCCATTTTTATTGTGAGAAATGTGGAAAATGTTATTATTTCTAAGCCAGGTGCAATTGATACATGTTAGAGAAGTTTGAGACACCAATGTTTCTGAGATGAATCATGCTTGGATTATTACCAAAGTGTCAAGGTCAAACGAGGTGGAGTCTAGAAAATAAGCTCCACATTAGGAGGGGTTATGAGAGGTATATAATATAATGTTTCACGAATTTGCATTAGGGTTCTTTGTCCCGGGTCAAAGCCTTGGTTTAAACCTATTCACACTGAACTCTGTCAGTTTCCAGCGTATTCTTTTGAGTCTTTTTCATAACAAATGGTGAATTCATTTCTAAGTTGTGGGTGACCTTAAGATCTCTGGCACATCTGAAGATTTCCTACGACAAGAGTCAAAACTGCTCCACAAAAGAGGATTTTGCAAACAGTTGTAATACAGGAGTCGATGGGGCACATGGTTTTTTGAATAAACTGTGTGAACTTATTGCCCCATTAGCAAGTGAACTAACTTTCCCCCTTTAATAACTCTTTATTGAATTAAATTATGTTCAATCCTGAGAACAAAATACCAAGGAGTAAACAACCTAGTACACAGAAAACAGAAAGTTGCTTGGAGAGCTACTGTGACTAATTATCACAAACATGTTCTCGTCTATCTAGCGTGTTGCACATGTGCATGAAAACACATCTGAAAATAATTCCTCCCAAATTACATGAATGAAACGATATACTTGTGACACATTTTTAAAGATTAACATCTTCAACATGAACAAATGTCCTTGGTGCTGAGAACCACAGGGTCGAAAAAGTATTGAGAAATGGATAAATGTATTGTAGGTTTTAGTCTTTTCCTGGGATTTATTGACAATAAAACAAGGTTTTCCCTAAAGGTTTTAGGGAATATCTTACAAACACTGACTCACATGTAACCATCAAGGCGAAAGTCTCAAATGTAAAACCATTAAAGGCTTAAACTACATCTGATTCTGAAGATAAAATCGTAAAATAAAAGTAAGAGAATAACCTTACTTCAACTGGCTTCAGCGTGTGTGTTTCTGCATGTTTGTTTAACTGTGCGTGCACCAAATTAGAAATGAACAAAATTAGATTAAACCACACTGTGGGGGAGCTGGGTTGGGGGAGCTGGAAGTATACATAAATAATAAAAACTGAGCAAGTAGGGGGTATTTCAACACAACTAACCACTGGTCTGTAGAAAAAAATATGTGAAGCAAAAATATGATGAAACAATGTTAACATTTCTGCAGTACAAATGCAAGTAAACATTTATACTGCATCTAAAATGATCAAAGTACAAACAATAAACACATTTTCATGATATAAAGAAGTATGTGCAAACAAACTTATCCAGTTGTAAAAAATTAAACAAAACAAAACAAAAAAAGTACAGTACTGATCTTTCATTTTGTTCCCCAGTATTGATATTGGAGACACCGAGTAGAGCTTATAGCTTGGCTACAGGTGGACCTCCATATGAAAAGAATAACACTGCGTTCTCATGAGCCGAGTCCCAGGGTAAAAATAAATTCCTCATTAGAGTCATGAAGCTCAAATCATTTCTGTTCGGATCCCTGTAGATGTAAAGGTCCACTGAAAAAAACAGCCTGTCAAACATTAAACCCACCACACTTACTGCTGGACCCCTGAGATAAACTATCAAACTGTCAGTTGGCCTCTGAGAGCAAGAACTGTATATGTGTGTGTGTGTGTGTGTGTGTGTGTGTATACTTGCATCACTTCCAGTCTTTCTTTCAACCGCCTACATCAACTGTCAAGTGAAAAATTACAGAAATGTTGCAATGCCCCAAAGATGAAAAGCAAATTGGGTGTTTTGTTACAAGTTATATACACATGAGAAAATATCTTTTAGGACGCATATTGTTAGACTTAAAAAAAAAAAAAGAAAACTAAGGGGGTCACTACAGTTCATTATATTCTTAGCTGTCTCAGCTGAATTCATGGAAATCATAGATTCACAGCAATACCTGGTATTTTCCAGTTGATCATCCATCATCACCTGTTAAGTGCTAAAAACACTGCCACATCCAAGGCCTCCATCATTTGGTTATATGGGGTTTCAGGTTATGTGAAATATATGACTAGCACACAGTGTTGCAAGATGGGACTAACAAAAAGTTGCCCAATCAAAGTCTAGAACGAGTCTAATCGTTTTAAAATTAAACTAATTTTTTCATTTCAGAAAGTTTTTTGTTCGATCAGTATATTTAGGTAAACTCAATACGTTTCAATAATGACGAATCGATACTAAAATATAAATGTATTTTAGATAATGGTAATTAAACATTACAAGTTTTCACTCATTTGAACAGAAGTGTTTTATTGCAGAGTTATGGAAGAATTATAATGGTACAGGAAAAAAAGTTTCAATTTAGTTAAAATTCAAAGAAATGACATTTGGTTTTGATGTCATCAGTTATCAGTCATCACATGTCGAGCTGAGCCTACTGAACTCTGCATGGTCTATCTCAATTTACTTGGATAGAGGAGGGATCAGTTTAGTATTGCTTGGAATTAGGGCTGAGCCACATAATCAGATGAAATGAGTAACCGGTACGGATAATGTACTTTTTACGAGCACGAGTATCATCTGAGTAAAATGTGCTAATGTCCGTACTCGTGATGAAGGAAAAATCCTCATTGGGTAGCTGTGTACACATTGTTCCGTGACAGGCCAGCCACACACAGAACTCCTCCCCTACAGAGAGCCTATACAAAGTTCACTGCTGCTGCGCCACACAACACAATCTTTCCATTGTCACAGCCACTCTGTCCACAGGGATTAACAGCTCGTGACTCTCACTGCTTCAACCCTTATCCATTTCAGGCTTAAAACACAAACTTCCAGTAACCCCACCCACTTCTGGTTAAGCCCCGCCCATTCCACGTACAGATACAGATACAGATAATTTAGTTGGTTGAACAGATACAGATAAAGATGATGGTGTACTTGCTCACCTCTACTTGGAATATAACCTAACTTTTTGTTAGGCCTGAATGGTACAAAAAGTATGCCAAATTATCACAACCCACCCAAAACAATTTTTATCTGCCTAATTATATAAAAAGTAGCCCAACTGGGCAGAAAACCACCCAATCTCACCACCCAGAATGTACATCCACTGTTCTTTCTCCACTGTGTGAAAGCTTATACTGGATGCTATTACAGGATCAGCCTTGCTCTTTATTGGCATTGGAATGTGCTTCTTCTTATTTCCATGTCTTCTATATGAATCGTCAGCTGATGTTGATGCTGCCTTTTGCAACTTTAGCCTTTTAGCACAATACCTATATGTATGTAGCCATTAAGTGCATATTTAAGGCCATTTGGGTTCCGGTTTAAAATCATTGGAAATTGCTGGAAACATGTAAAAGTCAGCCTTAGACAGTGTTTTCGACCAACTCATGGAACAAACGTTAGCTTAATTAGCTAGCTAGCTACAGCTGATAAAATCTGCCAGCAACAGTTATGATTTCAGCCGGCAAAATCAACGGTTGCTGAAGTCTGCTTCTGCCTATCTTTGTCTGAAATCAAGGGCCCATCGTTACAATTATTACTAAGAATTTCGATGTTATATCTGTCAGCATTATAATTGTAAACTGCACATGTGCATATGTTGACAGGCAACAGTAACTAAGCAAGTAGCATGTAGCAGTTTATAGGCTTTACGTGGTATGTAAACAATGTAAGTAAAGTACTACTGAATTTACATATATAGGGAGACAACAGTTTTAACATTAATACTGGTCATGACAGAGAAATCAGAAATTTGTATTTAGCATGGGGCAATGAGGACAATTATCTACTTAGTATACATATTAGTCTACGTTCTTGTCAATTTACATGTAAGTTAACTAAGGTAACCATCTCCCAAAACTTTCTCTTTCTCTACTTCCATAATTTTTTGTTTTGTTTTTCTACTTTCTGATTCCTACATTTTACACTCTCTCTCCTTTTCCTTCCTTTTTTCTTCAGGAGTGTTTCTGAGTGCCTGAAGACCCTTTATTTTCAGAACATCAATCTCGAGATGACAGAAGAAGATTGTCTGACACAAATGAAAGATCTCTCTCTCTCTCTCTTACACTCACACACACAAATGATTACAATCTGGGGCCCCTTTGTCCTTCTTTACTCAGAAATACTCATGTGCTGTTGAGGCTTTTAACAAAGCAAAGAGGCTAATCCTTTCAGTGACATGACTGTATGGCAGGTTCAGTTTGTGTTAACACCCAACATGTGTGGAGGAACGCACACTTCAGCGGTCTGGGGTCACTCTGTTGCTCATTCTGGGGAGTAATCAGACAGGTATGCACTGTATGCTTTGAAGTGTAAAAAGATCCGAGGCATGCATCAAACGATAAGTCAGCCACATAAGGTTTGTGACCAAAAAGTGCATGGCACAGCGATTCAATATTTCTGACAGCCAACAGCATGTGGCCTCAGTCTGTCTTTCAAACATCAAACATCCGTGTCTTGTAAATGACGTGAGGAAAGAACCAATCTTTGTCGGTTCTGTAATGGTCAGGAAGAGCAGGTCAAGGGATTGAGTCAATCTGACATGAACACCACTCCATCACATGGAGAACAGCCACAATGATGTAACAAAAGAAGATTAACATTTGTGGCAGAAAAGAGAAGAGAAATGTCTGTGGTTTAGGGGCCATTCATATTTTTTTCTCTCTCCTGTACCTGAATCCAGATTGGTGGTTTTGTACAAGGTTTCAAGCTTATCGCCACAGGATCACAACCACATATGCACACACGATCTTTAAACCCTTTTGATGTCCACTAAGCCATGTGTTTCTTCATCGTGTGTCGGACACCGTGAGATTACGCTGAAAAGAAAAGCAGATCGACTGATCCTTTAAACTTCCCCCAGCTCTTTGCACAGGATGTCAGGTGGGGCAGAGATGTATGAACCCGTAAAGTCATCAGCTCGTAAATTTTTGTTCTTGTATTGCCAACTGGTGGTTTCAGATCACAAGCATGGATGTATGCGCTCTTATTACAGCACTGGTGCCCAGGAGGATTTTCTTCACTAGGACTGTGTTAGATAGACAGCATTTTATAAAAAAAATAACTAAATATTTCCATTATATTACAGATATAATTTACCTTTGATGCTGCACATAAATCAGCCGTGCTGAACTGAGCTTTTTTCAGCGTTTTTGTCAAATCAAAGCTGTTTAAATCTGGGATCTTTTCTCAAACCAACACACTTTGATTGCAATCAACAATGTTTACATGTAGCCAGCTTTCCCCCCACCACTTCTTATCAGTTGTGGACAATCTCAATGAACTAACCCTAAATAAAAACATCACAGCAGATGTCTGAAATAGTTAAGATGTAGAATCAACAGAAAAATATGTTTGCTGCTGCTCTTAACATAAAGATATTATCACCAAAAATGCATCTAAGGCTTTGATGTAACAAATGAATCTTGGAAATCACTTTGATTATTAAATGTTCATTCAGTGCCCATTATGAACCATATGAAACTGTTTTGGGAGTGGAGGCAGAGAAGAAGCCTCAAAATTGTCCAAAAAGGTATGTCATGTTGCAGCTTTATTGTATAGTCCACAGATAATATAGAGGATTATATAAGTGACAGACATTAGTGTTTCTTTTCATTAGTGCTCAAACCACATTACTTTCAGCCCAGTAATTCTACATTACGTCCATATTGGACAATTCTACACCTCAATATTCATGTCCAATACTAATGTTCAGTGCCAATACAGGAAGTGGGTTGTGGAGGTTGAGGTATATGACTTATATTTTGTGTCCTGTCACAGACTTGCAATTAAAGTTCATGATTCTGTTAACAGTAACCCTGTTAACAGAATCATAACCCCTAACCTTAACCATACCATTGTTACAATGTTCTGAAGTAGTGAGAAATTTAGAAACATTGACACTGGATGTAAATTGGGTCCCAAAAATAAAAAAGAATCATCCAATATGGACGTTCTAGTTAGGGTGGATAACTCATAAGTTACTCTGTCTACCTTTTTGACATTTGCAGAGACAGTTTTGGTTAACAAGTAGTTCTGTACTGTTTTTTTTTTAACATGTAGGTACCCATTTTGTTTCTCTCTCATACACACACACACATGAGGATGCACATGCAAAACATATTCCTGCCAATAGTTTCACACTATTCCATTGATCTACAGGTGGCGGTAGAGAAATGTTGCAATGCACCAATGAAGGCAAGGAAGAGAATGACTGCTGGCAAATAAACAATCCCAGTTTCAAACTTTTAAGAAAAACTGACTTTACGAATGTTTTATGAGGAAGGTAATGCATTCAACACATGTTAGACCTCAAGAATATGCAGAATGTGTTTTGCTGAGTAACACTCAATCAGAAACTTTGTTTACAAGAAAACTCCACAGGGCAACTTAAATCCAATTGTCAATATTTCTGTCTGTGAACAGGACTGGATTACAATTTATCAAAGCAGCAAGACAACTTAGATCCAAAGAGCAGACACTTTCCAACTGTTCTTCATCTAAAAAAACTTAGTGAGAGAGGAAGATGGAAAAAATACAAAATACTATGTCATTGTCACTAGAATTGAAACAGCAATTTGTTACCGTACTAATTAGTGGAAATATTACTGAAACTCAAGTTGATTCAACATATTGAATCTTTTAGCAGACAGTATTCACTTTAATGTTTAACCATTTTAGATTTACTGACTGTGTGGTCATCTTACAGGCACAAAGCTTCCAGTGACTGCCGGCAGTGGCACAAGAGACTTGTTGTTGTTAAGCTTGTAGTAGTAAATGAAACTTACTGTTAGAATAAACTCATGTAATTACTTAATGAAATAATTTACAGGGAAATTACAGTAGACTGATTCTAATTTTTGCTGGAGACAACATCAAGATCCCTCAAGGATTCCCAGTGACTGAGTAACATGACAAAAGTCACAGATATGCAGAGTAGGTGTCAGCTGAATCAGTTATATTCCTCCAACACCTTTTTATTAGTGCAAACAGGTAGAATCACATTGTTTATCAGGACAGACTCTTCGTTGGTTTTATTATCAGCTCTCACCTGTTTTCTCTCCCCTGTCTCCTCGATCACCCTTCTCCCCTTTCATCCCTCTGTCTCCTCTGTCACCTGAGGAAAGAACAGAACAGAAAAACAAATGGAGGATTATGTAGACTTTACAGGAGCAGCAATACAATCTGTTAAAATGTAACTTTCACCTGATCTTAACATTTGTCCCTGTAGATGCTGAGTAAACTCTTCACAATCTCACTGGACTTGTGAGAACAAATGATCTGGTGTCACGCTTCAATGTTATGTTGACACATTGTTTATTTTATTACATTTTAGATTTTTTGTCTTTGCATTTCCAGGTCACATGTTGGATTGAATCTGTCTCTTTTGTTTTGGTTTTCTTCTTCTTTTCTTCTTTGGTTTTACAAACATTTGGAATATGTAAGGTTTATGTTGTTTATGACAAAATCAAGCAAATCAAATCATCACTTTTAAGAAAACACAGCAATGTAATAGTACACTGTGTATCAACATTGGAATATCAAATTAAAACATCACCAAAATGTGAGTTTTTCAGTGTTTTTCACTCAAACTTTATTCAAACTAGGAAAACTCTCTATAATATCACTGCAGATTTAGGGGGGGGAGGAAGGAATACGATTTGGATGACACTCATAATATCTGATAATATCCCAAATTTTAATCAAAGACCAGCAAAAGTAGACCTAGAACTTGATACTAATCATAATCAAACCTTATCCTAATGTGTAACCACAATATAACAGTGACTGGGGCAGACATGTGTGTCTATGCAATTTAAACATAAGCCTCAAAATAGTTTTAACACACAGAGAGAAAAGCAGCTCAACCACCAACAGGTTTAAATTTTTAAAAACTCCACCTCAAACCCATTTCCTCTACTTTGTACTTTTACTTTGTAATATTTTTAGTAGAATCCCCTAAAATAGTTCACCCCTGTAATTATTGTCTCGTAATATGGGCATAAAATGTAAAAATTAGAGGATACCACCATGCTTCTGGTGTTTAATTTACCTCTAAAAGTTGTGGTTAACATTTGTTGTTATAGAGGGGAGGTGAATGAGGTTGAAAGAGAGGAACAAGAGAGAGAAAAGACTGTAGAAATGAAAATAGATTTTTTTTTGACTGCAATAAAGGTACCAGTGTCAAGGTAATTTCTTGGAGCTCTTTACAGTGTAGATATCTGCATGGTGGAAAACTTAATGCAATGTAAAACCACTTAATCACTGTAAATAAAAATCCTCTCATTTGTGGTTTCTGCAAAATTACAGCACATTTACACACGACACTTACCTCCAATCAGCAGCTTGGATACGGCCATTTCTCATTTGTTTTTGTTTCAAAATATGATTCTATTCCAAAGTCCTCACAGAACTAACCTCCAAAACAGGAGAGCGTCTGTTTTAGTGGGATTTGTTGCTAATTTTTAGCCATGAGGTTTGAAACCACACATCTGTTTTTGCCATGAAGCTATAAGAGGATCAGCTTCAAGTCGGCATTTATCCCACCTTTAATTTGACTTGGTTTTCACATCCAAGACCACAGGGCAGCTGCCAGCCGAGGTGGCATTTAGTCCCACCTACCATGTGTTACTGTATGTATGTCCATGTCTGAGTAATGTAGCTAGTACCCCACCACACCCTGCCTGTGACGTCCTGAGCTGTCAGTGACACCTCTGTTTTGACCACATCCTTAACAACTAAATAACACTACAGGAAAAAACTAAACACACTGGTAAAATACCACTGAGCCCCAAGAGACAACAGATGCATTTGATTTAAAACTATACCGAGTATGTTTGCATGTTGCATGCTGGTGGCATAGCGATGGGTAAATGTCTGAAATGAAGTACTTAAAGCTACACTAAATTTTAGCCACATTGCATGGTAATGTCATCTGTCCACCACCTTTGTCCAGACTGAAATATCAACCATCATCTATTGGATAAATTAGTATGAAACCATGTACAGACATCCATGGATTTTTCCTGTTTCAGCTTATTGTACCAAATGGCAGAGGGGGAAAGCTCTAGCTGGTGAACAAAGGTCAAACAGCTAGCAGTTAAAGACCCAGATGTTTTTTTCAGGGGTTGGTGGAGACCAAAAGCTAAAATGAGAGTGAATATTTGACTTACATTCATCAGATAGACAGAAATACTACTCCGAATAAATGCTAAAGTTGCTCTTTGTCTGTCGTTAGCCAGAACCACTTTATAATGTGATAATATTTCAGGGCAGTGAATCTGCACCTTGTTATGGAGTTTTTTTACTGCTCCCAAGTGGACAAAGCAATAATTAATTAAGCTTTAAATACTTTAAATACTGATAATCGTTTCAGCAAACCCAGCTTGTTCAACACTTAGATGCTTTAAAACCAAAGAAAAAGCCAACACCTAATGCACTCCCAGCTCAGTCTACCCACCATTCATCTATAAAAGGAAACCATGAAGCTTCCCGGTGCTATTTTAACAAGCTCTTTGGTTGAGTGACTGCCTTACGCTGGGGCCCGTTCACACCCGAAGGTCTACAAACTCTTCACCCTCTGCTGGTTTGTTAAACCCACAACCAGACCCCAGATGGGTGGAAGCACAGACAGACACTGTTGTAAACTGCCAGAGTGTAGATGGCCAAGCATCCGCAAAGCTTCTTGTTTTGTTTATCTTGTCTCCATTAATTGAAAACTGCTCGTTTGTGTTTTTGTGCAACACAATTAACTTGTCAGTAAAACAATGATGTGACCAGTGCCGAATTTTTGTGGGTGACACTCCTTTCATGTTTGTTCAGCCGTGGTCTTTATCGCTGCTTGTGCTAATTTCTCATGTTTTCCTCTGTTTACTCCAAGCAAATCAGAGGCCTGTTTCACCAAATTAACATGCTAGCTATGATTTGTAACCCAGGATCATTTAAGCTAGCTCATTTTGACTTGTTTCAGTGATTTGGTGGGTCTCAATCATACTTGAGACTCATGCATGATGATAAGCGACACTCATTTGTGAAATATGACGCTGTCACCATCTGGCATGTGTTTGTAAGCAGAGCTCGCAAAATGTTTTTGTTAAACAGGCTCCAGATACATTAAAGGGGACATATTATGCTTTTTGTAATTTTCTGTTATTTACATTCTGTTATGGTGTTGGATGTCTATGTTAAACATGGTCAGAGTTCCAAAACTTTAGGTTAACATATGTAGAAATGCTCCCTGCAAGTCAAAAGCCAGGACTTCAGCATGCTCTGTCATGCATGCCCATCAACAGTCAGTTGCTAAGGTTGTTGCAAAAGTTGTTCCATGTGTTTGCATTGTCCACATTTTGGCTCGAACATGTACGGATGTATCTGAGACATTTTGAGTAAAGAAGGAGAAAATGTAGTGAAATCCTACTACTATATTTCATGGTGTGTTGATGTAGCCTTCAGAGCGGCTGGAAGTCAGCCAAGGGGCAGCTTCCAGAAGCTGACCAATCAGAGAGGGCTCATTGGGAAGGGGGCCTTAAAGAGACAGGAGCTCAATCAGCCTGTTTAAGACAGAGGCTGAACTGAAGGGCTGCATAAAGGGTGAGTCTGAGTTAAATAAGGAGTTTTTTGAACTGTAAATCATGCAAAGATATTCCAATAGATATAAATATAGACCTGTAAATGTGCATAATATGCCCCCTTTAAGTGTCAGTTCAATATGGACTTCTTTTACAATGCAGAACTAGTAAATATCACTTGTTTGGAATAGAAAATACAAAAGATTTCCTGAACTGTATATCCCTTGAATTGCTAAAAGTTACAGCAACCAACAATAACGTTGTTGAAAATTCACCAAAACTAGAGCAGAGTCTGGTGCCCAGTATTGCACCATGACTAGGGGTGTACACATGCACACACACACACACACACACACACACACACACACACACACACACACACACACACACACATACACACACACACAAAAAAAACACACAGCCTGGTCCAAGGTTTTGAGAGCCACTGGCCAACACAGAGACTGTGGGACTCCAACACTGGACATTTCAGCCAAACTCAAGTCTGATCAGCAACAGCTGTTGGCACACACACACAGTCACACAGACTATATAGATCCACAATAACATGTTGACACAAGAAAGACGGCAGCGTCTTATCATATTTGTTACGGCCATGTTTTCCCCAACAGAGCTGTATGTGTGTCTGAGTGTGTTTTTGTTATCATTGGCACTGTCCAGCTGCTGATGCCGGAGTAGAAACATCAACTGGATACATGAATGGATGAGTGGGCGGAGGAAGGAAGAGAGAGAAAGGAGAGGTTCTCAAAGTATTGTGTGTTCAGTTGTTATGTGACATTCATTCATGGACCTTCTTCAGTCCAAAAATTTGTCTTTTATCAGTGTTGTTGCCGATTACTCTCATGTGTACTTGGAATATATATATGCTCATGTCAAAGAAATATATATTTAACCTCTCCAGACACCTGAGTTTTTAGAATACATAGAAGAATAACTGGAGCTATCACAAGCAATCATAGTCTTTTTGGCAAACACACTAAGAAAACAGTAGCCACCTATTAATGATGGAAGAGGCAGTCCAGTGTGACATCACAGTAGTTTTAATGCAGAGTCTCTTTATTTAAAAGTCTGAAATGATTTGAGCTGTGAATGCGTTGACAAGATTCAGCTGGGAGCTGTACAAGACTACAGAGAGAAATGGGCTTTTTCTTCTTGACTTGTGAATAATGAGCTGTGAGTGACTGACTCACTGTAATGTGACTGCTACTGTTGCCCCCATAAAGTACAACCTCCTGCAAAATTTGTACATTGTGATTATTACATTGTACTCAGACTTTTCAGATCATATGTTCTCCTTGTGCGTTTAACAATCTTGTCCATGTCTACATCGAGAAATGTTGGTGACCTTAATGGATCAAGTCAGTTTTAAATTATGATGAAATCCAAGAAATCAGCAAAAAACAACAGTTATTTGCTCTTAAAATACTTCAACATCCTGTAGTATCTGAGTGGATAAGCTATAAATATAACTATATAAGAAAACGTATTGATTAATGCAAGATATACCACAGACTTACCTTTAGGCCCAGCAGGTCCAGAATCTCCTTTTTCTCCATCACCACCGCCGACCCCAATCGACCCTTTCATACCACGAGGGCCCTGGATGCCCTTTTCTCCTGTAAACCCTGAAACACACAAACACATATGGGCTTGAGTTCAAGAAGCGATAAACAACCATCCCACAGGAAAACCAGTCTGCTATGACACCATGTAAAGTGCCTTAACTATTGTGGCTTCTGTCTGCTGTAAGTGGAGATCATTTATGTTTATTTAATTAAAATATTTAGTACAAACATTATCAGAGTTGTACTTTAAAGGGTTCAATTTAAAACCAAAATATTTTCAAAAATTAATTGCTTTTCCTGCCAGTTTTTGAATAATTCCACTAAATACATCACAGTTGGAGTTGGTTCTGATTGGTTCCACTGAATAAACAATTTGCGATTGTCCTCCAGGCAAGTTTGCACACATCATATGGAGTCCCCAAATTACATCCAATCCATGAACTGGAGAAAGAACGAAAGCGATATAATGAGGACTTTCTCTTAACATTTTCAATAAGCCTTGTTGTTCCATGTCTTCCCTCCCCACCCTGACATCATTCATATGCCATCTGCCAACACCCTCATCTCTGAATGCTTGCGGAAAGTGAGAAAAACAGCAACTATCTTTTGTTCATTTTGTTCCATAAATACAATCCAGCTCAACCCTTGTGGCACACAATGAGAATGTTTGTTTACACTAAGCACACTCAGATGTCTCGAAATTAATGTGGTAATGAGTTATTGATTGCGCCACTGAAGCTTTTTCAAATGTCACTGTGCTCGGATATGCTCTGATTACACTGTTGTGACTGCTCAGCACAATGAATTCAATTTAGACTGAATGCATTAAAGAGCCAAACACAAACTGAACGGATGTTGGATAATATCATGTTTTTGTGTTTTTGCTGTCAAGAGTCCATAAATCCCTCCTTAAAAAACCCACTGGGACAATGCTATCAATCATATTTTGGAAGCAGTGCAGAAGTTTGCTTTGTGTTCTGCAGGACAGTCCAACTAGACTGTTCAACAAGTCCAAAAGAATTTTTTGAAGTCCGTTGGCTTAAAAGAAAACGGAGTATCAAAGGTACATGTGCTGCTTTACCGACAGACTGCATGTGTAGATCTGTTAATAGCATGGGTTGTTTGGTAAACATTACACATCTGCTATAATGATTTTTTTTGACAATGTCTGACGAAGATCTCAGTTAGATTAAAACACTACTCTGAAAAATCAAATTTGTTGGGTGCTATTAATACAGTGTGCTGATCTTTTGTTTGACCTTTGCCTTCAATTTGTTTTTTTGGATATGCACACACTACACTCTGTTTGTCTTTGATACATCCACTGGGGACCTGGAGGAATACAGTATATCTGGCAGACTCAATGACAGTCCATCCAAGATAGTCAAGATATTTAAATGTCACACCTACTGGTGGCACTACAAGGAAAGTCAGGGGATCACCAATGTCATTAGGATTCATCTTCTGGGGACCATGAATGCTCGTACAAAATTTCATGGCAATCCATCCAGGAGTTGTTGTGATATTTCAGTCTGGGCTAAATTTGTGCACAAACTCAGACAACCGATAGACTGACAGTACCATTCAGCTGACAGCATGGCTAAAAACTGAATATCAATTAGTTAGTGTTGTCCAGTTCTAATATGATGCATGATTGGCTGTTTGATTGATAAGTCCTAATCTAATCAGTAACTGACTTTTAATTTAACTGACTAACTGACAAGGTCGACTTGTCCTTGTTCCATGTTTAGTCTAATCTGGTTAGGATGGTTTCCTGCTAGCAAACGTGGTCCTGAACAATGCATCATCATTTTAAAAAAAATGGCTTTGCAAATGTTTTTTGAGGAAGAAAATGCATTCAACATGTTTGTTAGACCTCACGGATACAGATAATTTGTTTTGGTGAGAAACACTTGATATACACAATTTTTCTTTGTTTACAAGAAAACTCCATGTGGCACCTTTAATTGGTGGAGTATCATGCTGCTGCCAGTTTTGGAGTTCTCTCCCTGTTTGGGTCTGTTCAGGTTGAGAAGTTTTTGGATCAACTCTGATTATTCTCAAGTCTATTAAAGACCAGGGCTGACTGTCCTCGGGGTCCTTTCAAATTGTGTTGGACATGTTGGATTTGGTCTGTTTCAGATTGGGTCCAAAACGTCTGAACTGGCCGCTTTATATATCATATTATCTTTATTTATTTTTTTTATCACACTTAGTGTTTTTTAATCAAAAAGACAATTTTATCTAACTGGGATTCCACAGAAAGTGGCTTACATGCTGTTTTGGAGGCATCTGTGCATTACCACTGACTAGTTGGAATTATTTTTATTATTATTATTTTTATCATCAATTAATCTGTCAATTGTCTTCTCAAAGTAAGAGTCAAAGGAGACATCTTCAAATTTTTTTCCAACCAACAGTCCAAAACCCAAAGATATTCACTTTACTATCATGTATAGCAAAGTAAAGCATTAAAGAGAAGCTTTGACCAGTTAATGTTTGGTATTTTTGCTTAAAAAGTGACTAAAACAGTTATTTGGTTATCAAAATAGTTTTATGTTGATTGACTAATTGCTTAATTGACTAATGGTTGCAGCACTAATTATCTTTACAAATATTGGTCAAATTTACACATATTTGTCAGCTCTGATATGATCTAAAAGATGGGTTTTGTATTATATATCTTATAGCCCTTAACTTCAGATCCCTGAAAAGAGAGATTGACCATCACCAAAGAGACTTTTGATTAAAAATCCCACAAAACCAACCAAAGACAGTATGACTGTTAGGGGTTGCTCTGTGTTTGTTTTGGTCTTGAATCTTGCCATTCAGCTCGCTATGTTTTCAACTAAGAAACAGTTTTTTTTTTCTTCTTTTCCTACAGAAATTCTTTTTATCCACTTTTTCCTGGAACTATAGCAGTGGTGGTCGGGGGGGTTTCCCTCTCAGCAGGAAGATAATGCTTCTTGGAAATGTCATGTGAGAGTTGCAGTTCATCGGCCAGAGAATGTGGGATGTATGATGACAGGGGAGGAGCGTGTGAGGGGTGATGATTCAAGAAGTGCCTAGCTGGAGGGGGTCTCAAAACATCTGGATTCTCATTGTTGTTGTTTGTATTGTACAGTATCTATGAAAAATAGTCATTTCATGGTTCTGAGGTGCCAGTTCTGCCTGGGTGAGGGTTCATATTGTGGTTTTTGGTGGAATTACCTTCGAGACAAAGATAGATGACGCATCCCACTGGCCCTGTCCACACCCTGTCTGAGAATACTGTAAATCCCCATCCAAAGTCTGGCGTCTTGTTTTCTTAAGCGGATTTATATGACCTTTTATGCTTTCTGCTCATTGCATTATTAATGCAACTGAATGTAATCACAAAAGCAGAAGAAAGAAACACTGGCCAAAATCTGTTCTATGTTTAAAAAAGTGGCTTGATTTTCATCTTTCATGCCACTCAAACTTAAATCCTGTTGCTTAAAAAAGGCTTGTAACTCCAAATTTAGTGTTTATATTGGACATTTAGAGGCCAGGTATTTTTTTGGACCCACTGTACTCATCCAAAAACCATGCCAGTCCAAAAACACAAGAAAATCAGACATCTTTTTCTGCATCTCTCGCTTCACATGCATTAAATCAGAAATAGTTTAAATATCCATTCAATTTGTATAATTTGTCATTCTTTCTTTCTGACATATATTACATAAGTTTTGTATTAGTAAGATGCTTCCAAAGATATAATACCGTAATGTCTCCCACAGACTGACAATTTGCAGTGGTTGGTACTGCAAGCACTGAATGGCATTTTGATTCACAGACTGACTTCAGATTATGGTCATTTTTCTCTGCAAATTCAACATTGCAGTACCATTTACTTTTGAAAGGATGAAATAAATGCATATTGAAAAAAAATGCAGTACTTTTTAGTATGGGAGATGTAATGACCCACACTTAGTGAATCTGAGAAGGTTATGCTTTCCTATTCTATTTCACAAGCATTAAGGCAGCTCTAAGTGAACTGCATAAAGATGATTTTATCCAATTCAGTGTCACTATTTCATAACAATTCACAGATATATTATGCTTCATGCAGCTTCATTGTAGTTAACCTAACCTATTATAGAATTGATCAGTACTATACTTGTTTGACTGTTCATAATATTCAATAACTGATTAATGGTTGTCTCATTGTACCTACCTCTTAAGCCAGTCAATCCAGGGGCCCCAGGGGGCCCCAGTGGGCCATTATCACCTTTCTCTCCTTTTGGCCCTGGAGGCCCTGCAGAAAGTAAGAAAAAAATGTGTTGATGACATAATGCATTGGTTATAATATACAAACAATAAAAGTGCTACTGTAAGATTTATCTCACAGTATCCATTGTTGATGTCCTTTGCTAACAACACTATCCTGCATTTATTTATTTATTTATTTTGTACTGAAGTAGAGACGGACAAGCAAAACATTTGTGGAGAATGTTGATAGTGAAGAAAACATCAAGGACCTTGAAGAAAGGCTCAGTTAAGTAAAGCTTCATTTATACTCCCGAGCGGACGTGTACACGGACAGCTGCGGACACCACGGACGGGTAGTTGCTCTGTTTATACTACCTTCTGGGGTCAGCTTGGAGGAAGTGTTCCACACATGTGCAGTAGATCGCCAACAGCGTTGTGACCACAACTTAAGTCAACATATGCTGTGATCTAGCAAACACAATTGCAAACCCTCTGCTCATTGTGATCAGGACTGCTGTACACTTGACACAGAGTCATAAATCCATCTTTAAAAATTGCACCATGTAATTCTTGCCAACTGAAAAGTGAACAAGGATTTGCTAATGATCCTTTCAAAGTCAAAAGTCTGCATTCACTTTAAACCCGCATTAACAGATTGTTTTGGGCATTTGGGGGCAGCAGAAACAAGTTGTGAACACAACACTGACATATAATCACTTTTTAAATTGAAATGTTGTTGGCAAACAGTATTTACACATCCAGAAGTTATGGAGCAACATCATCATATTCTGTAATTAACAACATGCCAATTAAAAAAGTAGCCCAATAATCAGAATGAACTGCCACATGAATTCATGTTTAAATTTGGTTCATGTGAATCACAACAACACAACAATTTAGAGGACTAGAAAAACTGACTGACTAACTTTACTTTTGCTGTTCTAAACAGAGAGGGCCCATTTGTCATTTATCATTCATGGAAGCTGCAACAGGGGTTTCTTTGGCCTAAATAAAGTTAGAAATATGAGAGGCCTCACTGAGTGTCTTTATTATTACAGCATGTTGGACTGCTTATCATCAAAGGTGTTGCCAAAATCGGGAGACGCAAGAATCTTGTAGATTATCACTTGAAATGAAGCACATGGGACCAAAAATTGTTTCAGAAAGCAACATGTGAGCCTTTAATTCCTGCAGATAATGGTTTTATTAAATTCTAGGAGTCATTATATTTATCGTAGTTGACATACACAAACACACACACACACACACACACACACACACACACAGTGACACAGCAGCCAAAACGAAGGCCAAACTGGGCTTTACAACTGGTCAAAGGATTCAGTCCAAAAGTTTGTTGCACTTGGATTACTCTGGTGTGAGTGAAAAAAAAGCCAAATAGTGAGTGAAAAAGAGAGAGAGTGAAGAGAGATTGCTAGAGAGCAGGAGAGAGAGAGGTCTGGCCACAATGGGAACCACATGTTTAGCAAGGTGGACCACAACACAGCTTGTGGGAATGCTCAGAAATTTGGGGTTTGTTATTGTCCAGCACATGTCCAGCGGGTTTGATACTTCAGAGCTCTAATGTTCCTCATTTTCAAGTTTCTGATGCCGAGAAGCTGCTGGCCGACTTTGAGATACAGATCTGACTGTTTGCTGCCTCAAGCTGCTTCACAACCGCTCACACTTAACTGGTTACAACAGGTCATGAGACTGTGAAAAGGTCAAAGCAAGAGGGGAGGCTGGGCATCTACTCCCTCATGTAACTGCCTGTGCTTTTGTGTTTATATCCTTGTGAGGACAGAAATACAAGCTGACAGAAAATGTTCCATGTGAGGACGTTTCAGGGTTTTGAGTTGAATATAGAATTAGGAAAATATAAATAAAACACAAATTAATAAAGCTACAAAGAATTGAGAAGACAGTGCAAACCAGCAGTGAGAAATCAGTTGTTAAGATGTGGTCATGTAGGTTCAATATTCTCTTTGGTTTCCTTCCTTGCTTTGCTTGCTTATGATTTTCTGGTCATTAAAAGAACTAAAATCCTTCTGTTTCACTCTGATCATCTTTGAACAACACTGGTTAAACCAGCAAACCAGCAAGAAATAACTAACAATAACTGAACTGACTAAACAGTTTCCTCTGCCAAGTGAACCCCAGTAACCTTGAACTATTTTATACACATTTTGTGCACTGTTTATGGTCATGGCTACCACATAATATAAATATTTCATTCCTCTTTCAAGAGAAACATAATAATCTGCAATGCTAAAATGCAAAGGAAATTTTAAAGACATCAGTTAAAAGCCAGTTAAAAGCATTATAATCAGAAGTCTTCACAACTGTTCTGAGATCTCCTTCTGAGGTCTATGTGAACATTTCATAACCATTTTTAGTAGAGCTATCAACAAACTAGATTGTCTACTTTTAAGGTTATAGTTTGGAGAATTAATCTGGAAGGTCCTCACAAGAATAGCAATACAAACATTGTGCATGCATGCAGAAGATGATCCACCCAGGTGGTCCTGGAGAAAGTGCGTCCTTGTTAGTAGTTTGTTTTAGCAGAGCTTCACGTTATTAATCTCCTGGCTCTAAGAGTCCTATTTATTCATTCAGCTGACTGAGTTTCAACAATAACATGCCCAGCGGCTCCTCCAGGATCAGCCTCAAAACATCTGACAGCACTACATCCAAAAGCACACCACTCATGGAGAGTTTAGGCGCCTTCGTCCAACATCTAGTCTGCATTACACATCTGCTGTAGAGTGGAGCAAAAGCTTGTCTTTCTTTTGTTTTTTTCACACACTTACAGTATAAAAGGCAGACAGGCTACAATAGATCACAACATGATATGATGATGTGATGTGACAACATGTATGTTTAATGTAAGAGGAGATAAGGAGCTTCTTGTGAAATTCATCACTATGATGAACGATACAAGGCAGTATCAGGGTTTAAGCTATTTAAGGATACACTATAAGAACGGGTGGAATATAATATATAATCATATAATATATGAAAACAGGTTTGTGTTGAAAAGTGATTCATTCTGATGAAGAGTCTTTCTGTGACGTGTCTTTGCTTTTCAGAACGATACTGTTTATTTAATGACCCGCAGTAAAAGAATGGCCAGTTTTCTTAACTTTCTTATCATCTAAGTACTACTTTTGTGTTTACTTAATAAACACTTCATCTGTAGTCAGGACAGAGTATGCACACATTATAATCGTTGTGCATGTGTGTCTGTGCGTTTGTGATGATGCTAATGTGTAAGCCAGCCATGAGAGGATCCAAAGCAAACATGCCACTCAAAATGTACATTAAGCGGACATTAAAACAACACAGAGGGCTGAGTTGTTGGTGGTGTATTGCTTCAGGTACCAGAGAGACATGAGATACGATCCAGGAAATCCAGTTTGAGTAAACATATTAGAGAATTTGAAGGCTTTTCAGACGCCAAAACGCTGCACAATGGTTTGTAAGAGACCCGATTTTACAACTCTCAAAAGTTATCAATGTGGCAACTATTTTATCTTTTGTTGTGACAACTGTGAATTAAACAGTAGAAACACTCTGTTCTGTTGCAAAGTAATCCACCAGGAATGTGCGCTTGTACTTTTTTCACTGGCCACGGCAGCACCTTGCAAGATGACTTCAAGTTGTGTTGCGGCAAATGTTGAGCCTGGCTTAACTTTCCTGCTTACGACTGAAAAAGTGCAGCTGAATTGCTTTCTGTACAGACACCATGGAATGGTCAACAGATGACACTAACACAGTGTCAACACAGAAAGCATTTCAGCCTCATTTTTCAGGCCTCCACCTCATGTGCGTCTGACGGAAAAGATATGCTCCTATTTTAATCAATACAGATGTCTTCACGGGCTGCGGGTCAGCTCGTATTTCACTTGTGCTTCATGTACTTAACTTCAGAGAATCAAATTTTTACGCTTCAAGTCGATTTTCCTCCATTTTTCATATATAACTCCAGTGACTGTGTGTTGGGCTCTGACCTACACTCATCATTGTGCCTGACACAACCTGTGTGGACACTGATGGAGGACTGAAGCTCCTGCTGCTGCTCAGCTAATATATTTCTTTCGCCACGCAGGCTGTGTAGACATTGTGTAGGCTGTAAATTTTTCCAGGCCTCAGCTCGTAACATATGACTAACTCAGCACAAACTCGGGCTGCAGCTCAGCAGCTTTCCGCAACAACAAATCATTCATCTAAATCTGTTCATGTCAGCATTGCTGTATGAAAACCCCGAGACTTCTCTCTTGGTGATATGAAGATCTTAAATGAGCCTTTGAAGTTGTTTCATCTTCTGGCAAAACCTGCCATTTGGGAAATGAAGTTTAGAGTAAGTTCAAGCAGGAAGACTTTCAATGTTTTCATTCATTCATCTCATTCCCCCCTCTCTCTCTCTCTCCCCTGCTTTTCCTGCCCTCTATCAGTTGATCAGGGGCGTTAACTCTTTTAGTTAAACCAATCAGACTGCACCACATATTCTATCATTCAATCATGTCATAGCTGTCAAATTTTAAATCTGTTCTCTTCATTGTCTCTGTCAGCTGTCATATCAGCACACCTCTTCTCTCTCTCATGCTCCTGCTCACACTTCTTCTATTACTCAACCGCAGACAACTCCCTGATAACCACCTTACAGTCTCTGGCCAACTCCATGCAAAACATCAAGGCATGCCTTCTATCCCTGGAAAATGCTTCAGCCACCGCTCCATCTTCTGCAACCATCGTCGCTACCCAGGCCTTATGTTGCAACCAGCTCCCTCATTCAGTCTACCCTCAACATCCTCCCAGACTGAAGCCGCTCAACACTCTCTGGCCTCTGCTGTCCCAGCCCCTCCTCTAGGTACACCATACATTCCACAAGCAGCTAATATATCATCTTGTCTAAGGTCTAAAATCCTACAAGGCGAAGACGTTAATTTGGTGAGTCTTATCCTGCCTTCCCCTGAGTGTGATAAAGCTGTCGTCAATGGGAAAACATCACTGCTGTGCTCAAGTCTGCAGATCCCTGGTAAAACAGAGATTTATCCATTGGTCAGTTTCTTGTGGCCTTCGGTGTCTATCATGACGTAATCTGCTGTGTCTACCCTGAGAGATGGAAAGAATTTGATTCTTATCTGGCTCTGATTGGCAACCTCAATCTTAATTATGGAAAGAATATATTCCATCAATACCTGACCTGGACACTGCATTATTGGTGATGATATTTGGAGGCGCTAAAAGCATTTCCTGCATCACCTGTGGGAACTCAGGTCACACTGCTTCCCTCTGCCCTCAGTGCCATTTGCACTTTTGCCACCTTATTATCAGCCTCTCCCCAGCTGGCACCTCTGACAGTCATTCGTTCTCCACATTTGCAGCGGTTGTAAAGATGCCAACCCCCAGTCAGTCTTCCCCTAGCGCATCATCCAGGTCCCTTCACGGCTGGAGAACTGACATGGTTCAAAGACATTATGAACAATCATCCCTCCGCTCCAATAACTGTTGAACATCTAGCAGCAGAACTGTCTTCTAATCCTGATTCTGTGTTTGCAGATCATATTCTTATTGGTCTTTCTCAGGGATTTCGGGTTGGGGTCCTCTCATCTCCTACAGTTACCTACTGTATGTGGCTAAAAAACTTCAGTCTGCAGTTTAAGAGCCAGAAATAGTTTCTCAGTTGCTTTAGAAAGGGGTTACCAATTGGTACGTCATGGGCCCATTTTAGTCCCCTCTATTTTCCATGTTTCACACAAGCCAAAAAGGCATAGCCACAGGGAAATGTTCAGGGAAAAAAAATTAATTTTCGATCTGTCCTTCTCCTCCAGCCCCTTTCCAAGCATTATTAGCCTCATTCCACCAGAGCCCTTTTCTCTTCATTATACCACTGTCAACAACGCCATTAAATGAAGGTTAACTGGACAAGGTGCTTGGCTTTCCAAAGCAGACATTACTGACTCTTTAAAAATCATTCCCATTCACCCCTCTCAGTGGCATCTTTTTGGCATCAGGTGGGAGCAAAAATATTATTTTGCTGTATGCCTGACTTTTGGTCGCAGGAGCAGCCCATACATATTTCATTTAGTTTCTGAGGCACTTTGCTGGATTCTCTTAAACAGAGTCAGGATTCCCTCTGTTCTGCATTTGCTGAATGATTTTCTCTTGATTGATCCCCCACACGACAGCTCAGGCTCATGTCTGTCCAAACTGAAATATTGTTTTCATGCTCTTGGCATTTCTCTGTCAGAACAAAAAACAACCCAGACACGTGCCTGGAGTTCCTCAACATCACTCTGGATTCAGTTGAAATGAAAGCGTCCCTTCCACTTGATAAATTATAACGCATCCGTGAGATCACTAAGTCCTTCTGTGCTACTGAGAACATGACAAAACAATTGCTCTCCCTCCTTGGTCATCTTAACTTCGCCATGCGCATCATCCCTCAGGGGCGCTTGTTCATCAACCGTTTATTGGATATGGCGTCTTCTGTGCCTAATCTCCATGATCTCATATCTCTACATGAAGGGTGCCACTCTGACTTACGCTTCTTGTCTGAGCTCCTCGATCACTTTCTTCTATGATGAGCTGGTGCATTCCTCTGATTCATTGATGTTTTTCATAGATGCCACCCCATCCCTGGGTTTTGGGGCATTCTATCAACGGTAGTGGTTCGTTAGCCTTTGGCCTCCTTCTTTCTCCTGTTTGGATCAGTCTTCAGCGTTGTATGAGATTTACACCATCACTGTAGATTGCCATGTCTGAGGCCAGCAATGGAAACGCAAACACATTTCAGTGCTATGTGACAACCAAGCAGCTGTCGGCATCATCAAGAGGAGGGTGCTCCTCTTCCAAAGACATCATGCCTTTCATGAGAGGTCATTTATCACCCACAACTTCATCATAATGGCCCGGTCATTACAACATACTAGCTGATTCACTCTCTCGTTTCAATTTCCAGACCTTCCGAAGCATCTGTCCAGAGGCAAGCCCAGTACCTACTCAAGTCCCCCCTCTTCAACATCTAACGCTGTCCTAATCCAAAGCCCCATGCTTAGATATTTAGAGTCAGCTTGGGTTTACACGAGGAAGTCTTTAGCAGCTTCCACTTCAAAAACCTATGATTTCACTTGGAGCACTTTTGCTATGTTTTGTATCTCTGTGTATCTGTTTTGTATCTCTTTGTATCTCATCTGTATGCCACTTCAACCATTTCCATTAATGCTGTTTGTGCTTTCATTTGTTATTGCATGGATGTTTGCCATTTTAAACCTCAGTACATTTGCAGATTGTTGCCGGGATTCAATTTAATATCAGATGTTATGATCCTTCATTTCCTAGTTTATTTTCTAATCTGGCTGTAAAAATACCATTAAAAGGCATCTTTAAAGCTTCTCCTCTTGTTCCTGACCATAGAAAGCCTATCACTCCTTCTCTTCTGCATAGGATACTGTCTGTTCTCAGAAATAGTTCTTTCTCTCCATATACTGACGCCCTGCTCGAAGCTGTATTTCTGTTGGCTTTTTATGCATATGCATATCATCAAAGACTTTCATATTTCTCATCATATTGTGCATGAGTCAAGAAAAGGATCTGCCAAGACTCATGACACCCATCACATTTCTCACTATTAATCTGCACGTGTAAAGAAAGGCTCTGCCGAGACTTAAGACAGCCATCACATTTCTCATTATTATTTTGCACGTGTCAAGAAAAGGGTCTGCCGAGACTTAAGACAGCCATCACATTTCTCATTATTATTTTGCACATCAAGTCAAGTCTTGGTCTGTCGTGACCTCATACATCAGCACATGGTCTATCGTGACCTCATGACACCCATCTCATAGTCATAGTGACCTCAAGCACTCCTCTTGGTCTATCGTGACTTCATTCATTGCATATTTTAAATATATACAAGTATAAAATATAATTATTTTCTTTGCTCTGGATTTCTCTGTCTAATTTTCCCTTTACATATGTTACTAGAAATCCATTGCTACCAGGTAAGGTAAGGATAGAGATATATCGCTTTGGTTTGTATATTCCTCTCAGTTTTCTTTTCCTACCTTTTCTTTGGGGGATATCCTACTCTACTCGCAGCTTCACTACCCCCTTCATAAACATGATGACGTCACAATGGGGTCTAATCGCCAAAGACTTCTACATTCTCATAAACTGTTTTGAAATGAAGTTCAAGCAGGAAGACTTTCTATATTTTCATTCATTCATCTCATTCCCCTCTCTCTCCCCTGCTTTTCCTGCTCTCTATCAGCTGATCAGGGGCGTTAACTCTTTTAGTTAAACCAATCCTACTCTACCCCCTAATATCCTACTCCACTCTCGGCTTCATTACCCCCTTAATAAAAATTATGACGTCACAATGCAGTCTGATTGCCAAAGACTTTTCACATTCTCATAAACATTGTGCATGTGTCAATAAAAATAATTGTGTACTAAAAAACATAGTCTCTCCTGATTGAAATACAAGCTGGTTTCTAATCTCCATTATACTGTGTGTATCCATGAGACTGTTCTCTTCAAAAAGTAGCAAAAATGCCCTATATTCTCTTCAATGCCAGACAAAGAAGTAGTGTTATGTGGGGTGGTATGTTTGGTGTGGGAGATGGAGATGAAAAGCCTTTGAACTGAGGAAAGGAACACAGTTTTGTCCCGTCTCTCCTGGTTTTATTAACCCACAAGCCTAATCTGTCCATATGTTTTAGTCATCTAATCTAATCATAATTTAGTTTAAAACCTTTCCTAAAATTCCCTTTAAATTACCTAAACCTTCCCATACCCTAACCGTAGGAGTAATATTTGGACTACCTATTTTTTGTTGATATCCTTGGAACACTGTGTGTAGGCCTGCATCAAAGAAACTCTCATGCATGTGAATACATAATTTCTCTCTTTTTCTCTCTGACACATACAAGCACACACATAAACAGAGACACACGCATACTGCTGTCAAATTGAAAGATAGTTGTGAAACTCTAGTAGAAGGCGTTTGCTTCATGCCAATTAAACACTTAGAGCAGGGAAACATACATAGAGGAGAAGAGTGGAGAGAAGGAGTAATGAAAGAGGCAGGACAAAGAGAAGAAAAGAGTGGAATACCACTGATTGAGGGCAAGGACTCGCAGTCGTGCAGTGATGCCATTTCATCAATATCACAATATTTTCTTCATGAAACTGGAACATACAGCAGGAAAAAAGGAGGCACAAGAACAGAACAGAACAGAGGTGGATAAACATGGATAGAGATGTAAAACTTTTTCTTGGCTAAGGATACTGTGCGCTAACAACACACAAATGGTCTGCGGAGCTAAAACTAATGACAGAGCTGAGTGGTTGAGTTTTCATTCTGGATGAAGCGTCTAAATTTAACCCACAATTGTTTCCAGGCTCAGGAGAAACAGCATCCCACCCACATGTGAAGCAGACACGAGATCAGGGGTCCCATTCGGTTTAGATTGCCATCAATCAGCTCGGGCCGCGTCCCCTGCCAGCATTACATCATGGCATTCCTATTCTGATTTTAACAAGCCAGGGAAGTCATTTGGTACCCTGGCAGTGAGAGTCGTACCACGTCGGGACTAATCAGGTCTGAACACATCGGAGTAAGAACATTCGGGGTTGCTCAATACCCCGGGGGAGTAATCCCATGGTGTGAAATCACGTTTGCATGCTAGGGTCACTTGTATTCAATCACACTGCAAACATCTATTGGCTTAGATGAACTATTGTAAAACATCTTTTTTGGAGTACCTTTTAGAGTTCTGCCCAAAGGGATTCATTATACTAAGAGTTAAAGTTCTCACATTCTCATCCTGTGTTCTCATGTTTTCATTTACTCTTTGTTATGTCCACACGTCCAAAAGTCCTTGAGCAAAACACTGAACTCCACATTAGTCCAGTGCCTTGCATGGCATATGAGTGTGTGTGAAAGGGTAAAAGCGCTATTTAAATACAGTCAATTTACCACTTGTATGCTATCTATCACATATCTCTTGATTTCTTCATAAGGCATGAATGTTTTGTGAATTTCCCATTATGCATATATGAAATTTTTTATACTATATGATGCTCTGTTTTCTGAGGGAATAGCCTAATTTCTGCACAGCTATGATAAAATTTATCATAGCTGTTTAAAGTTTAAATTTTTGTCAATTTCCATAAGAAATGATGACGTGGTATTTATCTCAATATTTAGTTAGTTTAACTTTGATCTTTGCAATTACTCTTTCTGTGATTTTGATGTAATTTCTGATATATAAGTTGTTGGTAAGCAGTAGCACACACAGACTCTTTAAGGACATAAAAATAAATAAAGGGCGCCTCTTCAACGCCAAAGATGTGAGTCAGGCTTGAGCTAACCTGAGAGGCGTAAAGGGGACCTATTATGCTCATTTCCAGCTCTATATTTTTATTCTGGGACTCCACTAAAGTAGCTTTGCATGATTCACAGTTCACAAAACTCCTTATTTATCTTATACTGGCCCTTTATGCAGCCCCTCAGTTCAGCCTCTGTCTTTTAATAGGCAGTTTTAACTGTCTCTTAACAGGCTGTCTCTTTAAGGCCCCCCTCCTGATGAGCCCACTCTATTCCGATTGGCCAACTTTCCAGAAGCCTGCCAAGGGGCATATTAAAAGCTTTTAAATGACTGATATAAAAAATCTTTTAAATGACTAAATAACGGGAGACTTTTATTGTGAAGAATTTACAGGAAATGAAAGGTATTCCTTAACGAAAGCAGAGCTTTGTTAGCGGCACTAAAAACCAGTTGACACAACGAGATATGGAGATATTTTGAACTCTTTGTTCAGCCAATCAGTTAGAAATAATGCAGGGAGGAATAGTACAAGCAGGCACAGCCACAGTGATGATGATGTTTGATGAAGAGCTGCAGATGACTAGCACACCTCCAACAGGTAAACAACTTATTTTAATTGCCGTGCTGTGGAATGGAAAAACACTCACAACATGCCAGCTTGACTCGAGTCATGGCTCAGCATGACAACCTCCAAAACAATGGAAAAATGCCATAATGTTAGCGGAGCAGAACAGTGAACTTGCATGCTGTGCGTGGAGCAGATGATCATATACAGAAATCAGTTACAAGCTGATGTCAGCTTGGGCTGAAAGTAGAAATAACTGTTGGAAACCGAGCGTTAAGCACGGTCTGAAGCCAGTGCTTTTTGCTCACAGGAATTACTTCTACATACGTTTACCTCATTATTTAACACTTTTGCCATGTTTAATATGAACATCCAACATTGTAACATTATATATATTACTGAAAGTAAGGAAAAGCATAATAACACATTCAATAAGTTAGGTTTCCGTAAATTTGCAGATGACAAAACTGAGCGAAAACTAGCATCTGCTTGAAGAATATAAACCCAGTAGGTCCCTAAAATCTTCAGGCAGCAGTCAGCTCGAAGAAACTCGAGTCAGAATCAAACACTGTTAAGCTTTCTTTTAGCTACTTACCTGCACACAGATGGAACCAAGTTATCTCTTTCTTAAATGTGCTCATTCATTGTGTTTTAACATATGTTTAGGACCTGACATCAAACTATAGTTACTTAAATGTTGTTGGAAAAAACAGTTTAACATTATGTAACCTTGCTGTCTAAAAACATTTCACTTTTCAACCCTATTTTCAACCCTATTTAGCCTAGTTCTAACCTAGATGTCTAGATGCCTCTTGACCTGCAAATCCCCAAATCAACACTTACTGGTAAAGAACACTTCAGTTGACCACAAGGACACTTAGAGGGGACATTCGGTTCGACTAGAGAGGCACTAGGAATGCTTAAGTGCCACTTTGGAAATGTCCCTTTGGGGAACATTTAGGGAGTTTACAAGGGACTCTTTTTGAGCAGCAGACTGAACAGACATCCATATCTCTTAGCTGACCTTCTAATATGGTGAGGTTCTTCAGGGCCAGGGAGTGCTCCCAGTCCTTCAGGCGGAGGTCCTCTGTGATTGTGTTGAGGATCTCCATCTCGTTCCTCAGCTGGGCCTCCGTGTGGACATGGGTCACCCATAAACTAGAGGTGTCCTCTGTTATGTTGCTGATCTGGATCTGAGCAGCAGGAGAACATGCGGAAAGAGTGTTAACAGTAGTAGTAGTTCAACAGAGTGCTGCAGTAACTCTATGCTCCCAATATGCAGCTTAAATTACTTTTAACTGTAAAGGACTCCTAACCTGCAAGTCCTGTATTTTCAAGTGGTGAACATTGATGTCATTGCTGAAGGTGTGATTGACAGCTCCCACTGTCCAGTTAACCTCGTCCAGTTTCTCTCTCAGCCCACTCACTTGCCCTGAGGTTTCCCTGAAACAGAAAATCAGTATATTTTAACATCATACATATTGTATCTTTCATTCGTCTCTTCTTTCTCAGTGTGTTCAGCTTATGTTATTGTGCTTTATACAGACTTTTGCATTATGCTGCAATTCCATGTTGAAGCTTTTAAACTGAGGGTCTTTACTAAGTGTGTACCTGAGCATGACGTCCTGGTTGCGGAGCCAGATGGAGGTTCTTGCCACCTCTGCACTCAGACCTGTCAGGTTCCTGCCGGCGGAGCTACTTAGAGATGCCAGCCTGTCGTCCAGCTGCACCAGGTAGCCCTCTGACTGAAGGGAGTGAGACTTGATGCTCCTCAGCTCCACCTCCAGACCCTGCAGGTTAAGATTTATAACTTATCTTCATTGCTATCATTGCTATCTTTACTGCATTATGTTTTTGGCTGTAAACCAGCACATTTTTAGTTTTTCTTTGTCACTTGTAACTGTTGCTATACTTCTGTTTGTCCTTTTAGGAGACTTTGATCTTAAGTTTGATGTTGAGATACGCTTTAATCATCTGCTTCAGGCCATTTGCAATCATGCGCAGAAATTTACAATCAACAACAAGCTTGTCTCTCAATGCTTTCACTTGATAAAATCTGAGCAGTGGGAATGCTTTAAACTGGTTAGATAAGCATTTTGCACTGGGAGCCAATTTTGCACTTAGGAGCAATTTCTTTTAGATATTCAATTTCCATCTATTTGGAGGGGTGTTGATAGAACATGATTGACTGTTGTGGTATTTATCTGAAATATAGTAGTAATATGATACATAGCAGTAGCCGTACTTGGAAAAGTCATGATATGTTAATCTCACTGAATGAATCATCAGACTCTATGACTGATAGGCCCTGAGCACCCATAGGGGAGATCTGGTGACGTCGGGAGACACGGCATAGCAGAGACTAGGCAAAGCAGAGTTTTAACTGTGAGCTAAACATGTGTTCATTCTGATTTTAAACTTCTTTGGTGGCCTGAAATCCCTCTTTTGGTTTTTACCAATCATGTCTTTCTTACAGTCCATTGATCTTAAAATGCGTCACTTTGCATCACTTTGTGAACCGCTGCCGTCTGACCCGATTGGCTCAAACAATAACTTTCAAGCCGAGATTGTTGCAGCCAGTATAATGCATCCAGTCCATTAACAAAATCCCTTTTAAGAAACATAAGCTTATAGTACAAGGTTAAGTTCCCTGTTGTTCCAAAACATCCAGACCCACGACTGAGCCCCTGACAGATGGCGGAGCAAAGCTGTACTTCCTGTCGTGTTACATCAAATCTGTCTTAATCACCTACAATATAGTTTTTATTTCAATTTAATTATCGCAAGCAGTGCAAAGTTTACAATTAGTTTCCTATGTTTGTATAGTGTCTCATAGAGTTTTGTGTTAGGTGTTTTGATGATTTGTTGTGTGAGGAATTTTTGATTCAGACAGAGCTTGAGCAAGAACTACAGTGAATAACTGTATCATAACTAAATAAGTTCAAATGCAGGAATTTATAAACTCTGCTCCTGTGCTGTGTCCTGTAACAGTTTCTAGGTCTGAAACCTTGTTCTGTAAACTGTTCCCTCTTTTCAGGGTTCAGTTGTCGTACTTTGATGAGGATCTCCAGCCTCTGCAGCCAGTCACTGTGGTTCTGGAAGATGTTCTCCAGTTTCCAGATGTTCTCCAGCAGGTCGGCCTGAGTGGACGCCTCTCCCAGGTTCTGCTGGAGCAGCCGTGAACGCTCTGACATCCGGGTCACGTTCTCCATCAGCACCTCCTGTCGCTGTGAAGAAACCTGGGAGCGAGAGACTGGCGAGGAAAGGAGAGAAAAATAAAGTGAGAGATTTGTTCTGGGTGTTGACTCACTAATCCCTCAGCTACAATGAAGTCCCCATATTGAGTATCATTTACTATCAATCACTACTGCCAGCTTGGATCCAGCCAACATATTAATGTAGAGCAGATGTCGATTCAGTCGCCTGCACTAATTTTGGTTGTCTATTCTTACTAACTGCATTATTTTATTAAATCAAGACTTAAATATTTTTATGAGTTCAAAACCAGTTGGCTTACTATGAGGTTCTCTGTGCCATAATGCCTATTTTGGACATTTTGTCTTCGTTTTGACAGAGGTTGAGGTTAGCCTCTGCATGTTGTTGTTCCTCCAATGCTTGCAGGAGAGGGAGAGTGTCAGCCCAGAGTGGATTTTTTAAAAGATGACGTATAGATTCCTAGCGATTTGTTGTTGATCTTTCTCCTCCATTTAAAAGAGAAAAAGTTGGTTTTGTTTCTGATTCTGAAATCATTTATTTGTTTTAATGTGTAATATGTTCATTCAGTCTTGAATATATTGGAGGAAAATATTGGATATTTCATGAAGATGAAAAAAAAGAAGATGGAAAAGAAAGAAGGACAACATGTTTCGTCTTTGAGAATTTGTACTTTGTGGAGATGCTTGGGACACGACCTGGAGAACACAACTGTTTTGTTAGCTGTGACATCACATAATGCTGATGAACCTTTCTTGTCTTGTTTTTGGCTATAGCATAAAGACCACTTCTTTTGGCTTTTCCTAACCGTGTCTAATAAGAAAAAGCTTCTTGGTTTCATGTTCTGTTGAGAGTGTGTTGCATGGTAACGGCTCCAAAGCCCAGGAGATATTTTGAAACCAGATCCTCAGCGTCATGCCATGACGACATCCTCTGTGCAGGACAACAGGGACCAATGTGTTCAAAAAACCCGTCTGTTGCCTCAGATGGAGAAAAAAGGCTTTACTTGGGAAATGAGAGGAAGCAGATAATTCCCTTCACACATGCGCTTTGATACGCTGATGCCCGATAGTACACACACTCTGAATGTTTCTGTTTCCACGTACCTAGGAGAGTGATAAAAGTGTGTGTGTGTGTGTGTGTGTGTGTGTGTGTGTGTGTGTGTGTGCGCGCTAATGTCAAGGCCAAGACATGACTGCATGACCTCAGAGCAAGAAAAGCACTGCAAAGCCACACTGCTGCAAACAAACCATCTAAGTTCCCGCTCATTATATATGTTAGGCTTATTTCTAATGATCTGTAAAACTAAATAAGCTGAAATCTACACAGGCTGCTTAATTGCTAAATGATGGTCTGTCAGCGGCAGTGTTTTTTCAGATCACACAGCAACAGACACACACAAAGATAAGCGGGTTAACTGAAAACTCTGAGTTTCATAAAGTGTAATCTCAGTTTGAATTTAAAAAATCAGTATGAAGCTTTAGACACGTGGGATCAATGAATAATTATCTCTATCACTCATGATGTGATTGGTCGCATTGATGGAACATCATTCCTATAATATCGGAGGTTATGTTAATATTTCTGAATGAGCAGGACTGTGTTGCAGCTGCAGAATGTAGTTTGAGAGGTTTTTTTTTAACATAGGCTGCATCGTCTAAACATGTTTTAACAGCATTTCAGTGACATATGTTACATTTGTTGAAGCAGATGAAATAAAGTCACTGAATGCTGTTGAGCCAAGATCCAAGTAGATCTCGGTGCCAAGTACAAATCACTGCACACATTATTACTGGATCAGACTGTGAGCTTACGGTCATGTCTCTGTTTTTGATCTATATATGTTTTAAATCTTTAACTTTATTATTCATCTTCCCTTGCTGCTGTGTTTTGTCCCCATCCGATTAGAGCTGAACAAATATATTTAAAATGTAATGTAGCTACAGCCTGATACACAGTCAGATTCCACCACTTTATCATACATTAAGGAAATGTAAGTCTGGTAAATGATGAATTATTGGACAGCACTGAATAAAACTTTAATTTGTTAATTTATTGACACTTTTCCTGCTCTGACTCAGGCTCTTTTTTTTAAAGATAAATGTGCACCGTCCGCATACACATGCATTAATATCTCTACGTCCACTGGATTAAAGAAGAACAAGAAGAAGGCCAAGAAGAGGAGGAAAACATTGAAGAAGAAAGCAGCTGTAAACCCAACGGGCGGAACTCAAACTTCATGGTGGTCAAGCAAAAAATTTGGCTTTCTGAAATGTTGACACTTGAGAAAAACACAATTTTCCCAACAGTGACAAAATAGTCATCAATACCACATTTCTGTCAGATAATCTTGTATAGATAATTTCAAAGTTACAGATGGAGCGGCGGCACAAAGCTTACTGTTAATGCAATCCAAGAATGGTTTCCAATTTTTCTGAAATTTGGGACCACAGTGCGGTTTTGCAAGTTTAAGGTGCAGAATTACGTTTCTTAACCACAGACTATTTGGGGGCTGTGGGTTCTCACAGTTCAGAACAACTGTGTGCTATTAGAGTAAAGACATATAAACTTATAATCATATCTTGTTACCAGAACATATTTGCACAGATTTTCCACCGTGTGTCTCACTTTGTTTCTCTGGTTACACCAACTAAAGGAATAATCCATCAGCATTAGCATCTATCCAAACTAATTGATGTCTGTTAAGTTGATCTGTTAACATAGAGAGCTCTATATATACAACATTCAACCAAACCGCAGAGGTCACTGCCAGGTAAATAGGCTTTTCAAATCACACTGATATTTATATTTCTATAGCAGATGATAGATCTTCAGACCACTTGGGGGCAGCAGAAGAAGCTGTAATCTGGAACATATTAGCAAACAGCTGCCTATTTACACATCCAGCAGACATAGAGAAACATTATCTTTCATTTGGAATCAAGTTTGTGTCCACCTGGTGAATGTAAGTCCAATGCAGAGTTGCTACGTGGAACTTGGAGGTTCCCGAATGCCAAAATCAAGGACAAAACAAGACTTCTCAGAAACGAAGTTGAAATCATGGAAACTGATGGTCACAATATAAACCTATAGGATCTATACATTATCCTGGAGTGTCCTGAGTTTCTATGTTCACTGCTATTGGGGGTAGAAGAAGAAATAAAAACTGTAAAAAAAGCAGCCCCTCCCACTTTGCATCTCTATTCACTCTCTTTTAGCTCTGTTTTGGTCTCCACCAACTCCTGGCTCCAAGCTCCTGAATGCTCTGTTATATTCACCTTCTGAACAGATAGAATACATTGGGTTAATTGGAACTTTTTTGCTGAAAACAACTGCCAATAATGTTGATGAGAGTGCTGACACTGAAAGTTTACAGGTTGCAAAACTAAAACAATGAGCTAAGAGACACCAAAATGCTTGGTACAGCTTCCTTTTGTCACTATGAGTGATCACTTTCACATAACACATAGTCATTTGATTCATTGTTAATATAAAAATATCAATTAGTGCAGCTTTAAACATTAACAAGTCATTTGCTCATGGTAATTTATTATTCTATGATTAATATGTTGACTTTGCAGTGATTCCTAGCACATGTGCAGCAAGTCAGTGACATTCTCAAATAGAAGAAATGCAATGTACTACACAGTATTAGAAAAGAGAAAATTAGTATGTCACATATGTGACTACAGTAGAGGAAGATTCAATCACTACTCATTACACTACTCTTTAGGTACATCTAACTAGAAGCAGACTGCTATAAAATGTTTAAGGTTGTGCTGAAACAATTAGTCCCTTAATCAATTGACTGAAAAATTAATGGACAATGATTTTGATAAATGACTAATCTTTGAAGAAGTTAAATAAAGAAACATTTGCTGGTTCAAACTCTTCAAATATGAGAATTTACTACACTTTTTTCTTTCTTTTTTTTTTTCTTTTTTTTTTTACACTTTTTTCCCTGTTTTATATCAGTGTAAATGGATTATGTTTGAGTGTTGGAAACTTGTCATAGGCAATTTTTCATTATTTTTAACAACGAAACACTTTGTAGAGGAAAATAATTGATAAGTGATAAACATTAGTTGCATCCCTGGTTTAAAGGCATAGAAAGGTGGATTTTACCATGTCATTTTGTGCCAAGGCTAAGGATAGTTTTACCTATTGGACACATTTTAAAAGAGCAAAATGGACATTTATGTGATAAATGTTTGGAGTGGCAGATGAAGTGTAAATCAAACTAGGGAGGTATAGAATTTATTGTCTTATCCAGAATACCTCCTGGATCGCATTAGAAAAAAAATACATACCATACATTAATCTAATAAAAAAGAAACTAGCGGTAAAAGATTAATAGTGCATAGAGCAGTAATTGCACCTCTCTTTCAGCCTTCAGCTTTCATAATATCACACTGCTGTTACAGCTGGAAAGATGAGTCATTAAGGTGAGTGTAATGTGACTTCAGACGATGATGATGAGAAATCGACTGAAAGATGAACCGTGTGTCTGACAAATCCATTTCAGCCCCCTCCCAGTGCTGCTCTGTAGGATGGGAAAGTCATTTTGTGTCTTTTCCATTCTGCTTCTATTCTTTCTCTCTCTCTCTCTCTCTCTCTCTCTCTCTCTCTCTCTCTCTCTCTCTCTCTCTCTCTCTCACTCTCTCTCTCACGCACACACACACACACAAACACATACACACGTGCTGACCTAGGTCATTTTTGGGGACATTATATAGACTTCATTTTCTGGAGACTTAACGTAACCCTAACCTTAACCACTGACCCAAAAATCAGCTTTTTACCAATTGGGAACACAGCTTTTGTCCCCAATTGGACAAGCTGTCCCCAATTAACTGGTGTTTAGTCTGAAATTTGTCCCCAAATGTAGCCTATGACAGACCCCCCCTCCCCCATCACCACCACACACACAGTGGCATGGCAGCAATATTTAATACAGATTAGTCCCAAATTCACAGCTTCATGGTCTTTGAATTCTTCTGTGAAGAAGAGGACACATTATCCATTCATCTATCAAATGCTCTTTTCTGGGGGAACGAGCCAGCTCAACAGCTGGGCTTCAGTGAGTAATGGGAATGGATTCTGCATTAATGGTTCAGTCCTCAAATGGTCTCTATATATACAGTACTGCACAAAAGTTTTAGGCACTTTAGATGTTTAGACTCTTATCTATTATGCAACACCATCAGGGAGGCCTCTGATCGGTCCCAAATGTATTCGACAGCATGACAACGGGCTCAAACATACAGTCAGAGTCATAAAGAACTATCTTCAGCAACAAAAAGAACAAGGAGTCCTGCAACAGATGTTATAGCCCCCACAGAGCCCTGATCTCAACATCATAGAGTCAGTCTGGGATTACATGAAGAGACAGAAGCAACTGAGACACCTAAATCCACAGAAGTGTGGCCAATTCTCCAAGATGCAGCAACAACCTACCTGCCAAGTACCTTGAAAAACTGTGTGCAGGTGTACGAAGGAGAACTGCTGCTGTTTTTAAGGCAAAGTGTTGTCACACCAAATATTTATTTAATTTAGGTTTCTTCTGTTTTCTGAACTTTGTATGAACAGATGAGCAGAACTGCTAAAGAGTATGATAATAAAACGGAACTAAAAAACACAACATATCTAACAAGAAGCCCTTGTTCTGTTTTTTGGTTAAACACGTGTGTGTGTTTTCGTGTTCTATTCATTCAACCTTGGAAATAAGGGATGTGGGTGTCTGTATTCATTGCACAATGACTATCTGTCTCTTTTTCAGATGTTTCTTCTCTTCTTCTCTCAAACACACACACTTGCAGGCTTGTTTCACTATAACTATGGGGACTTTTAATTATTACATTAATTTTCTTGCATCTTATGGTAGACTTTATCCAATTTTAACCTTAATCCTACCATCAAAAATCTTCCAAAATTAAACAACTCTGGGAGATTTTGGTGACCACAGCATAAATGGGATACCAGGAGGGCACATGCACAAACACACGCGCACACACACACACACACACACACACACACACACACACACACACACACACACACACACACACACACACACACACACAGAGTCTACCAGTGAGCGAGCTGGCTGGACAGTGTCATGGTCGGGGCAGAGACAGAAGACAGAGGGAGGTCTATTAGAGCTGCATTCCTCTGTGCGCAAACCCATGGACAACATGGTGCCTTCATTTATCTTGTTATCTGCAGCCTGTTTCTGTGTGTATGTGTGTGTGCATACACTTGTACATCTATCTTTGTGAGGACCAGTTTGAGTTTTAAACCTTGGAAGTGAGGACATTCATCCCCACGTTAGGGCGGGCCTACAAAGGGATGTGTGAGGGTTAAGACTAGGGTAAGGTTAGGAAGAAGATAAACTTGTGTTCAGACTGCAGTTAAAAGGGTTATATTTCATGAGAGATTTCCTCTCCCAGACATCATGTTTTCACTGTCAAACAACACACTAAACTACACACAAACTATACTGTTTGTTCATATTAAAGCTGCATAAAGTAAAATCAAATACAAGAAATTATGTTAACCTCATGCTATATGTTGCAGTTTTTGTAGTTTTTGCCTCCTGCCTCTATGTCTTTGGTATGTTTTTTGGGTTTTCTATCTTAATTGTATATGTATTTCATATTATAAATGATGTGTTTTCTGTTGACATTTTAAAGACTATTGCAAGGTAATATTCCCTGGTTACATCACTGGAAACAAGAGAAATATAGTTTAAGATGTAACCTCAAATGTCCTTTTTTGTCCCGACTGTGAAGGAATTTTCCTCCAGCTGTCTCCTCCTGAGTCATACCGACCTCTTCTTGTGGCCGTTGCCATGAGAACCCTGGCGCTAAAGTAAACTATCTTATAGCAAGATTTCTGTGTAATGACTTGGGCCAATGCAATCTGCCAGGCAGAGTCCTCTTATCTGGATGTGGGATGGACGCTGACAGGATAACTAGGCGTTGGTCAGTTCTTTCCCTCAGACTTCGAGGAGCATTTCACTGTGTCAATAACACTTTGAATTTTACCAGATGTCTCCTTGATCGATCAAGTTGTCACTAAATCTTTTTGCTGAAATACATCCAAAGCTCCAGGTGTTTCTGAATTAGATTAGATTAGCTCAAGATTTCCATAACACTGACCAACAGTACACAACCCGAAGATGTTCAGTTCACTATTAGTAAAGACTAAAGAAACCAGAAAATATTGGCTTTTATTTTTTTTTTAAAATAATGTCTGTCAATTGATTAATCGACTAATCGTTGCAGCTCCAAAACAAATACAGTTTATTATTTCTATTCTAATTGATTAATTTAAAAGAGGTCTCCACTGATTTAGCATCACACTTCTATAATAGACTCATGACGGACAGTAAAAAAAAAAAGGATCAAAATTGATGCAGCAGAACCAGAGATATGGTCCTTGTTATTTTATGCCTTCTTTCATGTCACAACCTGGCGCCTACATTACTCACAATGCAACAAGTCAGAGATTCAGGTGTGTTATGTAAGTAGCGACAAAAATAGCCTCAAACTTTAAGCCTCAAGCAGAGATGAGGAGAGCTACAGAGGTCTGGTACCCTCACTTTCTTCTAACTCCAAACCTCCAGATTTTTCCTTTTTTTTCATCTTCAGCCCCAACTGATGCTGACTCGAGTAACATCACATAAAACAATTTATCAGATTTCGTGCAGCTCCCTCTGGAGCCACAAAAGCCTTCATACTTTTTTTTTTCCCACATAAGCTGTAAAATCAGTGCGCTTCCCCTTTAAGAAGCTGTAATAGCAATAAGAAGTGCCTTTGTCAAACACTGTACAGGCTTACTAGCATTAACATCTTTCAGTCTCTTTGTATTTAAAATTTCTTGTGTTGTAATTATCATTCACATTATGTTTCATCACAACCATATGATTGATATTCCTCCTATGTTTCTTTGTTGTAATTTATTATTTTCTGCTGGGATCATATACGTTTCATCTAATCCTGTATAATAATCCAGGTCGTCATCAGTATAAATGATTCAGGTTACAAGCGTTCTTATTTTTCCTGTATTCATTTTAGAAAAGACAGGAAATGGTGTCTTGACTGTTGGTTTAAGTGAATAGTTTCTTAATATGAAACGCTCTCTGTCCCTCTAAATAACAGGTCTTTCATCATCTGTCCGCGTGTTGAGTTTAAAGTGTTGGAAGTCAAATATCCTGCAGAGCTGGTTGCCTTCTGGACGTACTGCCATGGTTACTAATCTCCCTGTTTAGCTGTCTCACAGGACTTTTAATAAAATTACTTTAGAGGAAGTGAGTGTGTTTCTGTGAGTGTGTTACCCAGAAAAGAGCTGTGAATTGAGAATAGCTTTAAAGGGCTCTAACATTACAGACAGACTTACTGAACAGTTAGTCAAGTGAAGTTTATTTGCATGACTTAATGTCACATGTAATGTCTCAGTGGGGCTATACATGTTCCCATTACCAATGAGTCCTAACAGTATCTAAGCAGACAAAGATATCAGCACATGTGGAAAATTAGACAAATCTTAGCAGAGGTAATTCAAAAACAGATCTTCTCTCTACAGATGGCTATACATGTAGATGTAAAGCTCAAATTATATTTTCTGCATATTAATTTTATCATCTGTTTATGTGTATGAGGGTCTGGGAACATTATGACTTTACTGTGTAAATACTACAATGTCATTATTCTTAAAATATAACTTTTTAGTAAATATTAAGCCTTCCATTCTTGATATTTTGCAACTTTTTACTTAAAATACAAGAACAATTTTGTTCTCCTAATATTTAAAAATCTTTTTTTCTTGTAAAATTCTACATTTTTTTATTACAACTTTATTCTAAAAATATTAAGACGATACTATATATATTTGGACTTTTTTCCTAAAAAAACAAAAAAACAAAACCTTTTTCTTTTTCAAATATTATGACTTTTTCACAAAATTCCAACTTTTTTCTCATAATCTAATTGGTCATGATAAACACATTTCGTCATAGACAATGGATGAAGAATAACAATTACAAAAAACCTAAGCTTTGCATTTAAAGGGATATACAAAGGATCCATTTATACTTTTATTTGAATAACTTTGTTTAGGCTTTCAGTAAGTATCAGTATATTCACTACAAAAAAAAAATAGACATACTGCAATGTTTGGCTGTTCCTCAAGCAGATGGTAAACAAGCTGATGGAGGTCAAGTAGCAAACTATACAAATGTCATTACTTTGTAGAAAGTTCATTCTACTTTTGTCTACAAACATTTATCAAGTTAGAAAAACACGATGTCACGTTGCACAGCAGAACTGGACGCTTCTGAGTTTTATCCAAAGGATTAGTGATTGCAACAAGTTGAGAAACTTTTCCTGTTGCCTGTTTGTTATACTTTATGTAAAAGGATAAATTATAGTTTTGCGGTTGCGGTACCAAGTGTATATGCTATTTGGAGACCACACTAACTTTGATTGGTCAGTTTGGGCTGCTTCCTGTGTGGTAGTGTTTGCTAACATCGAAGAGAAGATTGAGTGTTTAAAAAGAAGTATATCTTCTTTTGTATTTTGCGATCTACAAAAAGAAAAATATTTTCAGTGCAAAATTTGACCTCACTGTGATCGTGGCCCTGTGTTGTTCACAAAATGAATGAGTGAATGTAAACAAGATTACTATGTTTATATATATGTCCATCTTTCCGTCTTATTCTTAACTATAAATCAACCCCTATGCTGTACAATTTATGGTATAACCACTGTAACACCTTAATGGAGAAGCATCATTTGGAAAAAGACATTTTCTTGCAGGCCTTTCATCACAGGACCTCCATGAAGGAGTCAAACATGGCTGTTAGATTTGTGTCACAACTTCTGAGCCTCCACTGGCCTCCTCCTCCTCCTCTGATGTTAACCTTTTCACCTCCACACACACATTGATCTAAAAGCCAAAAAATCTGATAAGCAGCTGACATTGAGATGGTGTTGACTTGACTTTTACCAGAACATCTTGTTGGAATCAAGCTTCCGTCAACATGTCACGATCCTCTAGTTGTCCAACCCAAACACAGAAACAATAAAAAGCCAGAACAAACATTTCTTGTGTGTTGAGTCTGGTCTAAAGAGAACTTGGAATGACCCGTCAGAACAAGGCAGGTTTTAGGTGTTAACTCTCCACGAGAGGAGAGAATGGAAGCATTTTTAGTGTCTAGATAAAAGAAATCATACTGGAGTGTACCTGAGATGCTGATTTAAATTCTGATATGTGGATTAAGTGATCAGTGACCATTCAGGTGATTACTGGCTTCATAAATATACAGATTTCTCATTTTGATCATGAAATGATAATTGATTTCAGAAATCTGACCAGTAGCAGGGATTCAGATAATTTACTTAAGTAAAATTAGATAAGTATTACTAGCAAGATGTGCTTTAAATCAAAAGTAAAATCCTTATCTAAGGTGTGGTTGGAGTAAGGTACAGCAGCATATTGCTGCAATCGTGACAAAAAAGTTTCTTGTTATAATGAGAAATTTTTCTTGTTTTCTTGTGATAAGATGCATGTGGTCCATTAAGGGTGCTGGGGCGCCTCCCCTCCTGCAATTCCACTTGTGAAATACATATTTTAATGAAAAATCATTTTTGTTAATTAATAATTACAGAAATGTGCAATGAAAAAACGCTGCCTACAATCTTTGTCTGTGAGGCGAAGGGTGTACTTTTCTTTTGTGTTATGTGTGTAATATGTTTGGCTTTTCCTGATGGCCCCTAATTGGTTGAAACCGCATGCGGAAAATATGTGGATCTGGGGCGGAAAATTTTACACCCAAGAAATGTTGCCAGATTGGGTGATTTTCTGCCCAACTGCTGCTTCGTCATTAGATAACATTTATCCCCTGAAGGCAGGCAAGACGTACACAGATCGTTGTGGTACTGTGGTGATAATTGTAAAGTGAAAGCAGTTGCTAAGTGGCTACCAAACTTACTACTACTACTACTACTTACTACTACTACTTTTTTAAACTTTTAGGAACTGCTAGCCTAGCCGCTAGCCACCAGCAGCTCTCTGCTACATTGTATGGCACAGAGCTACTTAGGGCCGTAGCCCCATCTAGTGGAAAAGTCCTGTGATCCTTTATGATATTTTTCATGTTATTCTGAGATGTTTTCTCATTATTACAATATACCAAATTATTCAATTTTTATATGAAACTTTTCTTGTCATAACAACATCAATTTATCTTCTTATTTCACAGAACTTTTAAGAGTTAACTTTTAAAAGTTGTTATAACAAGAAATAGATCCAGTCAGCCTAAAGAGAAGATATTGTAGCATATATCGACTAGAAAAAGTGAATATTACTGGAATTACTACACTTCATATTGAAAATTTTAATTTGGGAAAGATCATGGTTATGGCTAAAAAAAAAAAACTAATATTAATTGAAGGTTTGTGACAGGACACAAACCCCAGTCTTCTACACAAGAGTCAGATGTGTTACATGCTGCCGGCGGATATAAATTCTGCATTGCAAATTCATCCAAAATGTACATAATTTCTATGGATACTGGGCTGGAACAACTTAACTTGTCTCAGCAAAGTAGTTGAAACAACTTGCATCTTGCAGATGTGACACTAAAATCCAATCTGATCCAATTCAGTGCAGGTTGTGTAACTACCCACACAGAGATGAAAGTGATTTGGGAAGAGGATAAGAGAAAAAGTAACCTGAAGAACTATAAAAACAGCTGGTTCTCTGTGTTTGCATGTGCGTAAATGCTCTGTTTATTTGTAATGGACTCACACCAGTGCTCTCACATTTTGATGGCAACGACGATTTTTAATATCACTGTAATAACACAAAGTCAGCTATGGACTCCACATCTGTCCCAACTGAATTTGTTTGTGTGTAAGTGAGAGAAACAGACCTTCAACCAGACGAAAACTGACCAACATCCTACTTGACTTTGAGGTGATGCCAGCCGCAGGAAGGAGGGAAGGAAACAAAGAAGAAAGTCTTTTTGTGAACTGCAGACCTGGGAGTCTTCCAGCAAGGAACGAGAGTGAAATTACAGGATCTTAAAATCTGAAAAGGAACAACCTGCTTTCTTTGACATCAAATCAAATGGCAGCTGTTAATTTGAAATGGACGACGACAAAAGTCTGGATTCATATCCAGAGTCAAGCTCCATTACTGAAGATGAAATATGTGTGAAATAACAATGAAATCGGATTACTGCAGCACTGCATAAGAAATTATTACAGCAAAGGAAGAACAGAAATAAGAAATAGAAAAAACTGGCATTAACTAGTGCCGGGTGATATGTATATATACAGATAACCATATATATGTACCATATGTATATGTATAACCATATATGTATATATGGATTAGAATATTCTCTCAGCATATGTCACAATATGACAAATGTATGCAAAATTACACATTAAATCATAGTATTCAATGCAGGAATCTGTGTCCCACTGTAGTCTATTATACCAGACAAAACTCCCAACACGTACAACAAAAACCTTATGAGCTAATTATTTTAGTTTTTAGTTGCTTTTGCTCAGATACATTAATCCAGACAGCATATGATGATGTCATCATGATAGGATTAAACCAAAAGATGTTAAAAGGATAATCAGTGTTACAGACTCTTTAAAACTGCACCAAAAGTTGCTTGTTGACATTGTGTGCTGATTTGCACACGTGACACAATTGTGCAATGATTTTCATATCAGGATGTTTCTTTAGACATCCATGAAAGTGATAGAAAAGATACACATATATTCAAATAATCTTTCAGCCATGAACTCAAATTAAGTTAAAACCTGAATTATTATTTTTTTGGCCACTTGGGGGCAGCACAACAACCTGTAAAGTCAACATTATCACCTTAGAAATTAGGTTGTATACTGTATTAGCAAATAATTGCTTATTTACATCCAGCAGACAGCAGCATTCATTTGGAGTTGCGTTAGTGTCCACCTGATGAAAGTAAATCCAATATTCAACCTCCTTTAAGTTCTGGTTTGGTCTCCACCAACTCCTGAGAGAAATAAGCTATTGATGTTGTGCTCTACTTCGCTCACTCTAGCTGATAAGTTTTTCTGTCTGTGCTGTTAGTGTGCTGGACAGGTAAAGTACAGCGGGTTTATGAGAGCTTTTGCCAAAAACAGCTGTGGTAACAACTCTTAATGATACTAAAAAGCGCCACAGAGCTGAGGGGAGTGGGGTGATAATTCAACATCTTTCACATTAAACATAATTATTTGATCTATCGTTAATACAAAATACTGACTTTAGAGAGAAGCTTTAATTTATTCTCTTCATTCACATTGATACAGACCGTAGAACATAAGGATCTTTATATTAGTGAGAAAGTTGCAAAGTTGGAAATATTAAAAATATGATTGAATTGTTTCCCAGCACACAACAGAGTTTACTATTTCATCATTAAAACAGTAAGTAGAAACATTTAAATGAGGAGTGCAAGAGTTTGTTTTCATATATTCACATGAGATTCACTTGACAGCTGGCAGGAAATGTCACAACTAATTTATCAGCAACTGTGTTTACTGATTAAACATGCCTCACAGTCCTGTCTGTGTTGAATCAGAATCAGGTTTGCAATCAACTATGGTCGATCACCACAATAAAACAATTGTACCACATACCGAATGCTACAGTTCACAAACTTCAACCCACAACAGACACATCATGGAGCAAACAGCTCCAGCAGTACAGCTGCAGTGAAGGAATGAGCTTTGATTGTTTAGTGGCAATTGTTTGCTTTACTTGGCCTGGGAACCAGAGAGAGAGAAGGTAAATGTGTTTAACAGGGGATGACTGAAGAAACTAAGTATTTTGTCTGTTGTATTCAGGCCCTGGACTGAATAAAGTGTTATAAAGGCTAGTCTGACCACTAGACATTTGCTGTCTGTGGTGATTTTTCTCAGACTGTCTCAGACTGGTGATGTTAAAGGGGTCACCTGCACAGTGATGAACCCACAGAATATAACCCAACTCTGCACCTCTGAGGAGCTTTTCTAGCCCTTTTTAGTTAATTGTTTTGATTTTATGACAGTTTCTGGCAGCTGTTTTCAGTAAAAACTCTCACAAAACCCCAATAGGTCCTTTTCCATCCACCCGTTTTTATTTGGATTTCCAATTTATAAAAAACCTGAGTCGTAATGCTGACAATTCAAAATATCGCAAAAAAGTTTGGCTGAGGTGGAAATTTGGCGCATCCATAAAAAAATGTCACAAAGTGCAATGGAAACAAATTTAGCAATTAAATCATGATGTAAACATTTGACTTACTAAATGTCCGTATACATTTCCGCTTCACTGAAGAGATGAAAATTAGCGTCAGACTAAACCTCAGATTTGAGTGGCGTGATGAGGAGACTGTAAAACCTGCTTCTTCTGGAATGATTTAATGTCCCAGACAAATAATGCCACCAGCTGTTTATCTTGATGAACTAATTCCAAATATTTACTGGAAATATTAAATTTGGATGGAAACCTAGCTACCGTACTCTACCTACCCAAAAACTAGCTGGTGAATAAAGTAGAACATCTGTTGCTCTGTGTCTGCTGGATGTGTAATTTGGCAATCGTTTGCTAACACGTTAGCCGTACCAATTTCGTAACAGGTGAGTCTGTGAGTTTTTCTGCCCTGAAATGCTCAGAAAATCAGTTCATGTACAGCTTTACCGGTTTGAATTCAAGATTTAAAATGACAGATTGTTTTAGGTGGAAAAAATATTCAGCTTTTGTCAATATTGGTGCTTTTTACAGTTTGTGAAACCAGCTTGGTGGGAAACCTGCTGGATTACTTCACTGAAACAAAACAACAGGCAGGCACTGTTCTTCCATAGGCAATAGCACCTGAAACTTTAAGAGTTTAAGGTACTGGTACTGTAGGATTAAAAGGCTGAGGAAAAAGTCACCCATCACTTGTTTATCCTCTTCAGTATAGCCAAAGACACCAAGGAGGGGGGAGGGAACAATATGAGGAGGAAAGGTTTTAAGGGAAATGTGGTTTTAATTTTACACACCACTGGTGTCACATACAGTCTGTCAGTGATCTCTAAATATGACCTCATGTATTTACAGTAATATAAACACATATCACAATCCATTTGACAGTGATTTATTGATGTTTAAATCTCTTTCCGGCAGTACAGCTACATCTGAAGAAAACTGATGAAGCTACTTATGTCAGATTTGTTGTGTTCCACTGGGAATAATACTTTTAAACACAAACCACTTGTTTGGCACAGAGTCATGATCCTATTTAATCCATTCATACATAACTGCTGTCATGGGTTAATGCCTGGTCATCACCATTCACACACAGCCTTGTTGTGCAGCTGTGGCTACATACACATCATTGCTAAACCACTGAATTATACTAGAGGTCATATAAATATATTTTCTAAACAGCGTCATTTACTTTGTCATTAAAACTGGAGATTCAATGTGGTGGCTGCTATGGATGGCATGTCTGAAGTGTAATTTTGCAGGAGCCTCTTTTGTTTATTTGGTCATTTTAAGGGAGGTTATTGCATCAGTGACTACACTGTGCAGTTATGTTGTTGTTCTGTGAGGGGTTCAGCCAGCTGTAACTCAGCTGCAGGAATGTCTAAATGAAGTGACAGCGGTGGCGGTGTTTGTTTGATTTCTAAGCGTGGACCTTGTCTGATGTGGCAGACATCAAAGTGAGGCTCTCGCTGTGGGAGGCTGAATGACTTAATAGATGTGTGTGTATGTGTGTGTGTGTGTGTGTGTGTGTGTGTACAATAGAAGTACCTGTTTTCTGCCTCCTGTTGGGGCGGTTGTGTATTTCCTGGAATGATGTTGGGGGGGTTTAAATGAATATCCAAGTTTATGTCCCTCTTCTCAACTGCATTTACAGTACATTAACAAAGCATATTATCATTATTATTTTAATTTCATGGATGCTCACTTATTTTTACAACTTCTTGTTTTACTTGTTGATTTAGGGGACCAAATTGATTGACAGACCTTTAAATACCTTAACTAACAATTAAATCTAAAGATATTAAGATTTTCTGTACTGCTGTTTACATTAGAAATCCTACTAAACACAAAACTTGGACAGGTTAAACTTTTAATAAAGATCAGCCAAGAAACATGCATCCAAATAAGACTCCAGTGATATATTCTGTGGGAAACTACCTGTAATTATCCAATTACTAATGGGGCTATGGATTAATCAATATTGATTAATCTTCTGATTATTGTCTCAATTAATCAATTAATTGTTTGGTCTATAAATCATCAGAAAACTCCCATCATAATATACTAGAGCACAAAGTGATGTCATCAAATGTCTTTATGTCCGACCAACAGCCCAAAAACCCCAAATATTTCATTTATTATAATGTAAGACCAAGAAAAGCAGCAAATTCTCACATTTGAAAACCCAGAAACTTCAAATGTTTGGCAGTTTTTCTCAAAAATGATTTATAGATAATCAAAATAGTAGCTAATTAATTTTCTTTTGATCGATTAATCGTTCCAGCTCTAAATGGGGGATTTACGGGTGTCATGCTTACATCTTGATATACTGATTTACTTTCTCACTCAAAGAAGAGAAGTGGGGAGTATGTTTTCCTCAACATGCATCAAAACTGTAAAAGTTGCATTACGTTGCCCAACTAGTTTACAGCACCCATAAAGTGCACATGACTGAGACATGTATGCCAACAAAGCAATAAAACATGTTTCATTTTGTGGGTCATTTCAGCCATGAAACTTAATAGGCTTTTGCCCGTATTGAGAAACAACAGTTGAGGGTTAATTTGACCTGATGGAGACAAAGGAAATTACACAAACAGACTCAATGCAAAACTCAACTCAGGCAAAATCCAAGTTTAGAGGGAAATAAAACCAAAATAGGATTGAAAAAACAAAAAATGCAACATGATGTAGTGGTAACAGTAGTGTGATGACTACTGTAGCCACAGTAACTCCTCATTAACTAAAAACAACAACTTTTACTCATGTGTTTTTACATTTTAAAGAACGCTATGGAGTTTTAGACCACTAGAAGCACTATGTGGTCACTATGTGGTCACCATGTGGTCAATGGTTTCATCAGTGGGTGCCTGTTTTTGGTCAAAATTTGACCAGACTATTTGCACTGTTTGCACTTTTAAGGCTGCTAAATCAAACCGTGTGCTCCAGTCTTTTCTCTCTGAAGTTTGATGTGAGAAGCACCTGATTCAGTTGCACATTGCTGGATGATGTGCAAAGAACCACTTTTTACTTGTGTCCCTGTTTTTGTCTGAGCATATGCATGAGCATGTGGGTGTAATTAATTACACATTCCTGCCAGTGATTTCCTAATATTCCAGGAAAGGTAGTGATGAGCCGCAAAATTCGGGGAAAAAGAAGACAAACAAGCTAACAAACATGAGTGTAAACAAGGCAGATTTTAATTATTATAAAGAAAAGTCATCTCCACAAATGTTGTATGCAGCAAGAAATGCAGTAAAATTGTTTGTTAGATGTCAAGGATACACACAATGTGTTTTGGTTTATAAACTCTGTTTATAAGAAACTTCAAAGCAAGGAAATAATATTTCATACTTGCAGCTCAACGGTATTTTGTATATTAAGTGTCAGAGTAGTGGGCTATCAACATCAATACAGATCATATATTTTAGTGTTAAACAATTTCCAGGAAAGAGCTAGCAGAGACTGGATGTCTTTCAAGCTTGCCTGGGACACAAATGTTTGATCAAGTTTTTGTTATACAGCATCAAAATAATTTTTCTCACATTATTTGTTAATTCTTTTGTTCCAAGTTGTCATCAAACTAAACACTGTTGGAAACTAACGGCCGCTCAGCGCTGAGATGCCAGCTCTCATAATTTTGCATTGTATATTTCTCTGTACTTCACTCAGCTTCTGCACCACAGTTAGCTAGATCAACCCTCCATGTAGGCAGGTGTGTGTGTGTGTGTGTGTGTGTGTGTGTGTGTATGTGTGTGTGTATGTGTGTGTGACTTGAGCACAGCCTGCCCTGAGTCTTTGGAATCTGTTGTTGCTTTATTAGTCTGCTAGTAAAACAGAAGAAAGAGTAATTTGGGCGCCTGCTATTGTACTCTCGAAATACCTGGAGCTTAATCACAACCTCTCTTGCAGATTTATAAAATCACTGTAGCTGTTTATGGAGAGCTACATCAGTGAGGCCTGCTGCTTTTATTTGTGTTGGAGTTATTTACACACCACAGTGTCCCACTTTATTGGATTTCATGACCTTAATTGGCTTGAAGCAAAACTGAATATGTGAAGTTCTGCATGTTTACAACTTATTCTTTGAGGATTTTTGAGGTGAGGGCTTCAGTCGTTTACCTTATTAACCTACAAGTAATTCATCACAATCACCAAATATATAACATGTTGTCAGTCAACACTCTTTGTTCCACTTCATTTTCAGAAATGCAGTTTCTACGAGCAGGATTTAATGGTAAATGACAACGGATGCCAAAACTGTTTATAGAAACAACCTGTTTAAAATCAACAGTGACTTGGTACTATAAATGAGGAATATGGAAATGTGTTATAGGAAATATACAGACTTATAAACTAAGAAATATGCTATAAAGGATAAAATTCAAATGTACCAAATAGAGTTGTGAAGTGTTAGGGGACGCTAGTTCCTGAAGTGCTTTCCTTCATTCTGTATTCCCATTTCAAATTTTTTCTTGAAAAACATACTGACTTAGGAACACACGACTCTCACAGATAATGTAACAATCTGATAGGTTTATATTGTGACCACCAGTTTCAATTATTTCAACTTAGTTTCTGAGATATCATATTTTGCCTGTGATTTTGGCAACCAGTCAAGAATACTACAATACCCATGAGTGCTGGCTGCCATTGTTATGGAGAAGAAGCCAGTCACGACCCGAACGGGAACAGTAATGAATTCAAAGTGCTTCGCTGTTGAAATTGTCAACAATAGCCATAGTTGTGAATTTACTCAAAAGTGACCTAGAAATTAAAACTGAACCGTCTCACAGTGCAGATCAGGGCAGGAAATTAACTTTTTTTAAAAAATGAAATATATTTCGGGATCATTTTGGATCATTTCTAGGGCAATTTTGTCAATTGCTTATAATTTATAATGCAAGAACACTTAATGGGTAAAGATACTCACACCGAGGTATAATCCCAGTTACAGATTATACCTGTGTGAATATTTTTACCCATTTAATGCATATTTTATTTTCAAAAGTATAAAAAATAAACACAACATTACATAATGTCACATTTAAACATCTCAACAACATTGCTGTTTTTTGGCATGTTATGTTTGGCACTCTATGGTTTAAAATAACCTCCACTATGACAGCTTTGGTAGCTTTTTTATGCACAGGGCAGACTGGGAGAGGATCAGCGACTGTCGAGATTTCTAACGTACTTTATTTTGAACTGAGTATGACTCGGCTGGAAGTATGACAGGTTTGTGAGTTAAAAAACGCTCCATGTGTAACGTTACTGTTTGTAGCTGTCGCGGCTGGGAGGAGGGGGCGGAGGTTGTGCAGGTATGGAAGCCTAGCTGTTCCAGCCATTTCCCAGTCACACTTTGAATACAGAGCAACATCTGGACAAGCTTTGCAAAACGTATTAAGACTTTGTTTAACTGTTTATTTTATGAGGGCATTCAAAAGCCCCCGTCATCCCAATTCCAAGGACAACTTTACTTTTTTAGGGGCATTTTGCCCTGAGCCCCTGCTAATTTCCAACCCTGGTGCAGATTGTAAAATCAGTTTTCTCAACACCATAATCTTTAGCTTCTGCACGCTGTTAGCGCTGCATGTGACCGAATTTTAAGCTTACCGATCGTCTGTTTCTTGCTGAAATGCACTTTAGGAATCATAGTTAACTTCTACCCTGAATTTTTATGTACACAGTCTTGTACCTTTGACTTTTTTTAAAATCAAAGAACCAGATAATTTCTAAACCAGTTGTTCATCTTTTCTACTGATGTTTTAACTGGGAGAGTTTCATGCCAATCCAAGCTGTAGAAGTGCTCAAACTGTGAGTGACGTAACATTGTTTATGGGAAAAGTGAACAGGATTTTTACTTATTTTTCCTCCCACTTTGCAACTCTCATCATGGCAACCACACAACCATGATGACACTACTTTCTAACAAGTTTCTTTTCACAATTTCTTATTAACCGCAAATTTTTTCTGCCATCAAGGAAGCATAAAAATTCTTTGGGATACTGGAAACACAGAGACAGAAAAAAGTGAACACCATGGAGGGAGAGAATGAGGTCTGGTCCAATTAGTCTTGACATGTTAATGACTTGTGTTTGACTGCCTGAATGAGCCTGTCTGCTGACTTTTGGGACTTCCTTTTGTACAGGAATGAAGGACTGACTTTTCTCTGTATGTCTGTGTGTGTGTGTGTGTGCTTCTCTTATGATGGACTCCAACTGGGAACGCTGGACCTTCTCCAGACTCTTTTCTTCAGAAAGGACCCATAACCACAGTACAGAAATGCATTAGAAAAGGCTTTATGTTCTCAGAGCCAATTTAAAGGCCCTGGGACTGTGTGTACATCTGACATACATGTCTGTGTGTGTGAATGAGTGTATGTAGTGTGTGCATGCATGTGTGTATGCAGCCATGTGTGTGGTTTGTGAGTGTGCTTGTGTATTTACATAGATCTAGTCTTTACATGTCTCTGAAAGCCTGTGTCTTTGAATGTGTTATGCATGTGCGTGTATATGTGTGTATATGAGTTTGTGTGTAATCTGTTTGTTTTTTGTTTTAGGCCTATACAGTATGTCTATATGTGTTGAATGTATACAGGCATATGTGTTTCATAATCATGTTTATGTGAGTACTTTTACTATGATTGTGCAACAAGTCCTTCAAATTAAATGAAAAAAATACACGATTGGTCCATGCACTCCAAAACGATACAAGCATTTTCTGATCTGACGCAACTATCGGTTGTAATCGGCAGGATGACATCATTTGTCTGCGCCTTTCAAAGCTGTTATAAATCCCTTATGAAAAATAAATATGTTTTATGATGTGGCAGCGCTATGGTCTGGTAAGGTTTAGAGAAAGATCATGGTTTGGATTAAAAGAAATGCTTTGTTAAAGTTTGGGAAACACTGTGAGAAACTTCCTTTAGGTTAGGAGACCTTTGTCGTCATGGTTATATAACCATGTGGTTAAAGGATAGGTTCACAGTTTTTCAAGTCTGTCTTTAATCAATAGTAAGGTGCCCATATGAACACTGACACATTTCTTTATGTGATCATTCCTCCTCTTCATACTGACCATTAGAAGATCCCTTCATAATGTACTTACAATGGAAGTGATGGAGGCCAAAATTCACAAGCCTCCTGTGCAAAAATGTATTTAAATGTTTATCTGAAGATAATATGAAGTTTCAGCCGTCCAAATGAGTCAAATCTACTGGATAAATTTCAAAGTTTAAGTCTTGTTAGTGCCAAATTCCCTCTTTTTGATACTATCCTTCTACCAAAGTTCAACAAAGAAACACTGCCCAGGGAAACAAAAAGGGGGAATTTTATACTAAAAGGACTGGAAGATATCCATTTTATCTGACTAACCCAGACAGCTGAAGTCTCATAGAAGCTTGAGATAAACTTTTAAATTCATTTTTTGCACAAAACAAGGACTGTGGATTTTTTCCCCCCCATCACTGCATTATATGTGCATTTGGAAGGGATTTTTTTAATGGCCAGGAGGAATGATTAAATGAAGCAAAACCTCTTGCAGTGTTCATATGGGCTTCTGACTGTTTTAAGAAGGACTTATCCTTTAACCTATCCTTTAAGCTTAGGGGACAATCGTGGTCACGTTTTAAAAAAGCACTGTTGACTCACGGTTGAAAATGTGAAATGAACAGCAGTGTCCTTTGTTAAAGTCTGATGTTTTGTTGATCCATCCACCCACCCCAAAGTTTGTTGCAGTATAATAATGTCAATGCCTTTGCTGCTGTTATAATTACTACAGCCACTAGAGGGCTTCTGTCACTTCAACGTAAATATATGCTGTTTTGGGGCACTTGCACATTCGAGTGATCCTGTCGCTGTCTTCAGAGGACAGTCTTGACTGTGTGACTCATGTTTATGTGTTTATTGTGTGTCTTTATGTGTGTTTCTGTTTCTGAATTGGTGTTTATGCACATGCACATGTGTGAGTTTTTCTGCATGTTTTTGCATGAATATGGACATGCATATGTAAATATGTGTGTGTGCTTGTGTGTGAGTTGGCACACGCTTCATTGTCTGTGATGTTGGACTTACTCTCCTGTGTGTGTTCAAGGAGGGAATTTGAGGGAACATAAACAGACCGAGATCAGAAACACCCCATCTTCAGCAGCCAAAATGCTGATTGTTTTCACAAGGGTGTGGTTTAAGACATTTAAAGTTTCTCTTTAAAGTCGTTAGGAGTGGCACTTTGGGGTGTCAGATTTACCCTCTGAAAGTTTTTCTATGGACAGACTTAGCCAGACACATATGGTCTACATTCAAGAAAGGTTTTTTTTTTAACTTGTATCATTTTGTAAATGAGTATGTGTTTTCTTAAATAACCTCAAAGGAGCTAAAGGAACCTAAAGCTTGTGGTTGTGTAAAATTAGCCTGTCATTGTTTTGCTAATGGTCAGGTATGCCGATGTGTGCCAGTGACCCACAGACCTTATATAAGTTGGATGTTTCTATATGGTAGAGAAAGTATGTTCTTCAGCAAAAAATATCTTCCAGAGTTGAACCTCAAAGAAAGTTCAAAAAGCAGTGAAAGAAAAGAGACAGAGTGGCCACAAGTGAAACTTTGGCCCTCCTTAAATTCTGCTTTTTGGTCCCAATTAAAACTCTAGACAGTCTAACATTATGCTACCAACTAAAATGCAGTCATACTAAGTCATTTGTGTTAGCTAGTTTAGTTTGCAACTTACCTAGTTAGTCTAGTTAGATCAATATGGTTTCTATTTTTAGCCATGTTAGCGGGATAATTAGGGTCTGCCAGTCCACCTTTGGTCCACACTGAAACTCAACATCTACTGGATGAATTGCCATGAAATCTTGTGTTTAGCTATTTAGTTTTAGATTATTCAGTATGTATTTAGTCCAATATGTTAGTTTATGACCAAATATTTATGTAAGCTAATGACATTCTTATCATCCTCAGCTGCACTGGTCTTTAGTGCTAATTAGCAAGCATGCTAACATGCTAAAAGAAGATGGTGAACATGATGAACATTACCTGCCAAACATCAGCATGTTAGCATTGTCTTTGTAAGCATGCTGATGTTTGGCTTAGTTTAAAGCACCATTGTTTCAAAGTACAGTCTCACAGAGTTGCTAGTGTGTTTGTAGACTCTTAGCCTTTTTTACTTACATTTTCACAAGTGCTCCTTGTTTGCTGTTTTTTTGTCCGTTAGATAACTTTTCAAAGAGGGTGTTTCTTCTGCTCCATCTATTGAAGTTTAACTAAATCAATAAGAATATCTCTACCACCTGGAAACATTTTTGATGTATAATTCCTCCTTTGTCACTGCCAAAATTGGATTTTGATGTAGCAGGAAAAGTTGATGTAAAACATAAAATACAAAAATTACTCTCCTTCTGTGGTGACGAACAGATGACTAAACCCAGTTACTACAAAAGCCAGAGACCAAAACAAACCAACGCTGTGTCAGAGCACAGGGCCAGGGACACACCAATTAAAGACATGTTTGTTGCCTACTTCTACTTGGCAGTAATAAGCCCGTTACCTATCAATGTAAGACATAAACTCTTGTTGAAGATTTCATGGCATAAAAGAAGAGTAACAAACCTACCATCATGTTTTCCAGCAATTAACTGGCTAAGGAAAAGAGCCATGCCAAACTTGTGAGCTGCATGTTTGCTCCGACTGGAAAACATGACTCAGCTGCACCTACACTAAGTTAAAATGAAGCATGTAGATCATGTTTTAAGGTCTGCAGCTTGGAGGAAAATAAACTTGTAAACATCCTCAATCATACCTTTAAAATACAAGCATCTGTAAAAACTAGACTTTCTATAAATGGCAGGTGGATGTATAGATCACTGAACTAATTTCACTCACAGGACTAAAACACACCAATCCTTCCATATGTTGCATGATTCTGCCTATGATGAAAGGTGGTAATAGACCAATAGATCCCCCATCCAGCCCATAAAAACAGATATAAAATGTGTAAATCCTGTTCAAACCTCCTGTCATGGACACCCAGGCAGTTATCAACCCAAACTCTGTCTGTGAGGCAATATATAGGCCAATTGCTCGCTATTAAACTGTGGTTTAAATGTTTGCTGGTTTTATACAACCTGTTATTCTGAGAACAGGCTCATTTGTAGCTGGCCAAGATGCAACCAAAAACTACCCTTCCCTTTGTAGAGAAAAAGAGAGTTCTTTAATGGATCTATGGTTGGGATTTATTTAATTAAAATGCTGAGAAATAAGAGGAAATAAATAAAACAGTCATTAACTGTATGTAAAGATCCATATGAACACAGTTTTACAAAAGGTTCTGCTATACTATGCCATAAGGCCAAAATAATCAAACAATCTTTTCATAGAAGTGCATGGGCCTTCTGCATGAGTCAACATGCATGCAAGGATAATGAAAAGCAATGTAATACATAACTAAGCTCAAATGTAACCTTTTCACTGGTAGTTTTTGGCATCTATGCTATAAAGGCAAAATCTAAAAATATACTGAAAACATAAAACCATGAGAGAAAATCAGGATATCTGACTAGTTTGAACAGGACAGAGAGAGCTGGATCAGAAAGGTTTCTGTTGTGGTAACTGCACGTAGATCACTTCAGTTTCCAGCTCATGTGTGTTTCATGTGTTTGAAATATGAAGTAACTCTGACAACTCCCAGAAACCACGTACAACACACTGTGCCAGTCATTATTGTATCATAGTTTATAGATTTTACAGCAGCTAGTTAAAAGAAGACACTCTGTCAAAACGTCCCTGTAAATTATGCTCATTTTAAGTCCATACACACATCCAAGCCAGGATTGGAAACGTATTCTCTGGGCTGCCTGTGATGAGAAGACATAAAATTATGAGGAAGAAGAATAAGAGGAGAATATTATTTTATATTAGACAATAAAATAACGTGGTGATGAAGAGAATGGTGATGGTAAAATTGTGTGTGATGATAAAACCATATGCTGATGAAGATTAATGATGATCTTGGTCACTAGTGCATATAAGGTCAAGTGTATTTATTATTCTGTATTTTTGGTGTGATGCAGCTCACTTTATGGAGGATACCTGTTTTTCATTTGAAAAGTAAGTTTTTAATCTAGTTCTTGCATAAACATCTACAGTTTACATCAGTTTTGTGAGTGAAAGAGTAATTAGAACCATTAATGGTCATTCAGTTGTCTGTTGTCTTCCCTCTCAGTTGGTTGAGGGTGAGTGTGTTGATATGCAGCATACCATTTGTCTATGGTTTACTTCATACTAAGAGGTATGATTATTTTGGTATAATGCTTGTGAGATGAGGATAGTAATCAAATTAGAGCTGCAATGTTAGTTGATTGGCAGAAAATTAATTGGCAACTATTTTTATAATCGATTAATCTTTTTGAGACACTTTTCAAGAAAAAAATACAAAGATTCTCTTGTTCAAGCTTCTTAAATATGAATATTTTCTGGTTGGTTGTGGACTGCTCATAGAGAGAAAACCAGACATTTGAGGTTGCACCTCAGGCTTTGATTGACATTTTTCACCATTTTCTTACATTTTATAGACCAAACGACTACAAACCATGATTCAAGAAGCTTGAAAAGCAATCTTTAGACAACCAGTCATGCTTGTTTCAAAATTGAGCAAAAGCTGATCATGTCAACAACTCGATCTCGATCAATATGGCATAACTTTAACAAGCTACTAGGACTTAAGAAAAACCATACATGAAAAACACATCGCTCAAGAAATGATCTACTTTGTTGTGTGCCTGTATATTGGCAACAGGAGTAAATAATTGCCCCATCAGACCTGAGCATATAAATTATGTGCCAAATGTTAAATCTGCCTAATTCAGACTTATGAAAAGCAGGAGAAATCCTGCTTTTAGTCCATATGTATGTATGGTATGGGGGTATGGAGTAAAACTGTTAACTCAGCTCAGCCCACAAAACTTCTGGGAATTGAAGTCTTCAAAATTAAGTTACTTCTTGCAACTCTGTGAGCCAGCAAAACATGTCTCTTAAGTAATGGCACTCCTCTTGAGCTGTGTCAGCCACAGCAAGTGACTACAAAAGCAAAGCTTCTCCAGCAGGCGCCTCTGAGATGATATACATAAGTCTGGTTTCTGGCATAGAGACCAGCTATCATGGGAATTGAACACATGACCTTTCAATTGCCTCCTGATGAGAGCTGACAGAGCTCCTTCCTGTCTGCATGGAGATAAGGCTTCGGGCTGGGTGCAGGGGTGAAAACTGCTGCCACCCACGGATGGCCGCAGGGATTTTAAAGGCTGTTTGAGATCCCCTCTACCACCAGCCCCGGATTTTACCACCACAAACCAATTTTCTCAGTTCCCCTGCATATTTGTCACCCTCACCACTATCAGCATCAGACAAGATTGTCATCATCGGAGACTCCATTGTGCGAATTCTGGACATCGCGGTTGACCACAAACTTTTTCATGGTTTTAGAGAACACTGTTTCCCCAGAGCATTTAGTCCAGACAGTCAACACAGACCAATCTGCTACTCTTATTATTATTCAGGCTACAAAGATCAGAAGATTTTATTCACTTCACAGCAAGACAAAATCTGCTCGCAAAATTATGATATTTGGCCCACTCCCTGTCTTCAACCGTGGCAGTGAAGCTTTCAGTCGTCTGCTTTCCCTTAATGACTGGCTTAAAACCTGGTGTTTTGCAACACTTAAGATTTCAACAACTGGAACTGTTTCTGGGGTAGGCCTGCATTGTTCAGAAGGGATGCGCTTCACCCGAGTAGAAACGGGACGTTAGTGCTGGCAAACAACTTCATGGGCCATTTATTATGACAAGGGGACTTGTAACGACAAAACAGTGTATTCCTACATATAGACTGGTAAGAAATTCACTGCTTGAAAATTTCGTACATAGTCATATACACTGCTGTTTACAATACTGAAACTGTTATTTCTGATAGGAATGTCTTCAATAATGAAAATATTATTTCTGATGGAAAAATCAAAGCACACAAACAGTTAAAGAGAACGTCTAGTTTAATTACTGTACCCCTGTAAAATCGTAGCCCAGCAGAAAAGTTCAGACATGAACAAAAGGTAATCATGGCTCTGTTAAACATCTGGGCACTTACTAATAAGAATTTTGTTGTAAATGATCTTAGTGATTAGTGAATATAAGCTAGATTTTATTTTTCCGACTGAAACATGGCTTGGTTCAGATGGAGCGTCTCTTGTAACTGAAGCCTTTCCTCCAAATTACAGTTTTATCTACTCGATATGTGAGGGAAGGAGAGGAGGAGGACAGGCTGCTATTTTTTCAGACACCTTCAAATGCAAGCATTTTAATAGTTTTTTATCTTTTGAATACCAGGCTATTATATAGGAAAGGCAAACTTCAGTGGTATTGGTTACTATTTATCAACCACCAAAGCATGCAGCTTCATTCTTACCCTAAATGTCTGAACTACTGTCAGTCTGTTATACTAACCATGCTGGGATTCTTATAACTGGTGATTTTATGCAACTTTTTCATTCTTTTGATTTTACAAAATGTATTGCTGGGCCAGCTCACAACTGTGGCCACACCCTAGATGTAGTGATCTCTAGAAGTCTGAATATGGTTGTTGGTAAGATTGTTGATACTAATATATCAGATCACTACTAAGAGACGCTTTTTAGGTCCCGTCTTCAGCTGTTAAGTTCTCTAACCAAATGCGCAGTCAACCTCTCTCTGATGAAATCTCATCAATTCATGAAAAAGTAAATAACTATAATACCTTAACTCTATGTTAAGATCTGCTCTTGACATAATGGCACCTGTGAAAAACTAAAAAGAAATCACAGATTAAGGTAATGCCTTCGAAAAATGAGTGAATACGTCTGCTCTAGAGGGAGGGCTGTAGAGCTGAGTGAATATGAAGGAAAAACAAATTAACAATCCAGAGAGACAGACTTATAAAATCCCTATGTGTCTATAACAAAACTTTAGGCTGTGAGAGGAAGGCATATTTCTCTAAGATTATCAGTGAAAGTGGGAACAACCGCAGAATTGTATTTTCCACCACTGATCGCCTTTTAAATCGTTCCCAGCTTTGTGAACAAATATACCATGCCTAACAGTCAAAATGTGAGGAGTTTGCATCATTTTTTGAAAATTAGATCATTAATATCTGAGCTACTATTGCAAATAATGTTGACAATCAAAAAAATCTTGACAGTTAGTGCCTCTTGTGAAATTTAATTTCTTTTTGTAAAATTAGTGAAGGGGATCTCTGTAAAATCATTCTGCAGTTGAAGTCTCCCACTTGCTCCCTGGATGCAATTCCCACTTTTTTCTTTGAGGAGGTTTTAGACAGTTTGATTTGTGGGAAACTGGACATTGTAAATTGCTCTCTAGAGACAAGCATCTTTTGAGATGCACTCAAAACAGCTCTAGTCCTTTCTCAAAACGCATATTCTTGATTCTTCTGTTTGAGCAATTTTAGGCCTGTTTCCACCCTGCCTTTTCTGAGTAAGATGGGAAAAGGCAGTGTTTAAACAATTAGATGCATTCTTACATGACAACAAGATTCATGAAAAATTTCAGTCCAGTTTTATTAGGGGACACAATACTAAAACTGTGCTTGTAAAAGTAATCAACGATCTTAAAGTGAGCGCAGATAATACAAATGTTTCCATTCTTGAACTTCTTGATCTAAGTGCTGCATTTGATACAGCTAATCACAGGATACAGGAAAATTGGATTGGTCACTCAAGTACAGCTCTGAACTGGTTTAATACTTACCTCGCTGGTAGAAGATATTTTGTTAGCCTCGGTGACCGTGTTTCAAACAAGCATGACATTCTTTTTGGTATTCCACAGGGTTCTAATCTTGATCCTTTACAGTTTTACCTGTATATGCTACCACTTGATTTTGGGTCATGGAGTGAATTTTCATTCTTATGCTGATGACACTCAGTTATATTTATCTGTAGGGCCAGATGATACTAATGCCCTAAATCCCTTGATAAATTGCCTCTCCAGCATTGTACAGTGGATGAATAATAATTTCCTCAAACTGAATGAAGATAAAACAGAAATTCTTGACTCTAGTACAAATGCACAGAGAGAAAAGATATTAAGCAAACTTGGAAGTCTTCCTCTACAGAACAAGCCTGAAGTAAAAAACTTGGGTGTTATTCCTGACTCTTGAGATGGAATTTAAATCATATATCAACAATGTTACACAAGCTGCTTTTTTCATTTAAGAAATATTGCAAGAGTTAGACCCATCTCTCATTGGAAGATGCCAAAAAGTTGACCCATGCCTTTGTATTTTATTGCCTAGATTACTGTAATGCACTCTATACTGGATTACCTAAAAAGAAACAATTGTAGGGTGCAGCCACAATTTTAACAAAAACCAGGAAAAGAGAAAATATTACACCAGTTCTAGCGTCATTACACTGGCTACCTGTGATGTTAAGGATTGATTTTAAAATTCTTTTACCTGTGTCTCTTATTGCTTATCTGAGTATGTTCCAAACCATTCCCTGAGGTCGTTTAGTGCTGGCTTGCTCAATGTACAAGAAATGAATTACAGAAAGTATGGTCAAGTAGCTTTCTGTTATTATGCACCAAAGGTTTGGAACAAACTCCCATCACAAGTAAGACACCAACCTCTGTTGATAGTTTTAAGAAACAGCTCAAAATTTATTTTCATGATCTTGCTTAAATCCACCTTTTTTTAACATGATTTTAATTATTTGATAGTTCTTTTATGTTTCTCATACTTCTTTTATGCTTTTTATATCTTAAAATTGTTTTTACCATTATCAACTTTGTATTACTTGTACTTTATAATATGGGGGATAGGGGGATGGCTAAATAGTTAGCAAGATGGCAAAAAAAGATAGCAAAAAGGCAAAAAAGTGGCCTTTGATGCAGGAGACCACTGTTTGACTCCCACTTCCAACCAAGTGTCTTTCCCTGTGACAGACACCATGAGTTGCCGTGGCTCAGATGTCCAAACCATTATCTTTCCCTAACCCTAACCATGTGGTTTTTGTGCCTAAACCTAACCAGACCTTAACCACAGCTTTGTCACACCATAAAACTGGTCCCCATCTGTCCTCTAGAGGGCGCTGAAAACACTCATATGGGTTGTTTTGGAAGTTATTGGAAATAGACCTATACTGTTGTTTTGGTATGAGGATGTATTGCACAGAAAATACTATATTATACTTATTATGTCATGAATGCAGATGTGTTCAGCCAAAGATGAGGCTCCATGACCCTATTAGAATATAAATATCATATTGAAATATGAATGAGTTTGAATACACTGATGCTGGCTGCATGCTGGCAAGATGCTGGCTGGGACATGAATTTGGAAGCAGACCAAAGAGCTGGAAAAAAACAAAGTCAAGTGAGAATTCAAACAGAAAGCAAATGTGGATAACACAGAGCTAAACCTGGATGGAAAACTGGCAGCCAGCGTGAGTGTGTTTATCCATGCACTGGCATCACATGAATGTGTGTGTGTGCGTGTGATGAAGGGGCCTCCCATGGAGTTACGCAGAAGCCACTTAGCTTTTGGATGGGCAGCATTTAATTTAAGAGGCCAGCTGAAAAGCTTGGTTTGATTGCTTTTCTTAAACAACCTCATCTAAAAGTGCTAAATAACTAAATACCTCTGTGACGACGAGAAAGCTGTTCCAAACTCTTAACTACATCTCTGTGCCTGGGAATACACACACAGCCACTTCCATTTAATGGCATCAGCCGTGTGGTTACGGCATAAGTTGGTGGCTCGATTAGAGGAGGTCTTGAAATGAAATCAGGATTAGTGAAAGCCGTTGATTCCTCCAGGATCCTTCTGGTCTGCAGCCAGACAGCTCTTAAACCTGTTTCTGGACCTGTCACTTCTCTTTCTAACTTTATCTTCCCTAATTTCTCTGTCTCTGTCCTTCCAACTTCTCCCTCCCTCTCCTTCTCTCTCCGTCTCTATTGAACTCTTTTTTGTCTTTCTCTCTAATAACACAGAGTTGACATTTACAAGAAGGCCACAGCAGGGTTCACAGAAGGTAATGACCATAAAGTCTAAAACACCTCCCAAAGCTTTCTCATACATACACACACACCAATGATCTGGCCTTGAGGCTACTGTGGCATCATGCCAGGGTTTTTCCAAATCAACCAGGAGGAGGAATGGCAGTGGTGTAAGCTCTGAAGACGTTGGAATTTATTACGGCACTGTGTCACACAGAGTGATATGAAATAACAACAGCTAATGCTAATTTCCATTACTCACACATCCCGATTTCCACATTAGTTTCGCTGATTTTGTTCACTGACAAGTGATGTTTGACAGAAATATTATTTGTGTGGCAATATCTAGCTCTCTGACTGCGCTGAAAGTTTGAGAAGTTGGTTTGGGATTGGGAGTTTGTTACTTTTCAACAGCTAGGAGGAATGTTGTGGTGGGTAAGTGAATGACTACTCTCCCTCTTCTATTACATAATGTGCCAGTGATTGGTCCAAAGCACTCGATTTCAATAGGTCAGAACTAAAATATGGAACTTTTCCTCCACCGTCATTCTTTGTCGACCGTGAAACAGCATCTAACTTGAGCATAAAGTCGTCATTCAAAAAAAGAAAAATAACCTCAACAAGTTAGTTTTCAGGTTGAAGTTAGAATGCGAATACATTTTTTATTCATTTAATTATTAAAATCCATCTAAAATACAGATCGGAGAAGCTCTGAGTTGATCAAAATGTTAATGTTTGTCTAGGTTGTCTTCAATAAGTACCTTGAGTTCACAGCAATTACATTTTTAGAGCAGTTGAGTGGAGATATAGTGCTTCTCAGACTTGTTTTTCCCTGGGTTTTGCCTCTTAGGCATGCTTGCTGCCCTATCTTATTGTTGTTGGGGTTGTATGCTGCCTGTGAGGAGGACTGCAGACACTACTTGGTGCTGAAAAAAGTCCCTCCACCTCTGTATTTTCAGGTAAAAATAATAATTTATTCTTTTTTTATTCACAGATAATTCTCCTAAAAATCATTCAAAGCTAATGCAGTAAAAGAGTGAAGTAGTCTGTAGAACTGTACCAGTTAAAAATGATTTTTCGCTACTCTGATTCTCAATTGGTTCTGAAATGATCCAGAGGCAAGATGCAAAACACCCACAGACTGCTTACGTCTGTACGATTAAACAAAATTATCTGCTTTGATCTCCTGGGAAATCAGTTGCAATGCCAACTCGTGAATCAGGCTAAAGGTGGTGCAGGTTTTTCATCACCCTGAGAAGCCCTCATGTAAAACAGTCCGTATAGTGGAATCCTACTTCTGCAGATTGAAACCTGGCACTTGCACATTTGTGGATAAGAGGAGTATGGGAACCATGCAGCACAAAGGAGCCAGCATGTCTTTTATGTAGCTGAGTAAAAGGTCACGCTTGTCACGCTTCCAAAATGCTGTGACATATGTAACTTTCACGTGTGGGAATCACAGAGGTCAAACACGCTTCGAAAACTGATTTCACGACTCAGATTAGAAAAATCTCCAAGGACAGAGAGAAGTTACATTAAGCAGATACAGAGACTGGCACTACTTTTGGCATTGGAACAACAAACTTCTCAACAGATATAGCTGTTAAATTTCTATTTTTATCAAGTGAAGAAAGTCAATATAGTCATCGCTTTACATTACTGGAGTTTAGCTCATGCTTCAAATTATTGTTTATTCATTATGTCCCTCTCTCTCTCTCTCTCTCTCTCTCTCTCTCTCTCTCTGTGTGTGTGTGTGTGTGTGTGTGTATTCTCAATGCTAAACCAGAACAGACAGAGGGGAGTAAGGTTTCAGACCACATCCCAGACTGTTACCTAAGACTAACGAAGTGGGTTTTTATGGTGCATATGTGCATATGTGTGTGCGTCCTTCATTACAATTTAACCTTGAGGGATGGCTGATGTAATCTGCATAACAGTGCTCTGGAAACAATAGATGGATAATAAACTCTCTTTCTTAATGAGTATAGTATAGTATACTGCATTTCTTTCTTCCTTCCTCTCCATCTTTCACTCCCTTCCTTTCACTTTCTCTCTGACTTATAAGCCTGACAAATTGAATGTTGTGTCGAAAATCACCAGTAAATCACAGCCTAATGCGCACATGCTGTATAAACTAACCTGTCTCCTGTGTGTGAAATAAAGAGTATTCATCCCTAACACTCACATCTCAGATACACTAAAGTACAAGCTAATCAAATGTACTTGTCTGCAGTCAAAACAATGGGACAATATATTACAAGAGCCTTAGCTGAGAGCAACTTAAATCAAATTGTATAAGGGAACTTTGAAAACTGTTGGGCAGCACGTCACCCTTCACTGCTGCACATCAAACCAGAGATTTCTCCACAAGTTCAAAATTTCCAGTGCTTGTCCGCATACCGTATGGGCACTTTGTATACATGCTATACAATGGTCTGGTAATTTTACAGATTTATAGCAGATATATGCTGATATTTCATATTGTGCCATTCTTATTTGTGGTACTTCAGATCTAATAATTTATTTTATTACATATCTCATACCTCATATCACTTTTATTAAGTATATTTTCCATATATTTATCTTTGTCTCTTAATTCTGTATTGCTATTATTTCATACACCTACACAGTACACTGTAATTCATAATTATTCAGAATTTTAATAAACTGCAAGCATTTGACAGAAAGAAATATGCAGAGAAGGATCGTCATCGACAAATACAGCATGAAGATGAAAAATGTCATAAGAGAACATGCTAACAAGAACTTTAAGTATCAGCTTTGGAAACTATTTTGAACCCATTTCATAAAGATACTTAGCAGCTATAAACAAAATGAACCTTTCTCAACTTTAAGTTTTGAGTATATTTTTAGTTTTAGTGGGACATAATATAAACAACAGTTCACTGCCAAAATGTTTGCAGTGCTCCTGAAACCATATAAAACTTAGTTCTTGTATTTTCAGTACTCACCGACCACCAAAATTTCCAATGGGGGAAAAAAAGTGCTTTATGCTCATCAAAGACATACAGTGGTATATAAGGATAAACCATCTCCTTACTTGATTCAAATAAGGAGTTTTTTCTTATTTGAATGGAGGGTCAGAGGACAGAGGATGTTGTATTGCTTTACAGATTGTAAAGGCCCTTAAGGCAAATTTGTGATTTGAGATATTGGGCTATACACATAAAATTGACTTGACTTGACATACAGTACACATTGATATCAAACCTACCTGCCAGGCAGAGTCCGAAGATGGTGAGAAGAACCAGGATGTAGAGGGAGACTATGGCGTACTTGATAGCTGAGAGGGAATTAAGATGGCTGCAGCACTGATCCTGCTTCCTGCGACGCTTTCCAGAACCTGACCAAAGGAGAAAAAAGAAATTAGGACCAGAAAGAGGGGAAAAAGTCCAAACAGAGGTGCAAATATTTTTCAGTTTCAATATTCCAGGATTTTTTAATGAATAATGCAGCAATACAGGAATGTGGCTTTTAGACAAAAATCAATAATCAGTTTTGTTTGGGCGTTTGCCTTTCTACAAAACAAAACCATCCCTCTAAAAGCATGTGAATGGCGGCTGAGGCAGTATTTGTGAGACGAGTATTATGTTTCAAGAGGGTGTTCACATTTATTAGGGAGTTTGAAAACAACAAACTCTATTCTAAACTATTTTCCAATTATTTGCTTAGCCTTGATTCAAAAATGTGAGCAGTACCTAGAAGCAAGTTTTCATGGCTTCTATAGCAGAACCTGACATGTACTGGAACAGTGGTGTACTCAATGAATGTATGGGTGAGATTATACATCAATCATGTTTGCTGATTTAAAATGGCTGTACTTCCATTATGATTAGGGCTGCAACTAACAATAATTTTCATTATCAATTAATCTGTCAATCACTGTCTTGACCAATCATTTGGCCTGTCAGAAAATAGTGAAAAATGTCCACCACAGCTTCCTACCCAATGTGACATCTTCATATGTCTTGTTTTGTCTAATCAACAGTCTAAAACACAATACTACTCAGTTTACTTTCACATAAAACAAAGAAAAGCAGCAAATCCTCACAAATAAGAAGCTGGAACCAGGGAATGTTTGGTGTATTTTCTTGAAAACTGACTAACTAATTGGTGAATTGAGTAATTGTTGCAGCTGCGATTATGAGATTATGAGAAATTACTATATGTATTTGGCAAATGTAGAGATCTTAAATTGTTGGCTTGTTAAATAAGGAATGGTTTACGCATTATTGTCAAATGACATACAGTAGGCTACATCATGACGCACACACACAGGTACAGACGCATTCATCTAACAGAATTCAGACAAGGAAAGAACTCACTGAGGAGCTATTACTGTAATTCATGTCACCACTTAACACTCCTTTCAGGGTCAAACAGATGTTGGAGAATTAGTCTTGATAAAACTGTCACACCACTGTTTATGTATGATGGAGGTGTTTTCCCCCCTGTGTCAGTGCTATAGCTCGGCAGGAGACAGGGATTAGGCTGTTGATGTTGAGGGAACATTCCCTCCAGGTCAAGAGGATGAAGAGATTTTCTGAGGTTGCACTTAAGTCACATCGTTCATCACTCATTCGAATAAAAATGTGCTGCTACTTTCAAAATGTTTTCAGACATCAGCACACAAATGTGTTGTTTTCAATGAATTATCCTCAACATTATGAAAGAGATTAATGTCTGTTTTACTATGCTGAGTGACAGACGAGAAAGAGATCCTTTCCTATCCAACCAAACATTACTCCATACCTTGAAATTAGGAGCCAACAAGAGCTACCACAAGGATAGTTTATGCGTTGTTTATTTAAGTAAAACTGAACACCCTTTAGTCACTATTGCTACGCAAGTACGGTGGCAGATTTTAAAATCTTTCAGACAGCCGTAGATAACAGCAGCTTTCTCATTTTCAGCTGTTGATTTTGGTAGCTGATATGGCAACTGTGACTGGCTGATTTATCCGCTGTAGCTATCAAGCTTGAGATTAATTCCCTAATTTTGTTAAGTTTCCATCTGACTCATTTGAAAATGAGAAGCTTGCAAAAGGGTCTATGAATATGATGGTTACCTACCTGATATACTAGCTCAACACTGTAATGATCAAAAAAAGACTGAAACTCAAGTTTAGCGAACAGGCAAAATGTCAGAATCTTCACCATCGAAGACCTAGAAGACTAGCAGCATTACTGTTGTATAGCAGGTTTTGTTAGGTTAGCTCTAGTTCTAACGTAACATAGTTTGGATGCTTACAATGTAGAAAAACATACTTGGACAAGCAATACGAAAATGAGATTTATGCTGTATTCTTAGTACCTTTGAAGAATATGATCACTTTTACAAGAGAAAAGAACCAATAACTTTGGCAAATGTATCTCGGGTAAACCTCCTTAAATTATATTCAGTAATAACAGCATGACAAAGCCACTACCATGCTATTTAGCGTTTGGGACCACATGAATGTTTCTCAGTTTGTGCTTTTCATGTATTGGCATTACATTGGATCACAGAGCTAAGCTTCCATTTCTCTTAAAGATAATTACTTGGTGATGTTTTAAAAAAACAGAGGGTCATATAACAACACTTACTGATGTATTATTTCCAGAATCAAGAATCTTCGAAGACACATTAATATTCAGTCTCCTGCACAATAAAAAGATTTTTAACCCTTTTCAAGTTGTGAAGCTGTTTCCTAATCCAAACAAAGTTGGCAGCTACTGGTTAACTAAATATGAAAGTTACAACTTGGTAAAAGGGTTAAAAAAGTTGTGCAACAGACAGAATTTTTTTTCATCCAGATGGTTAGAAGATTCTGAAGATTCTGGAAATACATTCAGAGCAGTGTGTTTTACGATCTTGTGGGTTTTTCAAACGTCACAAAATATTTATCTTTTAAAGAAATGGAATGGATGCAAACTGGGGCTAGACTGACACATGCAGAACGTAGCAAGTAGTGGCTTTCCTACTGTTTATTGAATTTAGGGAGTTTTAACTGATATATTTGCTAAACATTGTAAAAGTAAACATATTCTTAAAAAATACTAAAAGAATACAGCATAAATTTCGCATTCATGTTGCTTGTGCAAGTACGTTTTTCTATATTATAGTAAGCATCTGAACTATGTTAAGTTAGAAAGAAAGAATATGAAGGCTAACTCATTTTGGATTGATAAAAATAAACAAAACAACAAAAAAGGCAGCACCTTCTAATCTATCTATCTTCTTTGGATATTGAGTTCAGTTCCCACCTTTTCTGAATGTTGACTTCAAAGATTGACCCACATCCTGTGCCTGGTTATGGTTGCTAAGCTACAGTACGATTGAATTAAGGGAGGAGTTTAGTGAAAGATCAACTGTCAACTATTTAGGGAAAACAGAAATGTCATTAAAATCAGTGTGAATACCAGAGGTGTTGACACACTTTAGGTGTCAGCTGCCACTGAGGACTAACTGTTTGTGTTGAAAGTCAAACCAAAATTAAATATCTTCTTGGAAACACGCCAGCAAGATGTGAAGCATGAACAGACAGGGAAATCATTGTGGCTATGTGACAAGAACATTATGACACATACTACACCCGCTGGGATATTATGAGTTTATAATGAGATTCTACCTTCCTGTGAACAGTCATGAGGTTTGCTTGAGCCTGACTTTTAAATATAAACACTGATTCTCCTGTGCGGCCTCCTGACAGCATGGTTTCACTTGGACCATGACAATCTGTCACTGGACACTGGTGAATTGTTGCTGATGCACACACACACACACACACACATACACACTCCCCCTGTATTGATGAAGAACATACACTGCTCCAGCGTAAGACAAACACAGCTGGCTCAGATGTGTGTATGTCACATATTAGGAATGTATAGAAACAGAAATAGCACTCTGAGCTAGTCTGCCCCTCAAGTTATACTGATGCTGGACTTCAAAACACACTCTCAAGAACAGACAAAACAAATGCACATCATGCAAACACCTTTATAAAAAACAGACTGGGAAATAAAACCAGCAGTCTGGAGCTCAAGGCGGAAATTATCACCTACTTTGCTGTCTGACATTTCTTTCTCCAGCGTTAATGTAAGACATGCATGTGATGTTTTAAGGCCTTGAAGGTATAGGCATTTTGAGCAATATGCTTTCTTTCAGAGAACTAGATGATAATACCTTTCTCATTTCTGTGTTGAGTTTGGAGCTAGAGCTGGGACTTGACTTGCTTAGCTTAGCATATGGAAACAGGGAAATAGCTAGCCTGACTTTGTCCAAATTTAATTTAAGTAATACTTTACATCTTACTTGTTTATAACAACACTTTGTGGTTTTGGACGGAGTTACTTCCTGTAACTATTTCTTAATAAACAAGAGTTTCTCCATCCAACCAGGAGCTCTGTGCAGTGTTGCCTAGCAATCTCATTTTCACACAAGACTCACAGTTCGTTAACACCTCATAAAACCACAAATTGTTGTGTTCACATTACAGTTCTTGTACAGTCTTGTACGAATGAGGCAAAAAGTGCTTATTACGAGTTTAAGAGATGTTGGTTGGTGTATATTGTTGAACTTTGGAGAGAGGCAGGATAGCTGTTTCCAATCTTTATGCTAAGCTAGGCTAATCAACTCATAGCATTAGCTCTGCACTTAATGCACAGACATGAGAGTGGTTTTTTGTAACTCTAAGCAGGAATGTCAAGAATTCCTTTGACTAATGCTTTTCATTATTGATTAATCTGTCAATTGTTTTTTTTTTTTTGATTGATCAATTATCATTAAGTGTATAAAAATGTGAAAAAGCTCCCAGAGCTCAAGGTAACAACTACATTTTTAGTTTAATCTGACTAAGACTGAATAACAAATCAACACATTGTCATATGTGAGAAGCTGGAACCAGTGATTGTTTGGCATTTTTTCTTAATGAACAACTAAAATAGTTGCTGATTAATTTTCTGTTGACAGACTAATCAATTAATCCTATAAAATGCAAGAAAATATTTTTTATAAACACCATCACGCTTTCCCAGAGCCTAAAGTGAGGGCTTAAATTCCTTTTTCTGTCCAAAAACAGTCTCAAAAACCAAATTTATTCAATTTACAATAATATAAAGCAGAGAAAATCAGAAAATTCTCACATTTTAGAGGCTGGAATTATGAGAATTTTTGGCATTTTTTCACTATTAAACTTTGTTGGATGTTTGTTGAGGGTTTTGTTATATTGTGGTTTAAAATACATCTTTGTGTGTTGTGTATTGCTGCTTTTAGAACTTTTATTCACAGATAAAACACAACAAAACGCAGAGAAGGCAAGACTTTAAATGCACTGCACATTTTCAAAGATGTTCAATGGCAAGGTGAACACTTTCCATCCAACGGACATCAGACCAAAGAGTTCCATACTTAGTCATCAAGTCACTGTTAACACATTTGGGAATCACATTATTGTGCTGCTGTGTGCTCCATCTGAGTCATGTCTGTCTGGTGATGGTATTGTCAACTTACTCTACTGTAAGACACAAAGAGACAGAGGATTTAACTGACAGATTAGCGCAGGATTAGCCAAAACTCAGAGGCTTATTTTATTAGTAAACTTGGAAGTGCAACAACTACCTTTTGACACATATCTGAGTCTGTTTATTTCAAGGTGAAGTAGGGTGAGTCATTTACTGGCACAGTCTGTATTTGGATGTTTTTGGTGAAATTAGTGACTATACATGGACACAGCATTGTATAGTGAGCACTACTTGTTTCCCAAACAAAACAACACAGACGCTTATCTATGTGTGTATATACACACATTATCATATGATTGTCATGGCAACTGTAATGTGCTGTTATAATTACTGTACACAAGTCAAACCATGGTAGAAATGGTATTGTTCACACCACATTTCCCATAAATCCTGATTTTTCTTTCACAATATAGAGCACCAAAGTGAAACCAGAACTTCCAGGTTGTGGTCCAGAAGTAAGAAAAGCTCATTCAAAACCCCATTGATATGTATAACTATGCTAATAACTTAAAATTCAGCCTTGGAACAGAGCATTTCTCAACAGTATGTTGTTTGGCTCGCTTTATATGTTTAGATAAGGATGGTAGTTTTTTTGAATAATGATTTAATATCTTTGTTTATTCAAGATTTATGTTTTTTTAGCAACCTTTACATCATTTCCCATAAGCCCTAGACGTCTACGGGCTGAATGTCACGGCTCAACAAAGACAAGTCGAGGAGCTGTGGCTAGCTCAGACATGTCTATAATAATGTTGCCACACTTGTAGTTTTTTCTGTGCTCACATAGAAATCATTGTTTAGCTATGTTAAAGGGGACATATGCACATTTCCTGGTTTATATTTTTATTCTGAGGCTCGACTGGAATATCTTTACTTGGTTTACAGTTCAAAAAACTCCTTATATATCTCCCTCTCAGTTCAGCCTCTGTCTGAAACAGGCTGTTTTAGCTCCTGTCTCTTTACGGCCCCCCCTCCCGATCAGTCCACTCTGTTCTGATTGGTGAGTTCCCAGAAACTGCCTCTGACAGACTTCCAGCTGCTCCAGAGGCTATGTAAACAAACAGTAGTAGTTCTCATTCTTTACTCAAAATGTCAACTTCTCAAATACATCCATCCATGTTCGAACTGAAATCTGATCCAAAGTATGGAGAGGACATTGTGAACAACCAATGAAACAACCTTAGTAACAAAAGGCTTTTGTGGGCATGAGCAAACTGATGTCATCACAAGGAGGAAGTAGAGGTAATGTTGAAAATGGAGCGTTCAGAGCAGACTGAAGCCATGGCTTTTGATGTGCAGAGAGCATTTTTACATATGTTCACCTCAAGTTTTGGAAATTTGACCATATTTAAGGTAGACATCATAACAGTGTAAAAGTACCCCAAAAACCCCATGAACACGCTTCATTTTTTCAGAAAGGCAGATGAAAGAAAGGCTGAGTGAGAGATTGAGTTACAGAGGCTAAGCTGGACGAGACGCCATGACTTTGGCTCTCCATTACTTGTTCTGTACCCATAATTCTAAGTGTGTTTTACCCATAATGCACACTACCCTTGCAGTTGGGTGAATCAGAGTTGGATCACATTCCCACTCAAAATTAAACCTTGCCAGTGTCTCATAGAAACCTAATGCCTGCTTGCTCTCTTCTGCTTTACCCACATGAGCTTAACCCAGTCTGGGGCTGGGAATATCTTCTCTAATTGAACGAGGTGTGAAAATGTTCTAGGATTAGCGGACTTGGAAGAGAGCAGTCTTTCTGATATGTGAGGTCATTGTCCGTTTTCCATTAAAATGTCAACAAATTCTCCAGTTAATGTTCTCTAAGTCTTTCCCACCAAACTCGCAGAGCCCTGGGTCGAAACCTGAGAACACCACAGGGTCAACTGTGGATTCGTTCAGCTGCACCTGTACACACACACACACACACACACACACACACACACACACACACACACACACACACGCACACAAACACACACACACACGTGCACACACACACACACACACTCATATAAGCATACTTGCACAGATGTTGGTCTTGGACATTTCTGGCCTTCATAGATGACCATAGAGAGGGAAGAGCAGATGCCAAACAGTGACAGCATTGCCTGCATGTGTGTTAGTGCACTTGAGTCTACACTGGTTTGTTTTAAGTGTGTGTGGGCGTTTCTGTTTACACACATAAATGCTTCTGTAGAAAGTCCCTTTCTGAAAATCATTTACAGCTTTCAAAAGATCTGAAACTAATTTGTATCAGGCTTATGAACAATTTAAAAAAACAAAAATGATGAACAAAACTAGACAAAAACTGTCAAAGATATGGGTGAAATTTCAATCTTAAAAATACCATTTGCATCACAACCACTCGGCAGTTTGACCATTTGTTTTCTTTTGCCTACTTAGAGGTAGAGCTCCAACAATTAGTCGATTAGTCAATCGACAGAAAACTAATTGCCAACTGTTTTGACGATTGATTCATTATTTTGAGTCATTTTTTAAAGAACAATACTTCTGCTTCTGATAATAAACAGAATGTTTTTGGGTTGTGGATTGATAGTCGGGAAAAGACAACACCTTGGGCTTTGGGAAACAGTAATCCGCATTTTTCACCATTTTATGACATTTTATAAACCAAAAGACTGATTGATTAATTGAGAAAATGATTGACTGATTAATTGATAAGGAAAATAATCTCGATCTTTGCAGCCCTATGACAGAAAGGGCAAGTTCATGTTTTCCCCTGATTTTCTTCCCAGTTTCTAGTACTGGAAGATATTCAGAACTGTCCTTGTTGCAAGAGAGCATAATTTACAGCGAATTACAGTGGTCAGCTTCTCTTGTAGCAACAAACATAACATTTTGGCTGCGTCTAGTTGAATGTGTTGAATATGTTGAATAATGTTTAAACCAATCTGCTCCTTTTTATAAATCTCTAAACCCAAAATCAACAAGCTTTACTTCAGCTCAGTGTTTTCAGCTTCCCCATATTCAAACCCTCCAGGTCTGAACTCTCCTCTTACCTTCATCACACAGGTTGAGTTTGGACAGGTTGCGTCCATCGTAAGCCTCTTCATACATGGATCCGTTCTCTCTCTCTTCATATGTACTCAGATACATGGCCTTGTTCTCCATCTCTTCCTGCTCTGAGGAGAAAAGACACAAACAGTATGATTCACAGGATCTGTTTCTCATTACATATGACACTGCCATCTCTCCATAACAAACCCAAATGATTTACAAGCTACATATGGGTTACAAAGGAAAGAAAAACCTAAATAGATGAATTAAGAGTTGCCCCACTATACAGGTGGGAGAAATTTCCCAACATGATTTGGGTCCACTTGCCCCCAAATCAAAACAAAGTCATTCTATCTTGATGGGAATGGTCTCCATGATGGCAATACATCCACCAACAGGGTATGAAGTTTCACTAAAAGGTTTGATGAGTATAAAAATGATATGAATAATATGTTATTACCTTCTCAGCCACCATATCTAAACTTAGTTGTACACTATGGGAAGATTTTGCCCAAAGTTAAAGTCAGTCTTTGTCCCTACAATCAACACCACAATGAAGTATGAGGGTCCTCACAGGTATAGAAGTTTCAACACATGTGTTTGTTACCTTTGCTGCCCTCTAGTGCTGTTAATGAGGTGGACAAGCTGTCTCTGTTGCACTTTTCAAGCTCCAGTACAGGCATGCACGCAGGCACGCACGCACACATACGCACGGACACATACATGCACACATACATGCACACATACACAAAGATGTAGGTCCAAGCTAAACAAACTGAAGGAAATCCTTGTGGTTTGAGGATTGTGGCCGTCTCTCTAGTGTTATGTGATTTGTTTCCTCTGCCAACAGAGCTGGACAGGGTTTGTGTTTTTGCCCCACTCCATGTGCCTGTTTGCCTTTTAGCCGGATATTTTAAAAAGCTATGAATGGATGTGCATAAAACATGGGTCAGTTGACGGGCAAGAAAAAACTGATTCACCTTTCCTACTAACTTCCCATGAGGAGTGTGTGGTAGCGGGCAAGGATTCTCATAAAAAGGTATATTGTTTTCAGATGTGTTCAGCAATCAGCAATTGCCATCAGAACATATTACAACAAAAAAACCTCCATTATTAGTCCAGTCAAACAATATTGGGACACTGGGGAGCTCAGAACTGCCTTGCCAGTTCTTCCAAAATGTGCCATAGCCCTAATGGCAATTGAACAAAGTGCTGACTACATGCACCACTTATCTGGGTTCTGGTGGCAGTAGGCCAACAAGAAGCCCAGGCGTCCATCTCATTCTCCAGTGCTCCCTGGGGGATGCCAAGCTATTCCCAGGCCAGATGAGATATAAAATCCCTCCAGTGTGTTTTGGGTCTGCCCAGTGGTTTCCTCCCAATTTGACATGCCTGGAAATTCTCCACAGGGAATCATCCAGGAGGCATCCTGATCAGCCATCCGAACCACCTCAACTGGTTCCTTTCAACACACAGGAACAACGGTTCTGCTCCAAGGTCTTTCTAAATGTCTAAAACTAGTCATTCTGTCCCCAAACATGAGCCTAGACATCCAGTTAAGGGAATTTATTTGACTTACACCAGTGCAATGTCCAAATCACTGCACATGCTTGTCTTCTCCCTATCTTCTTTTTCGAATAAGCATCCAAAACACTCGCAAGAATTTGACAACAATGTGAAAACAAATAATGTATAGGATTCATTTCCATTTCTAAAAGCGTAACTTTATTTGAATTCATCAACAATGGCAATACTGGGTACACAACCCCCATGTAATCATGTTTCAAGTGTTTTAGGAGCAATCATCAAAACAAAGAGAAAAAAAATGATAATATTACAAGTGTGTTGTCAATACAGTGAATCCCAACAAGCATCTATGGATCAGGGAAGACAGATAAAAGTGTAACTTTAACCTGTATTGATTGAGCACAAAAAGCTTTGAACACAACTTTAACATACACTATTACCACCATACTATGTTGAATGGAAAACTGTTTCTTATTTACACATCAAGGATACACTGAACAACATTAGCATTCACTTAGAGTCGTGTTTGTTGCCACCTGATACATTCAAGACTAATATTCACTCTCATTTTAGCTCTATTTTGGTTTCCAATAACTCCTGAGGGAAATATGTTACTATTAAGATGCTAAATGCTCCACTGTGTTCACCAGCTAATTGCTAAGCTTTCTGGCTGCCGTTTGGTGTTGTGCAGTCAGAATATAGTGGGTTTATTGTGGGTTTTTTTGCTGAGAACAGCTGCCTGCTGTAGCTGGGAATGGGGTTGATGAGAGTGGTAAGAGTAAACCCCATCAGTGAAGTTGCGAACCAGAAAACCAAAACAACGAGCTGAAAGGCGCTACAATGCTTTGTAGAGCTGAGGACATAATTTCCCAAAAATGCAAAAGTTGGACTTGAGAAATATTTGTATCTTAAGCAGACACTCAAATATTTAACCACATGAATTCAGAAGGGTGAAGAATGAAGGGAGCTTTGACAGATATGGTTATGGGAGAGTTCCAACTTGTCCTCCTTCCAAAACCAGAGGCCATATGGGCACATAAATCTAATGAAAACATCTCCCGGGAGAGGGGAGTGTCTCAGAAGCCACTTATCATCACAAGAAGTAATTCAATCTTAAATAGGCTGTTGACATCCAGCAGGTGCAGCCATTGTTGAGTTACTATTTGCAAATCTGGAACAAAATCTACGATTTGACAACTCAGTTTTTAATTGGATTTCATATTTTTTTTGTTCAAGAATAACTGATGAAGAATGCCAATGAGTTGCTCACTTCTTTCTGGGTAGAACGAGTTAGTCAAGTCACATTAGCTTGCAGCCATACACCGACTATCTACTATGAGTTGAGCGTGTTTGCTCTTCTAGTTTGGGTAGGGTTTCCCACGCTACGTCAAATATGGCTGCCATATGAATAAAGTGAAAGGGACCACAGAATAAATAGAAAAAGGCTCATGACAGAATAGACATAGACGACTCGATAGAGGGATAAAATTAAATCTGCTGCAGACGGGAGACGATGGGTGTGAAACTCCCACAAGCTCCAGCGGCAGATCTGTGAGTGTTTGACAAAGTCGTTAAAAAGTGCTCAGTCTGGACTTTCTCATTACAGAGGGGATAGAGGGGTCAGGTTGACATTTAGACTGAAGCTAGGCAGAAACCATTAAGGCTGCTAGGAGATTTCCCTAAACCCTCCATACCCCTGTGTGTGACTGTATCTACAGTGTGTGTTTGTGTGCGTGGGTGTGTGCATGAGGTGAGTTATCATCTAATTACACTGAGTTTTGTGTGGTGACACTCTTTTATCACACACTTAGTTGGTCTCTGTTGCTCAGTGCCAACCAAGGATGGTGGGAACACAAAGAGTCACCTCTGTCTGCTCTCATTATCTCTGCAACTGCAGACAAAATGAAAAATAGAAATTTAGAAGGAAAAAAAGTCAAGTAAGAAAACCACTAACTGTGTGATATGCATAGTATTGGTCAGATTTAAAGGGCAAGTTAAACCAAAACACAACAAAAACAGGTGAAGTTTCCATTTGCAGAGTATGCTCTATCAGGAGTAGCAGTACTGACCGTTAGAGTTGCAATGATTAGTTGATTAATCGATTAATAACGCTGAGTCATTTTTTAAGAAAAAGTTTGAAATTCTCTGACTCTAACTTCTCAAATGTGAGTACTTTCTGCTTTATTTAGTCTTCTATGACAGTAAACTGAATATCTTTGGGTTGAGGACCAATTGTTTAATCAAAAAAATATTTGATAGTTTCAGCCCTACTGAACACAACTGAAAAAAGGCCCTGAAAACCACTTCCAAGTCCAAAACATTCACATCCAAACCACCAGGAATCACGAACATTAAAAAAAAAAGTATTTTTCCTGATGAAACTAAAGCCTTTGATGCACAGTATCAGCTGTTCATCATGGCGTTGGACTCCCTTAGGCCTCTGCTATCATCAGGTCTAACGTGACTGGATCCTTACGGGAAGCGGATTTCTACTCTCCTCATCCCTCAAATGACTGGCGGCTTTCCTCTCAGAGCTCTGTCCAATCACATCAAATGATTCAAGATGCAGTGTGACAACTAGCCAAGAAGAAAAGCTGCACTTAAGACAAAGTATGACTTTACATCTTATTGACCATTTGAGACTCAAATATTGTCAGATGTTAAACTTAGTTTGTCCACATGTTTATCAGGGACCTCCAAAGTTGAGAAGATGAATGTTATGTCTTCATTTTGAGGACAATCCAGTTTGGAATAAGTGGAAAGGAAATTGTACATCTTATGTACATGAGCACCTTCCAAATTGGGAATTTCACATAAAAGAAACAAGGTTTCTTTTAGTCATTACCAAACAATGTTTTTCGTCCATATTCATTACAGTGAGGACTTAATAATTCGACATGCTATGTCCCATGTTGTGAAATATGGTTCTTTGTTTTCTTTCTGGCAGTTAGATGAGAAGATCAATACCACTCCCATATCTATCCATTGAATATGAAGCTGGAGCAAGGAGACAGTTAGCTTGGCTTCAAGCGAGCTAATAGTTTCAAAACAATCCCCTGTGGCCCAAAAAGTATTTTCCCCATAGACCGCCATTGTGAAAGAGACAGAGTGGAGAAACACTACTGTGCATATTCAGTGGGCTGAGAAATGTGGAAGCAAACTCGGAGACTAGAAAACTTTTTTTGGTTGTATGCCAGGCAAGCAATTTTCATTAACTGGTGAATAGTCCAGTATCCAGTTCCTTTAATACACCCATGGGCTAGAGTTTCCACCTGCTTACAGTCTTTATGCTAAGCTAGGTTAATTGCCATTAGAGTGGTATATATCTTCTCAGCTAACTCTTGGAAACAAAGCAATAAGCATATTTCCCAAAAGGTCAAACTAAATGTCTACTTGATTGTTTTAAGAAACTAAAATAGCTGTGGTAGATCTTGTTTTTGGCATATAGGAACTTGGCGCAAACAAACAAAAAACCGTTGAACTTAAGTTCAATTAGCAAATATGTCCATAAAGAGAGGCCACTAATTAGGCTAGAGGTAGCCAATGTCTTATGTGCATTAGATGGGTACAGTGCACTGGAAATAGTAAATTAATCCAAATCTGATGTTGCATCCAGTTTTATCATCATTGTGGGGAACATATATAAACCACCAGAAATGTACTTTTAAGCTTTATCTGAAATATAAAAAATACTTTGGTGGCAGTGGATTTAGCTTCAGATCTCCTCTTAGCTGGTGATTCGTTGATCTACACTTGTCATTACTGCCTCTCTTCATCTCCTTTATAAAGTTTTGGTGGTATATGGAGAGACTCTGCAACAGCTCCAGACAACTTTGGGTTTAGTCTATTTCACAGAAAAATGCACTGAGAGGCAGTGAGTGACAGTTGGTGGTGAACTGAGAGACAGAAAGAGAGATTCACTCAGCAACAGAGGAAACAATTATCTTGTCATGCGTCGCCGCTTCGTGAGATTTTGCCCCCAACTGAGCATCCAATTGTCTGTGAGGGAGGGAACCAGCGCGTGTGGTCTCTGCTGCCTTCATAACTGTTTAAAACATGATCCCAATGTATAAATTACCTATACTTACCTACTAACAGAGCAGGCAATGAGAACATATGGGGCATGTAATGAATTAAAAACAATTGAAAAAGTTAGTTGTCTGTTGCATATTACATCCTACATATATACAATTAACTTTAATTCTTGCAGGGTCTGTTAAGCCATCTAGTTATTATCAATAAAAAGCACCTTAATGTGCTGGGGTGTTGATTTTATGCCTTCAAATCACAGACGTGGGTGGCTTAGCTGAAGCAATTGAAAGCACCATCTCTCTCTATACATAGGCAACACCCCATGTCATTGCTCAATCATCCATGTGCAACATTAACCCATTTTCTCGCTTAATTCAAAGCAGAGATACTTCACCCATGACCGCTGAAACACAAAGCAACAATTTTCTGCGGATGAGTTCATTAAATGTGTGTTTCCGGTCTTTTTGTAGCACACAGCAGTGTGATAAATAACATGCAGTAAATCAGCTGTTTAACTGATGCCATCCAGCCTAGTTGTAATAAAATTTTAACAGATGTCAACCAATTTACCGCCTTAAAGGTCAACGTGTGGCCTTCAATGGACCCAACAATAAATCAGGAAGTATTACACTGATGCTGCCTTTTTCAGGTATTAAACACGTCAGTTACAACCTGTTGATACTTAAAAAGGGCATGCATCTCTAAACTAAGCTTTTGCACAATCCCTATTCATCAAAAACCCACTATTTAACATCAAAATGTCCAAACATGCTGATATGCATATAAAGAGTTGATTTATGTGACTTAATATCCAATGGAAATACAAAATATTTCCATGTCCTGCAATAATTTGAAAAAGGAAAAAACTTGACAGGCTAACTTGAAACTTGAAAGCTATGACAGGTGACACACAATCAACTGAGGCTAAAAACAGCTGCAATGACACTATACACACTCAGAGAGGATTTAAGGGTTAATGCATTTTACTAGAAGTTAACATGTTATGTCTGAGTTATACTTTAAACAGCAAACTTGAATGCAAAACAAGAGAAGCAAGCTCTCTCACCTTGTCAGCTGTCAACTGGAAATTTAAAAAAAAAAAATAAAAAATCACAGCTCCACGTTTCTCATAGTTTCCCACAAAAAGTTGCGGCTTGACGCTGTAACTCCAACCTTGCCTTGGTTCACTCCCTCAGTGTTATTAAATGAAACAGGCAGGAAGAGTAAAACACTGCACCATGCACAGTCCCTCTCACTGCAGCAGGCAGACAGTCAGCTCTGTGAGGGACAAGCTGAGACATTGGGAGTAATATACCCACAACATCATCATGTGACCATCACAAAACTCACAGCTGAAGTTTGCTCTGCCTGCCGAGCAGCTGATGTACAAAAAGAGAGGAAGGTAAAGAAAGGCCGCTTGCCCTGCTATACACGTGCGCCCTCTGTCGGGTGTAAGCAGGTTGTATGTTGATGTATAGATCAGCTGGTATTGTTTTGTAAAGTTTGGAGAATAAAAATGAATTCTTTGAATGGATAAAAAAAAAAAATCTGTCTTTAGCCTTCACTTACACAGCCTACCTGGACTAGTGATGATGCCTTCATGAACCCCTCGTCAATCCCATAAATCAAGCCAAGACGATATCTGACCATATTTGAAAGATTCCAGTGTTAGCTTTGTCTGATCTCATTTAGGCATTTAGGATGATGGAATACAGTATATCTATATGCATTATATATTACTTAAGATTTACTCAATTTATCATCCAAACATTGGAAACAATAGTTGCTGAGATCGTAAACTTCACTTTTGCCAAATTAGTTGTATTTTCCTCGTTTTTGGCTTGTTCCATTAACACTCCATATAGACTCAGACACTTATGTAAGCGAATGAAATGCAAAACAATTTTTATTTATAGAGCAAGAGTGCATTTGAAAGTTAGTAAGGTATAGAACTGGAACCCTGCAAATAAAGCATGAAAAGAGCTATTAAGAATAACTTTTCATGTATGCAAAGTTCACTAGTAACATGACACTACATGTAGTGGTTTGTCCTATGATGACACAAATTAATGTATACTTTTATTCAAGTGTCATACCTGGGCTTTGAAAACACTAAGCAGGCAAAACATATGGTACTTTATCCATATGTGTCACAAAAGAGGTGCAACGATTGGTTGAAATGGTTCATGGAGAAATCAATCGGAAAATAATCAATAATGGAAATAATTGGTGGTTGCAGATCTAAAACATAGTATATCAGGTATTTACATAACACTCTCATACATAGTTGGCCTTTCACAAAAACTGAGATAAGTGAACACATGCTGTAGTTTACATGTTGATATGACTGGTAGGTCCAGCAGACATTTTCAGAAAAAACTTACCATGAAGATCAAATAAAATGGACACTGGAATATAAAATGCGTTGCCCAGGGCAACACTTTTATATCGTCCTGTGGGACGTAATGGAAGTGTTTATTTTCCACAGCCAAACAAAGGATGCCACATCTTGACTGAAAAAAAACAGATCTGTGCTCTGGTCAGGTTCAGCTGACATGACAACAATTTCCTAAAAAGGTTTTCATGTGATTTGATTCAACAAGATATATGATTGGGCCTTTGTGTTGTCTCTTAAGATACATGTACCATACAGATACCAAAAGTTCCGACAACACCTGAAGGCATCTTCAGCAGCTGGGTGGAGCCGGGAACAGGAATGTACCTAAAGTAACACTTCATAGACTGTACAGGTACAGACGAAGCTCGCCATTAATTTTTAACAATAACCAACGAACCTCGGCGGAGGTAAATATGACTTCTTCTCTCTAATCCAAAATACATAAAAGATAAAGTTTGTAAAGTTGTCACTGTGTTTTAACACCTGCCACATATGATCAATGTTTGATGTTCAAAGACTTTTGTTCATCGCTGGGTTGCTGTAAACCTCTGGGCGGGGCATCTTCTGATGCCCTGCCAAATTACATTTAAAATTAGGATGTTTTAATTAGTAATATTTTGCCGGCATAAACTCACACCTGTTATAACAAGCTAATAACATCTGAGAGCAACTGCTTCAATTCGGCATACAGCTGAACTTAAATTATTCAGCCAATTTAGCCATTTATACGTTTTTACAGTTTTTTTTTAATACACAGCTAAGCAAGAGGCACTGACCAGTGTGAAGTCAGTTTGTAAAGTTGATATTTTGATAAGTGATGCTTGGTGAATATATAGAAAAACATACAAAATCACATAAGCTAGAAGAGGCGTTTGATGAGTTTATGTTTTACACATTTGCCAAAAGGAAACTCAACATCAAGCTATTGCTCTTATTATGAGCAGAATTTGGCCTGAACTCTCTCCCAACATGGGGGAGGGAAAGGCATCAAGAGATTGCATCATGCAGAATGGAGAAAAGCTGACAAAAACATGCCTAAGTTCTTCAGAAAGATGTTGAGCAATAACTACTCACATAAAAACTGTTTTAAAGACTTAATGAGGAGATGATGCAATTCTGCAGGAAACCACAAGGTGGTAGGATTACATCTTTGGATGCATGAAGGATGACTGAATCCTGCAACTTGTTAATATGTCCTGTTTGTCCTGTAAACTCTGGATATTTGCTGTATTTCCAAAAAAAGAGAAATAAAATTCAGTCCGGCCATAGAACATAACTGATAGCATGAAGGTTTTACTTGTATGTATTTCTTCACGCCATGCAAACTGGTATGAATCTAACAGCATTAGGGCTGAGTACTGAACTTAAATACTTAGAGAAATATATCCATGTCACCAAGTACAGAAAACTGTCAAATACCAAAAGCTGGTATTGTATGCTTGTTCAGACGTTTGCTCTTTTACTTTCTATTACTGCTGCTTGTGTGTAGACATTTGAGAGGTTTTGAGTTTTGTTTATATGAAGTACCTGAGCATTATACAAGCCCAAATATTAAAATAATGTCAAGTTATACTCAACTCTACACAAAATAAATAAAAATGCAAATGCAATGCAGAAGGCCAAAATGATTCTGGGCAGTTGTACTTACAATACAGTTTCAGTTTTTGTGCTGTATATGAAATCAAGTTGCCAAGGAAAGCAAACAGAAGCAAACAGAAGTGCCCACACAGTAACTTTAACTTTTCCATCCTAAAAATCAATAAAACTGTCAAACTAGAAGCAGACGATTGCAGCAGGAACAGATAATAGGAGAAGTAGTGCGTAGCCGCAAGTGAAAGAGGAAACATCAGGCCTGGGAAAAAGCAATACATCAGTGAGATTAATAACACTTAAAGCACTTCGGATACATTTAATGTGTTTAATTTAGAATTAAACATAAATTTGGATTAACTTGTAACAAACACAGGTTAATTAATTGCAGTAGTAGGATGTAAAAATCCACCACACAATCAGGAAGTGATACAGAAAGCAAATTTCCCAACCTGCTTGTTACTGCATATTACTTTTTTTTATTTACAAGTCCTGGTTCAGTTGTAAGTGGGCAGTATAAAGATAAATGAAATGGTTCAGAGCAAAGAAGACAAGCTGAATATACAGTCAGTTTATTTCCCTGCAGATATTGAACCACAGGGGCTGAGTTAAGGAGCCACATAGTTTAAGAAATGCTGTTTTAAGGGATGAAGCCACGTTACAGACAACAGTGAGATTGCTTTTGTCCTCATTTAACCTGAGTCTGAAGGGAACTTTCCTCTGTCTCTTTGCCCCGGTGTAAAGGTCTTCACTCTCTGTATGTCAATTACTCCGCTGGGACCTTGTTACTGCCTCGGCCAATCACGCATCTCCCTTAATTAACACAGGAAAAATTACATTCCTGTATTTATAACCCAATAACTAGACTGGCCCGCTGAAAAGGTCACATCAACTGTTTAACAGTTTTCGCCGTATAGCGGTGCACCCCAAGAGGATATGGCTGGGAGGAAAGCCAAAACAACTGCTATGAAAACTTTTCTGACCTCCGAGTGTTAGAGTTGGTTGATTTCGCCTCGCTGTTACGTTCAGCTCAGACTCAAACTTCACATGTACTGCTGAGGGACGTCTGCACGTTCGCAGGAGTGGCCGCTGAAATACTCAGCTCAAATAGTGTCCTGGTGAACTTTAATAACCATGGTAACACTAGGTGCACATTTGTTATTGACACAAGTATAATCAGCTTCTTCTTCCTGTTCAAAATATTTGGTTTTCTTGGGTTAACTGAAAGAAAATCAATCACCATTGATTTTTAATTGACTGAATGATTAAAAGTTGAAGTCATTTATCAACCAAAAAATGCAAAACATTTCAAACATGAGGATTTGCGTCTTCTCTCTGTTTTATATCATTGTTAACTCAGTATTGTTGGTATTTGGACTGCTGCTCGAAGAAACCAATGAAATTTTTATGGCATTTTTTTTTTTGAGATATTTCATAGATGATGTACAATTTCTGACCTAATAAGTAGAAACTTACAAAGAGCACTTGAAAGCATTATTTTGCTCCTGTCACTGCGGGTGTCAGGAGGGTAGAGCAGCAATAATTATTCAATTAATCGATTAGCTGATTAATAAAATTAATAGGCAACTACTTTGATAGTCAATGAATCATTTTTTTAAGCAGAAATGCAAAAAATTTGGTGGTTGCAGCTTCTGAAAATTGAGGATTTGACATTTTTCTGTGTCATACAGTGCATCATAGTAAACTGAATATTATTTATAACTTTAGATTTCTGACGATTGATCAGATAAAAGAAGACATTTGAAGATAAAACCATGAGCTCCTAGAAATGATGACAGATGTTTTTCACTATTATCTGACATTTTAGAGACAAAATGATTAAGCAAAATGGCAGATTAATCAATAATAAAAATCAAAGGGCTAAAAATGGATAGAATTCAGTATTTAAGATGTTCCTCTCCAGAACAATGTTTCTATGTTATGAATCTTTCAGTTTTTTGCCTTTTCAGGGTCTTGCTGATGTGGTTGCAGGGTGATGGACCTGTCAAAGCGAGTGTCATTGTGGTCGGTGGAAGAAGTGTTGGAGTGGGTGCAGGAACAGTATCCAACTCAAATGGGCGTACTCCATAAAGCCATAATTAAACACGCTATATCAGGTACAACCGATGGATTTAATTTGATTTGCTTTACTGGAACAAATGTTTAATGAGAAGATCCAGAAATCAAGAGGATATTCATTTTTGGCAGCATTTTTTAGGTAGAATTAGTTAAATAAACATACTGTGGTTTTGTTTTACTGCTTTTAATAGTCCTAACTTTCACTCAACACATCCACTTTGTGTCTGGATGAATACTTACTTATGCATGACTCTCTTCCAGGCCGTGCATTGCTGAGATTAAAGGAGCATCACCTGGAGCTTCTCGGGGTGGAAGCTGAGGAGCAGCAGCAGGAAATCTTGCAGGACCTCCTCCTCCTCAGAGTTCAAGAAGAAATCGATGAACTCACTGACATCTGCTCTGGTGAGAATGCCAAATGACTTACTCTTCAGGTTTTCACTGCGCTCCGAATTAATAAAATATATGTCGAAAAGTAGCTGTGCATTCAAAATGGTGAAACACAGTTTTTTAGCGGTGGGTACCAACATTTTAATGTAACATGCACAGAAAATCATGCATGAATATATGAGAGGTTAATGATTTTCTTGCAGATTAATCACAGGCATGTATGTTTCTTTCAAATGCAGTCAATAAGGAAACATATGTGATGTGTCCACCTTTAGAATAAACCTTAAAAATCAAGTGTAGCATTTATGTCCAAAGAGTGGAAAAGCTGCTTCTGCTAACAGCTTTTACTTACTCCATTTTTTATTTTTCAGAATGTTTTTCTCCGTAACGGTTAAATAAATATCTTCAGAAGAAACACCACATACTTTTTGTTTTCCATCTATTCATCCATCCATGTGAAAGAGGGAGGAAGGTGGGAGTGATGGAAATCATAAGAGAAGGTGAAAAGAAAAAAGAATCAATGAGGAATGAAGAGAGGAAGAAACCCATTTCCTGTGTGAAATCCGACCTGTGCAGATGGATGAGCTTTGTTTTTTTTCTGAGTGTCTTTTTCTGATCCCTACTCTCCATTAGTCTCTGTCTTTTTTTTTCTTTCTCTAGAGCAGGTTTCCATCCAACTTTTGCAGAATGCATTTTTATACAAGTTATTATGCACTGACAGTCATTTATTACTAACAATAACACCCTGCATTGCATTGTTAATAGCAGATGATGCTTTCTCTCCATCTAAATTGCACTTGATTTACACATCTCAAAATATTAGGCCAATTAAGTGTCAGAATAGACGTAGTTATGTCAAGTGGATGAAACCTACTAATTAAACTAAGTCAAGCCCAAATCCAAAATTAAATTGTGAGCATGTGATTGTTTGTTAATGGATTTGAAACAAGGCCTGAAAACAACCACAAGGTTGTAAATGTAGTATATTGTGGATTTGTGTCTGTTACTGTTTTCTACTTATTTGTAGACTTTCATTACAGTTGTTATAATTTAAACCTGTAATAACTGATTTTTTAGCCACTCAGGGGCAGCAGAAAAACAAAACTGTGAACACAAGACTGACATATCATCAATCATTTCTCTTGACAAATATTCTTTCTCCTTTTGGCTTTGCTTTTGGTCTCCACCAACTCCTGTAGGAAATATTTAGCTCAGGGCTTACAGGAACTCTACAGTGTGTGAAAATGTGTATGAGTTCCACTTTTACATATAAGCAATGATCCATTGTTAATTTGAAAATATTGATTATAGCTGCTTTAACTCATAGAAGAACAGGGAAATTACTGTAGAGAGAAAAATAGTCGATGAATCAATTCAAAAGTCAGAGTAGCTTGTTTTCCATTTAAACATTTCAGATTAGAAAGCCTCTTAACTCTTAACAGTAAAACTTCTTGTACTGTTTGCTTTTGTCCCACACAGGCTGACTGAAACTGATCCAGCTGTTGGTTTGAACCGCATGTTTTGACTTGAAATGTCTTTATTTTATATTTTTGACTGATAAACTACAAACAATGCATTGTTTTTCAAATGTTACAGAATATAAGAGTTACAGCTAAACTGCACAATTTGTCTGGATTTGATGTTATTTTCTTCTTGATATATGCTGGCTGTCTGTGATTAAGGTGAATTCTAAATTAAATGTCTACAGCTGGTTCTCAGAAAGATTTATAACTTGTGAATATCCTTAATTCAAGTGGTCTTAAAACTTTCAGAGGCGTTATTATATGACAAGTATGTATGTATATCACATGTATTATGTAAAAGGTCACATCTGTTTCTGAGCATTTTTTCATTGCACTACATGCACTACAGTATGCTTGTTTGAATTAAAAGTGTGCTTTGGCAACACCCTCCTGCCTGCTGAGTTTTTTAATCATCTGTCTCTGTTCCAGAGAGTCTCCTCTCAGACTGTACTTGCTCTACTTTACTGTAATCAGTCATTTGTTTGTCATCTTCTTGTTTTAACAGCTGCAGCCTCCTGTACTGTACTTCTGTTCTTGTCTGGTTGGAAAAGCCTCTGAGACAGTGAAAACGCAAACACTCATAAAACTAAATGTAATTATAATAAAATCATATTAATGATTAATCATATTTATGATATTAATAATCAAACTGCATCACATCCATGGCATCAGTTGTATATCAGTCTGATCATAATCCATGAGTCACACCAGCAATTAAAGTAGCCATGATACACCCATAGACAACATGGCTACACCCCATACGACATCATATTTTCCTCTCTTTTCAAAGTTAGTCACCTTCTTATATTTTCTTTTTCCTCATCTTGAAACTGACAGGACATATGTTTTAATATTGAACCCCTTATCTTGCAGTTCCCCCCTTTCTTTTACACTTAAGTCGCTTTAAAGTAGAAATCCTCTTATTCAACAGTGTCTTACAGTATCATACTCTGTATCTGCTGTATCAGCTTATTTTAGCTTTTCATTCAGGGCTGCACGTCATTCAGAATGCAGCAGCTAGAGTCCTTACACAAACACGCAACTCTGGACATATTACACCAGTTCTTAAATCTCTTCACTGTCTCCCAGTACAGCACAGAATCAACTGCAAAAATGTGCTATTAGTCTTCCAAGCACTTAGTGGTTTGGCTCCCCAGTATATTACTGACCTGCTCACTGACTATGGTCCAACTAGACCCCTCAGGTCATCTGGTAGTTGTTGTCTAACTATACCCAGAACAAGATCCAGGGCTTCAGAGGGAGGTTTTAGTTACTTTAGTCCTGCTCTCAGGAACAAACTGCCAGATGACCTGAAATCAGTCACTTACTGTTTCCACATTTAAAAGAAAACTTAAAACCTTTCTGTTTTCTCAGACTTATGACTAGCCCATTTATTACCTGAAGTGTGCAAAGCTGAAGTAAAGTTTCCAAGGGCAAGAAAAAACATGCTTATGAAAAAACATACCTATTAAAATGTAACCATGAGGCTGGAGTGTTTCTATGTGTTTGTGAGAAAGAAGGTCAGAGTACGTTTACTTATTTCCACCAAAACTTCCTGTGACCTTTCCTCTCTTTTTATTTCCGTTTCTAGGCCTCAGTGTGTGTGTGTGTGTGTGTGTGTGTGTGTGCGTGCGGGCACTTGTGAGTGTGATTAATACCCCAAGAGATGGTGTGACATTTGATTTGGTGGGGCGTGGCTGGGGAAGCGCTTACACAGCACAAACGTAAATCCACCTCACTGAGAGAGTGAAGGGGATGATGAAAAACACCACTGACCCTGATGACACAGCCAGAATGAGAAGTCTGATGCTAAATACACAAATGAAAATACAATTTATCTACAGTTACCTAAAATTAAACTATCACAAGGGGTTGCAATATGCATGAGGTAATGTAACCTGTAATCATGTACTTGAATACATGTTTGTATTATTAAGTCTAAATGTCAGTTTCTATGATTACAAAATGATTAAAAAGTCATTCATTTTGTAAAATGAGCCTTTACGAATAACATTTTCAACCATACAGTGAAACAATTTTATAGTTGAGTTTCTAAGTTCATTTTTGACCTAGGAAACAGCAGTTGACAAAGATTGAGTAGATGATGTAGTATGATCAAAAGCTCCAGAACAAATAATAAATGGACCCTGAAGTGAGATTCTTTTGTTAACTGTATCTAAGGTCAAGAATGCACTTTAAAACTTTAAAGCCAACATAGATGAAAAGTCCTTAAAGTGTTCAGAAAAAATTGAATCTGTCAATGACAATCAACAGATTGATCAAAAGTTACAGAAAAGCTATTAAATGGTTCCTGAGTTGAGATTGTTTTGTCAACTGTATCCAAAGTCAAGGATGCACATTGAAACTCAGCTTTAGAATTTGCTCTATTTCTGCATAAATATGACCCAAAATGTGAGCAGATTTTCATACAAGTCCTAAAACTAGATAAAGGGAACCTGATTCAACAAATGAGACAAAAACATTAAACTTATGCATGTATTTATTGTGGAAAATTAGCTAATTTTACATATTTGTGTGAGGCAAAAGTATGTGAAACTTGCTTCCAGTAACTGGTGTGACCCCCTTTTGCAGCAATAACTTCAACCAAAAGTTTATCAGCCCTGCACATCAGCTTGGAGGAATTTTAGCCCATTCCTCCTTACAGACAGTCTCTACTCAGGGATGCTGGTGGGCTTCCTTGCATGAACTGCCTGCTTCAGGTCCTTCCACATTTCTATTGGATTAAGGTCAGGACTTCCACTTTAACTTTCTTCTTTAACCATTCTTTGGTAGAATGACTTGTGTGTTTAGGGTCATTGCTGCATGACCCACTTTCTATTAACCTTCAGTTCACGGCCGGATACCTTGACGTTTTCCTGTAGAATTTGCTAGTACAACTCAGAATTCATAGTTCCATCAATCATTGCAAGCCGTCCTGGTCCAAAGGCAGCAAAGGAGATCCAAATTGTGATACTGCCATTACCATGTTTCACAGATGGGACAAGGTTCTTATGCTGGAATGCAGCGTTTGCTCATTATCAAACATAGCACCTCTCATTCAAGCCAATAAGTTCAGTTTTGGTGTCATCTGTCCACATTTTTCCAATCCCCTTCTGGCTTATCCACGTGGTCTTGAGCAAACCATAGACGGGCAGTGATGTTTGGGGAGTAGCGGCCTTCTCCTTGAACCTCTGCCATGCAATGTTCAATGTTCTCTTGATGGTGGACTCATGAACATTGACATTAGCCACTGCAAGACAGGCCTTTAGTTTCCTAGATGTTACCCTGGGGTCCCTTGTGACCTCCTGGACTATTACACGCATTGCTCTTGGTGTGATCTTTGTTGGTGGACCCCTCCTGGGGAAAGTAACAATGGTGTTCTAGGTCTTCAATTTGTACACAATCTGCCTGACAGTCGGTTGGTGGAGTCCAAACTCTTCAATGGTTTCGTAACCTTTCAAGCCTGGTGAGCATCAACAACTCTTCTTCTAAGGTGCTCAGAAATCTCCTTTATCTGAGCCATGACACACTTCCACAAACCTGTGTTGTGAAGCTCACACATTACTCTTCTTGAGTTACAACAGGGCCTCCCAGACTCAGACCTGATTGTCATCCCATTAGATTAAGACATCCTGACTTTAATTTCCCCTTAAAATTAATTGATAATCCTAGAGGTTCACATATTTTTGCAACACAAAAATATGTAACACTGGATCATTTTTTGTCTCATTTGTTTAACTGATGTCTCTTTATCAAGTTTTAAGACTTGCAAATTCTGAAGGGTTCACAAACTTTCAAGCACCACTGTATTTTATGTTCTCTTTTTATACCTTGGCCCTGAAGAAACAATATTTCATTCTAGCGGATTTTTTTATAGTTGGAATAAGACACTTGAACTGGACACTTAAGATATTTGTGTATGTGTTGCTCAACTTCAATTCATCACAGCAATTTCTTATTCCCATAATAGAGACTGAGAAACATGCAGATACCGGGAAAGTGAGCTAAAACACAGCTAGAGACTGTTGACAATATGTCACCACCACAAGAACAATTAAACTGACTCAATTTACCACATGAAGGCAATTCCTAGTTTCTTTCACAAATAAACATAAGACATAAATCCACAAACTAGCACAGCCATGATGTTTTATCCACCATCCGCCAGGCCAACTGTACAGCTGTGTGTTGTACCAATGGCAGCCATTCTTCCCACGCTTGCAACAGGCCAGTTGAAAGTCAGCTGAGAGCCTCCTCCTCCTCCCCCTCAGTCCTTCAGTGTCTCTTGGCCACTGCAGCCTCTTTGTCACTTTCTTGTGATTTATTCATGGCTGCACCAGGGAGAGAAAGATCAAAAGTTTCTGAAAGAAAAATGAGTTAGCGTCAGACCACGAGAAGAGGAGGAAAAAGCGAGAAGTTCACTGTGAGTTCAAAGGGGATGTGAAAGTCAAGAAGGCAATGCCAGGAATCTGCTGCTCACTTCACTCCACACCAGAGCCGGTGCGCCTGCTTCCAAACAGTATCAGTTCTACTTCTGGGAGCAGTAATTTGTCACATTATGTTGCTGTTACAACTTGAAAATTGGCTGTTGGCATCCAGCTTACTTTAAAACATTAGTCGGTGTCTTCCTCTCGTGGGCTGAACTGCTGGTGATAACAAGGATTAGAGAGCGATTTATTCACATTCTTGGCTAGTTTGCAAATGTCAGCTAACAGGACAAGCAGCTAGTGGATTGGTGCTGCTGGCAGATCAAGATTACACATCAAGAAAGATTACACAATGACAGGGCTAATACTAAATTCACACCATGTGGGCGGAAAAATGGAAAAACCAACATGGGAGTGCCACACATTATTGCCAGCCTTGGCACAACATTTAAATGGAAATAAAGCCTAAATAACTAATTTTCTATGGAGTTACATATTTGTATTGGATTCTTAGCAAGTAAAATCAGATACAGACACACAGTAACTCCTCTTAAATTGGATAAAACAATTTTATTAGTGATACTGGATTTCCTTTAACAGTCAGCAATGGTGGCCATTATGCCACAACAGGTTTATTGACATGTTCGTGGTCTTTTTGCCTACTGGGAGTTATTGTAGCCATCAGAAAGTCCCAATATCTTTGACTCGAATTACAACTAAAGCACACAAGCTACCAGAAATGTCAGCTAACTAACATGGCATAAAGCTAACATCATTAGCGGGGCTAAGCTACCAGCAATCCAATGTTACCATAAAATTGGTGGGGCTTTACTGTAAAATGCCAGCTAACATGCAGCTAGCATGACACAAAGCTAGCATTTGAGGGATTAAACTACTAGTAATCCTGTCAACTAATAATAATAATAATTATAATAATAATCCAAAACAGGGCACAATGAGTGAATGTAGCATTATAAGGGTTAAGTTACTGTTAATTCAACGTTAGCTAAAAAGACACACAGCTAACATAAATTATGGGTAACTATGATTTTTGTATTGATCATTTGAAAATCCTTACCCCTGGAGATTTAAATATGGACTTGGTCTCACCCTGCTTTTGTGGTTATTTTCTATGATTTTTTTCTTTGAGTTTTTCTGACTTTTGTTAACAATATGAGGCTATCCAATTTATAGTTTACTTAGCCCAATAAGGCAAAAAAAAAAAAAAAAAATGATGCTGTGATTCAACTCACTGTGTATCGGTTGTATGTATAAATGGGGATCACCTATGAGAGCCTCATTTATGTTTTTGCATGCTGTTGCACAGTGAAGACTTATTAATTACTTTTTCAGGTGCAGTTACTCTTTGAAATGAAGTGGTGATGCTATTGTATGGCACCATTCCCCTGTGAGAACAGTTTCCAAAAAGCAACTACATAAAAGTATTTGAATGGTTACATGTGAGTAATAACATGACAAATTGATTTCCCTCTGCTCTGTTGAAACCTGAAATGCATTTTCAACATCATACCCAGCTGTATAGCTCACAGTCTCCACTGTGTGCATATGTATGTGTGCATTTAAACAATAAATGTGTGTTAAGCTCACATTTGTGCATACGTCCACACATCTTTCCGCATGTGTGTAAGATTGCCTGTGCGTGCAAGCATTTTGCAATAAGAGTGAAACTGTCACTTGAGAGCAACCAAACACCACATCACATTTATTAAATTTTCTCTGAGTCTGTGCTTGCTTGTAAAATCACTCTAACCTGCCACAGCCTGTAGGTAACCAACTGTAGAGCTACAAAATGTGAAACATGGCACCTGACAAATGACTGCTTTGAAACGCATATATTTATTTGCTACCCTTGTACAGTCAAGATGCAGAACGTGTAGGTGGTGCAGTGAGTTTAAAAAGTTTCAGCTCTGTTCTGCTGTAGAGGTCTTGACAAGACACTACATTTTTTCCAGCTCCAAGAAGAGGGCTCTAGAGGTGACTGGACCTAACTGTGGGGGAGATCAACATATTAATATTGAGACATATTAAAACTATAGGTTAATAATGTTAGAGAATGTAGAAATCCCAAGACAGGTTGAGAAAATCTTGGAGGTGAAATTGTGTCTGTGACAAATTGAGAACTTGTTTCTCTTAAAGGGATAGTTTGACATTTGTGAAAATATAATTCACTTTCTTGCTGAGAGACAGAAGGGACGATACTACTCCCATGTGTGTGTGTTAATGGAGCTAAAGCCATGAGAAGATTAGCTCAGCTTAAGGGACAGATTCACATTTTTTCTGTCTTAAAACAATAGTCAGGAGCCTAAATGAACATTGAAATAGATTTTTCTTGCCATGATCATTCCTCCTGTTCATACTGACCATTAGAAGATCCCCTCACAATGCACTTACAATGTAAGTGATGGGGGCCAAAATCCACAGTCCTCCTTATTATTTTAAAGTTTATCTGAAGCTAATATGAAGCTATAGCCATCCAAATTAATCAAATCAAGTAGATATCTTTCAAAGTTACAGTCTTTTTAATGCCACAGTAAAGGGTGAAATCAGGAAAAAGGAACATTTTCTTTACAAAAGGATTCTACTTTATCAAGGGTATAAGATAGATGTAAGATGTAAGAAACTGACAGTACTTTTTTTTTTCTTACCATTTTATGCATGAGTTCAATACCCATGCTACTATTCTTATGACCATTCAGCAAATTTACACTCAAAATCATTTTATTCCTTCATGGTTCAAATCCTCATTGTGATTCAATGTTTCCTGCTGCATTCACAGTGGATTTCTGCCATGAAGTTTCTTAGCAATCGAATTGCAGCGGAAAGAGAGACATCCAACAGCCTGCAGCTTTTCCCTCCAGAGACTCTTCATTTCAGCTGTGATCAATGTGGCGTAACCAAACACACATTGAGTCAAACCATCCCTCTAGGTGAGAACGGATATGTACGGATAAAAAAAAAACACCTCAGGGCAGAGGGAGGAGGATAAGACTAATTGTGTATGGCTTATTCATACAGATGTGTTGACAATGATTGATGCAAATGTTTTGATATCTCTCTAACTGTAACTCGAACTTCCTACATTGTACAGTGAAATCATAAAGTTTAATCTAATCAGATTGATGTCAGTCCATCTCAGCTAATTCTCCATACATGTAAACCGTGTCATTGTTGATTTTCTGTCAGCAAGTTTGGAATTTCTACAGTTAAAATGGTATTTGATGCAAATTGTTTGGCTTAACTAATGTACCTGTTTGGCAGTAAACAGAGGGAAAGAAAAAAGAAGAAAGACAGGGAAATGGATAATAGAGACTAAAAAATAAAAGCAGATTTGGTGCTCCTGCTGAGTTTATTATCAGAGCGCACCTGTTCACCACCTATACAGCTTGTGCCTCTAGCAGACAAGGCCAGACTGAGCGTAAATGTGTGGATATGTGTGTGTATGTGCACTGGTCCAATCACTATGACTGTCTGCTCCCAAACTCACCCATTTGTCAAGACAAACGAGTGATGCAGGAAGGAAGGTGGATAGGGTGGCAAACCTCCAGCTACAGCCAAAAAAAGAAAAAAGAAATAAAACAACACAGTGTACTTTTTTTTTTTTACCTGGAAGTGGGAAAATGGGTTTTGTCAACAAATGACCCATCTATTTCCCCTCACATCAATGGACTCATAGCACTTGATTTATCTTCTCTGTATTGAAAGCAATGGAGTAAAAAAAGAGAAGGAGAGAGAGCAAAGCCAGGATGGGCTCCTGGTGCCTTTTAAGTCTTGTGAGAATAACCATCACAACAGCTCAAATGTTTCTCTGACTGCATGTGATTAATGGTGAACCTCTGATCAGGAAAATTTCATCTTAACCACTCCAAACAAGTCAAACAGTAAACACAAGATCTATTCTCATGATGGCAGATGGTGGGGCATCACCAGCTAAACTGCATTTTCAAGGCACACACTTGGTTCTTTTCTTCTCTGTGCCCATTTGGTATTTTGGTTACCGTGAAATCATTTGTGCGGAAAGAAATTGGTATCAAGAGTGTCACTGAAAAAGCACATGTACTGCTCTATTTGCAGGGCAGTGTGTGTGAACATATCCTTTTGAACAATTATATAGTCTTCTCAAGCAGTAAAAATTAAAGATCCCCTCTGGACATGTTTTAAGGTGTATATAAAATAGTTTCTTTGAATAATAATTTTTGTCCAATATAGTTTTTCCACAAAAAAGTTCAATTATCTTGTCAAAATCCTTAAAATGACATCTCCTTCTCCCTCTCTCTTCGCTTGATCCGGTCTGTTTGTTATTGTGTCTCACCAAGCGAGACTTCGTGAGACACAATAACAAGCAGACTGGATCAAGTGAAAGGTAAAGAAAAAAGTTTGATTTCTCTGTAGAGATCCTTTCCATAACGTTGTCAGACACTTATAATAACAATCTGAGCCTGTCAGTGGCAAAAACAAGCACTTTTTGTGGATGTACATTGACAGGGCGCAATTGAGTTGGGTGGGTGTATGTGGTTTGTCCAAGTGGTGTTGCTGTACCTAGCTGTCCAAGATGGCAGACCCGCTTGCACATGCACGACACGCGTTTGTCATGCTGGTTTTGTTTCCTGACAGATCACGGATTTTAGATCATTGCGCAGTGCTGTAATTATTTAGGCTACACAATAACATTACCATTAACAAATATATATTCTTATAAAATAATATTACAATTAAAAAAATATTAAAATTGCAATTAAAATAGCCTATTTAATTCAAGCTTGCTGGGCCACTCAGAGGTTGCCTCTGGACCGGATGTGGACTGCAGGCCTCCAGTTGAGTAGGCCGGATCTAATGTTATATAATTCTGATCTGTTGAGTGAGATGTAATGCAAATAGAGCTTTACACTTATCAGCTTCGCCACAAATGAAATCAGCCTCCAATGGTAGCCACTGCATGACCCACAAGTACTCACTACATCACCACCACCTATTTTGTGAAGACCTACGATGAATTTTACTGTGCCACTGTCTTTGGTTTCCTCTTTGTAAGAAAGCCTTTATTTTACTGTTGAAGATAACCTGAATGCTGCATAAACCCCACGTTTCTGGTATTCACCATCTAAAAGCTGAGGTGAACAGAATAATTGGTGGTATTTATTGTATGATAGTTAAAAAAGTATTAAGTATCAGAAAGCAGAAGTGAACATTAATTTTTGTAACACACTGTAAAGTTAGATGCTAGAGAGAAAGATGGGAAATTAGAGAGAACATGAAAAGAAAGCCAATTATTATAAATTTGAGTTAAATGGGACTTTCTGCACCAGACCCGGTGCTCATTTGTTTTTAAGAGTAATTTATAGTTTGAGGGACTGAGGGTGGAGACTTATTGTGTTTATGCTCATTTCTTATGCACACCTCCTCTGGCACTGAAGCTATTTGCTTTGTTCTGATCAATAATTATTCTTCTTTTCTAATGTTAATTGCATTTGCAGTATGAATTATATCAAAGGTAACAATATACGATGCATGCATTTATGTAAATAAATTTAGAGTTTTTCTGCACATGCAATCAGTAACAAACAAGCCTGGGTTTCCTACATGTTTGTGCCAGAAGACCAAGCTGCATTGAATGTCACTGGAACCAGTCCAAGTTAAGGTAGTCTAATTGGCCTAAATGTATTCTACCATATGTAACTCAAAGGGAATTAATGGTTTCATACAACTTGGGTCTCATTTTCGTAGGTTTGATCATCATTCTTGTCTGTATAGATTCAGACTAAAGTTATTGCTTAGAACATTGCTAAAACTTCAGATGGAGTAAGAAACATGAGCAGTTAGACAATGTTCAAGTTTCAAATAAACTGTTCATCCTGAAGGAGAGATCTCTGGTGTTTCTCCCTTTCTTTTTACCCTGTAAAAGATATAATCCTTAAGAATTTAGTCCTGGTTGATTGGGTGACACCTGTAGTTGTTGGTGATAATGGCATGTGCATTTTAAAAACATAGATTGCAGAGGTTTGTTCAATATGACACCTGTATCATGCACAAATGCACATGTGCGATGGAATGCTCAGCACAAAAGCCAACGAGGAAGCAAGAAACCTTTATTGGCTTAAGTGCTGAGCGAGCAATTTTTATTCATGAATAGTTGCCATCTTGGAGGCCTGTATTGAGTTCTTTTAATACATCCATGCAGCCAATATGTGCATGCATTGTTTCCTATGACTCCCTTATTTGTGGGTATGTGCTACTGGCAGACTTCGCCGGTAAGAGTAAAAACTACTCTGTCGAGATGCAATTACAGAATGCAAATACATTAAATGGCTGTCACGAATGGAATTTGATATACTATTTTAAGGATTATAATGTTAAAGGTTTTTGACTTGACTTAACTTGATGTCTCACCTGACCACTTGTGTTTCTTGCCACTTCAGACTTTGATTTAGTGATTTCACTGTTTTCCTAGATTTGATAGTTACTTTGGTCAGTACATTGTAATCATTCCCAATAAAAAGGATTTGTAATGAACCAGTATTTTCCCTTTTTATTAATTACTTCTAAAAAAAATGAAAGGAAAAGGAGCATTGGGGGGCAGTTGCCACCACTGGTGCCCCCAAGGACAATGAAATGCCCTCATGGGTGTTGTAATGGGGTGACCTGGAGGTTCTGTATGGGTGCCCTTCTAGTGCACAAAAAAAAGAAGAAAAAAAGGTAAAAAGTGCAATTTAGGGTTCCTCTAAGTCTAACATACTGAAGTGCAGAACTGGGTCTCTTTTCAATGAAAAAAGTGCACTGTATGGGAGAAAAACATTGTGAAATGGGTGCCCATGGAATGTATCAGGTGCCCTTTATATTTTTAGCCCCTGTCCCTGAGACAGCCTGAATCCACCAGTGCTTAAGGGTAAATAGCAAATAACAGGATACATTACAGATAGAACAAATCAATAATCTGTATTTAAACACAAAACATCTGAAAGCTACAGCACATTTGATTAATGAAAAGTATAAAAAATATATAGAAAATGAAAGCATGTATGGATATTGTGTAAAACAGGAGCATTATAGCATGAGAGAAAGAAAACAAAATACTAAATGTATGATTTCAATATACTGTATACTAAAATAATGTGAAATGTAAGCAGTGTCATGTTGATCAAGATAATTAGATATTACAGTCAACATCAATGTCATGATGCATGCTTTCCTGAATGCCTGCTTGCTTCTCAAATGGATTACCTCCTAAATTATCCCTCTTCACAGACTCACTTGAAAATGTATGAGAACGTCATTCATTTGGCATCACATAAATAATTTACTCGGGTTAGTCACTGAAGCATAGCTCAGACTATAAATCAAAACTTGTGTGTGTGTGTGTTTGCACTAAATGCCTATGTACACTATGTACACTGTATTGTGCGTGTGTTTGTGTGAGCAGGCTTTTAAAACAGAATATTAAAACATTAAACTTGACAGAATGACAGACTGTACTGCGCAGGGTGTTGTGGATAATTGAAATGCCAAAATCTCAAGATGGCTGCTTCATTTTAACATGGATTTACAGCTTTCATCACAAGTCATTAATGCTGAAAATATATTATGAGGAAGCTGTAAGGGAATTCATTTATCTGAGTGAATATTCACCTGATAAATCTGTCATCTCGAAGTTGACTGAAACAGGGTCCCACTGCATTTTCTCTGACACATATCAATAGAAAATGGGCAGTAATGGACAGAATGGATGAATTTCATCTGGACCATTTGGTGTCCCGAATTCTACTTAACCAAATACTTTCCCTGCAGGATAGAAAATGACACGACAATCTTCTTTTTTTACTTAGTAAGGCTATTTTTCAGTGAAGTGGGCTTACATGGTGGAAAATGTTACAATATATTGTATATTATATATACAGTGTCTAATAAATATTGAAGATAATATGAATAAAGATTTGAATATGTTTCTTAACTACATACAGTAATATCTGTGTTTGGTAGATTTCCTAATTTCACTCCATTCTGTAGACTGTATATAAAGATGGATGTTGTGATTTGTGACATCACTCATTGGTTTGCATTGGAGCCCATTTGAAGCCCAGAATTGCAGCTCATGGTCGGCAGCATCTCTTCCGTTTGGAGCCAAGACCTTCCAAATAAGGAGTGTGGGGTGTTGTCTTTCACACTCTGGAAACATGCCCCGCTACCTCAGACCTTGGGCTAACATTAGCTACTTTAGCTATATTGTGCTAACAGGGCAGATATCGTAATCAAGTAACATTAAACTTACTGAAATATTGTACCAACAGTCTGACTTGGTGCGAGTCCTGGAGCTGGGGAGAGCAGCAGATGAGCTAACTGTCAATCACAGCTGTCAATCAACACCCACATGGCAGACATCAAAGCTACTATAAGTCTTCAAATCTTATTAACAGAGCAATAATTTCCAAAATGACCACCACAGTTATTAGAGGCCCTGAATTTAGTGATTGAGATCACAATGACTTGTTGAAAAAAAATGATTGACTTAGTAGAGAGAGTTGAAAAGTTCTAGAGGAGTTGACACTTTTTGAATGGGAGTCAGTTGGAGTCAGCTTCTAGTGGTCTGCGATGGCATTACACATTACATCCACATTGGCTTCAGCTTCAAGTTGTTGCTGCTTGCTCCATTCACTGATTTTTGAAATACAAAGTGTCCAATGGTATGTGAACATCTGTACATTAATCTTTTATGAGAAGGTTTTCCACAAGACTTTGGAAACTGACCACAGGTTTGTTCACATTCAGCAACAACAGCGTTAGTGATGTTGGGTACAGATGTCGGGCCTGCCTTCCAAGTCATAGGTTGTCAAAGGGACAAACGTCATCACATGCAACAGCTGTGGGGACCACTACATTGGTGAAACGGCAAGGACCCCTCAACACTGAAAATACAAGACCAAAACCAGTCACATGATTGACTGGGAAGGGGTCAAAGTCTTTGACCAGGAATCAATGGAGGGCTGGAGGAAAATCAAGAAGGCCATTTCACATCCAACACCAGAGCCAGTCTTTAAAGAGAGAGGACTTATCACCAACCCTTTTCCCCAACATACCACCTCCTTTTAATCAGGTGACTGACTGGTGAACGGACCTTAGATTAAGATTACTTTGTCAAACATCAGTCAGCAGTCAAGTTCTTCCACATCGAACTAGAAAAAACTTTAATTTATGGATCTGGTTATGTGAATGGAAGCATTGTCATGTTGAAACAGGAAAGGGCCTTCCCAAGACTGTTGTCACAAAGTTGGTTTTTGTCGGATTTTTGGATATTGTATGCTTCAGAATCAAGATTCTCCTTTACTTGAATGAAGGGGCCTAGCAAAACCATAAAAAACAGCTGCAGCCCAAAAATACACAAGAAGTACTTTTGGTCCTATAGTGTAATTTGGAGTCATGACGTTCCTTCTGTCTGTGTGTCTCCTGCACACACCACTGAGGCACATACGCACACAATAATGTCTCTAATCCTGTTGAGAAGAAAAAAATAAATCTCTTTTTGTGGCATGGTAGGATAAACACACACACACATCCGGAAGGACAGAAAAGAAAGAGGCGAACCGACAAAGAAACAATCAAACAAACAATAATATCCTACTTGTAAAGGAGAAGAAAAATAATAGAGACAAAGCAAAAGGCACATAAAAGCAGAAGTGATGTGACAGAGGACAGCAGAGTCACACACATACAGTAATCATATTCCTTCCTGAACAATATACAACTTCCATTCCAGCACATTTTATTTCATTTTTCCGAGGGAACACAACAGACTGCTCTTATCAGTTATATGAGTTATATCATCTCCACAGTGCATGATAAAAAAAAAGACATACTGAGAGGATGGTGCGATGAATCCTCACAGAGAGAATTCATCTCTTCAGCCTATTACGTGTCATCTTGTTCCAGTGGTCAAATAGGATTCCTCTTTATTTGACAGAACATAATAAGAAGTTCAATTTGAGATAAGCTGTGACCAGCTTGGTGCTTTTTTAAAAAGGACCAGAGCAGCCAACAGGCCTTAGAAATGGTGCTAAATCAAGTCAGTGGGGATTACAGCTCAAGATCCGTGTCATGGGAAAACCTTGGCTCTACTTACTCCAAGTGAGTAGAGCCAAGCTGTAAACTAAACTCCAAGTAAAGCTGTTAGAGAGTCTGTTTTTAAATTGTTTTTAGCATAAAACAGTTATAGTGTAAGACAATGATGCCTGGTGTTTTCTCACTAAGAAAAGTCTAACAAAACTTGTGGATGCGATGCGGTCTCCATAACAACGCCCCATCCTTGCCCAATGAGCTGTCGTGACATTACAAGCATCCCCTGACATTTCACAGTTTGGGCAAAAGGTCACAAGTCTTGGGCTAAAGAAGAAGAAGTGAAGGAGGAGAAGAGGTCAGAGAGGATTGCTGCTTCTCTTCATCCCGAGCCCTGGAGGCTCTCCCTTTTATCGATTGACCCTAATATGTTTGTTAGTTCTTCTACATGCACCACCTCCGTGTGCGTGCGTGCGCGCACGCACACACACACACACACACACACACACACACACACACACACACACACACACACACACTGCCAGTGAGTGGTGGTGACACAAAAAATCAATTTGCACTGCAGATACATAGGAGCTCTGCAGAGTGATGCATTCACCTCACAGCTCTCTGTGACTCTGAAACTGACGGATGCAAGGCTATGCTATAAAGATAATAAAGATGTTTCCAGTCCAGACTCATGTGGCGCATCTTTTACATAATGTCAAAATTAAAATCATGAGACATGTCATCATGTTTTTATTGGTGACTTCAACCAAATTACAATATTTATTATGTATTTAATATATTTTAGTATGATCTAAAATCTAAATCACAATAAATTGCACATATATCTCACCAAAAATGTAACAGTAAGTATTTTTTAATACATCAGTTTTCTCTCTTTTTAGTATACAAAAGACCAAAAAAGTACTCATGCATGGACATGACAACATCCTGAAGAAGACCCACAGTGGTCAAAACCTTGTCATGTCCATGTGGAATTAGAGAAGGACTGGGAACAATTTGACAAGCAAGTATGCAGGTACTTTTCTGCTCTTTTGTGTAGACTTTGTGCATTTGTCTATGTGCGTTTTCCCACTGATGATTGTTCATTTCAGTATAACCTTTTAAAGATGTTGGATTGGATTTTGCATCAGCTGATTGCTTTAATGTCTGGTTAGATGTCATTTATTTGTCGTAGCTGTTCTCATTTTATTTATATGTGGTTCAGACTATTTATTGAAAACTGTGATGAGAGTAAATTTATGTTGGTAAGAGATTCATATTGTCTGTAATTCAATAAAAATGATATATTGTCCAACCCTAGTGTTTACCTCTGCTGGTGTAATTTGCCATAATTGATTGTCGAGGAGGAGAGGGGGAGCTGTAAACATAAAAACATGATTTCAAAAGGATTAGAATGCTTCATCCAGTTTGTTTTATCCTTGCAGGCACCACTGTTCAATCACTTTATATAACTGTCAATTTTGTCATCCTTTATTACAAGGCTCAGTGGTAGAGTGAAGTGTTGTTTTGCTGATATGTCCGGAGTGTTGGACTGGCTGACAAGATGTAATTATACTGTCTCTCTCTCTCTCTCATCTGTATCCACGATGACTACTTGAAAAGTAATGGCCATTAACGATTAAATAAAGTGTGTACATATACCATTACTGTCAATGTGGAGTCTGCATTTCAAATATTTTTTAGATACTCTGTCACAGCAGTTGACAGCATGAATGCCACAAGGCTCTGCAGTGCAGCTCAGTGTTTCACTGGCACTAGTTTCAGACAAGACTAAAAAGAGTTTACAGCCATGCTAGCAGCTGTGTGAAACTGTTCTTAGGCACAGTGGTGCTTTGCTTAATTGCTAACACGCTCACAATGACAAACATGCTGATGTTTAGCATGTATAATGTTTACCATATTCATCGTATTGGTTTAGTGTGTTATTTGCTATTAGCATTAAACATAAAGTACAGCTGAGGCTGATGAGACTGCAGGTATTTGGTCATAAACCAAAGTATTTGACAAATTAAATTTGACCTGATGATAATTCTAGATGAAAAGTCAAGAGATCAAGTGATTACAATACATCCTGAGGGGAACATGAATGTCTGCACCAAATTTCTTGACAATCCAATAAATAGATGTTGAGATATTTCATAGGATAAGTGAAAAATTTGACTTGTTGGTGGTGCAAAATAAAAAGTGATGGGATCACCAAAGTCAGTAGGATTCATCAGGTGGACACCATGAATATTCGTATGAAAGTTCATAACAATACATCCAATAGTTGTTGAGATATTTCAGTCTGGGCAAAGTGGTGGACAGACTGACATTTCTAAATGGTCCCATTAATTTTCTCCATGGAAAATGTGAAAAATCCCTGTAGTTTTAAGCCTAAACCCAATTAACCAAACACAAGATGAATAAAAGTAAAACAATCACACAAACAAAACAACAACAACACCCCCCTCCCCAAAAAACAAACAAAACTAAACTAAAAATTGATTTTGAACCATCAAATATCTAAAACGTTAAAAATAGTGATAGACTGTACAAACACACATACTGTACATAATATATTTTAAGAGAGAATAAACTACACTGCTATTAATATCGACTCCACTGAAACTTTAGTATGTCCATTATCGTTGTTGTTATAGAACTAAACAAAACAAATGTTACTGTTGTATTTTTTTGTTCAATTACACTTCAGCCTGACCCATAAAGTGAAATTGATTCCTTTGGTTCCACCATAAAGAGGTGGCTGTCTGCCGATCCACCATGTGTTACCTCATCACTGCTTTCTGCATGCATCTCTCTGGATGGAGTAGGCTTTCAGCTGTTCTGCTGGTTTGTTATGATTCTCATATGGATAATAATTACAGCAGCACAGCCTCACTTTGTGTTTTGTACAGCACCAGATGGTCTGAAAATGTGGATTGTTTGAAAATTGCATTGCAGCCTCAAATCCTGAGTTTGAGCATCTGAACAGAGCAGGACTAGATTATAGGAGCTGGTGGCCCAGCTGGCTTTCTGTGTCTGTGCATACATTTGTGTGTGCTACATTATGAGTTAGTTTGAGTCATTAGATGAAACAAACAATCACAAGCCAAGACAGAGCCATCAATTTTCTATTGTGTGTGTGTGTGTGTGCTTTGGGTTAGGGGTTTCTAATGTGCTCCCAGCCGACGGGGTGCCTACATCGTTAGCATTTAGATGACTAGCCCACATGGCATACTGAACAAAGATTAAGATGGTGTCAAATAATTTTTCTCAACATAGGAATCACTTCTCGTGTCGCTGATCATCTTAAAAACCCATCCAAACTTTTTGTTTCACCGCACTACAGTAAGATTTAAAAAAAACTATTGCACAAAATATCCTTCAAGTCCTGTATTTATTATTTATAAATGCAAGTTTGTATCCATATGACTGAATACTTAAGTCAAATCGATTAAAGGAGACGTATCATGAACATTTCTGGGTCTATATTTATATTCTGGAGCTCTACTGGAATATCTTTGCATGATTTACAGTTCAAAAAAACACCTTTTGTTATTATTTGTTGTGTATCTTATACTGGCTCTGTGTTTAGCCCCTCAGTTTGGCCTCTGTCCAAAACAGGCTGCTTTAGCTCCTGTCTCTTTAAGCCCCACCTCCTGATGAGCCCTGATTGGTTAACTTCCAGTTATGTAAACAAACAGTAGTTGCATTTCACTTCTTTTTCTCATTCTTTACTCTAAATGGAAACTTCTCAAATACATCTGTACATGTTCGAGCCTGAATCCGATCTGAAATATGATATCGGACAATGTGAACAACCCGTGGAGCAACCTTAGCAACAAAGGCTAAAGACTGGACTGCTGTTTGTGGGCATATGCAAACAATCTGACATCATCACTAGGAGGAAGTAGAGGTAACTTTGCAAGTGAAGTGTTCAGAGCAGGCTCAAGCCCTGGCTTTTGACTTTCAGGGAGCATTTTACATACATTCACCTTAAGTTTTGGAACTTTGACCATGCTTAACATAGACATCTAACATCATAACAAACATCATAACAGTATAAAAATAACAGACAAACACAAAAAGCATGGTCTGTCCCCTTTAGGCATTTTGCAATTGTTCTTTGCTGCAATAAACTTTATAGAAAGGAACTCAGATGAGATACTTACCGTGCTGCTTGGTAGAGTTTGGTAGAATTATAGTTTGAGTTTCCATGTGACTTGAAGCTTTGGCAAAAGTTTATCAAAGAAGGTCTTTCTCTCATGTTTTGCCATTTCTTCCCATTCTTCTCCATCACCACCACTTTCCCACGTTCCTACATTCATAACTCTGTTGTCACTATATCTTGTACATGTTTTTCCTGCCCAAATTCTTCAAGCCGATCAGTTCTTGGATGCTGTTCTTTAACATCACTGAAAATCTTTGCCTCTTTCTTCAGATAACAACACAAGATGGGCAACACACCACCTCCCCACCAGTACTACCTCCAGGTTGTCTAGAGAGATTAAACTGAGAGTTTCCATCTTTACATCTGCTGGCTTTCCTCTACCAGCACCAGCATCTAGACTCTGGAGGGACCCTGTCCTATCTCCTATCTTCATGTGAGCCAACACTTATTGAAGATGTTTCACATCAATGGAGTGTAATTGCCAAAGGCTGCTAATCTCAATAAATATGGTCACACACTTGCAATTAATCTCTCCTTATTGAAATGTTATTGATGGTTTTTAATTAGCTGCAGTGCCCCTAAACTTGGAAACGATAAAGAGTTTTATTCACTCTTTAGAATAATATCTAGACTCAGAAAATCAGCAAAATGTAACTACTTCATTTTATAAATGACTTAAAATGATAAATTGAATTTTCAGTTTGTTGTCAGTTATCCATTGATTGACTAATTTGCTTTAGTTAGAAATGATTAAACCATATGGACATAACATGTTGCCTGCTGCATGAAACAATCTTCAGTGTTTTAGTATCAGAAAAGAAGCAGAGAAGCTCCATTTTAAAATGAAAATGGTGGTGTTTTGGCTACTCTGTTTTGGCAAGGAGCATCATGGTGATGTGATGAGAGATCAGAGCAGACAGCATCCACCCTGCAAAAAAAAAAAAAAAAAAAAAAAATGGTTTCACTGCTGTTAAAGCGACAAATCTCTTTCTAACAGAGATCAGCCTGGAGTGCCACTGAGACTAAAAACTGTAAAATCTATCAAGAAGGCCAAACCACAGTCCTGGTGAAAGGGAGGTTTTACCAGAAAGAAAAACTGTTCCACTACAGAGATCAGAACCAGCGCCTGGAAGACTAAGACCTCCTTTCCATGCGCATTATCCTGCATCCTGGGTGATCAGAATGTAATCGGATAGTCCCAAAATCTCATCAAAGCCAGGTGTAAAGGAACCAAAGACCCACTGAAGAAATAATCACCTGAACCACTTCTGGAGGTGATCAGCACATCAGGGCATATTCATAAAAAAGGAAGGAATGCAAGTTCTCCCTGGTCCAAATACATCAAGTGCATAAGCAGAAATAATCTAATTATACCACAGATGGACATTAAACAGACAAATAAACAGCCCAAAAATATTTATGATGATGACAATACAGATAAAGGATAAAAGCTGAGGTTGAATTATACAAAACAGCACACTTAATGTATTATCTCATCTTATCTGATATTGCATCTCGACATCAGGTACACTGTGAATGTAACCGAGTAGAATCAAGTATACAGAAATAATTTCAGAGCTGGATCCTAAAAGCTGATACAGGAGAGGAGAGAGACTTTTAGTGCAGCTGAAGTATCCCAGAAGCTTTCAGATTAATGGCGAAAACGAGGAAGTGGAGGAAGTGAAGCGATGGACTGAGACTGGAAGCAGATCAAAGTTGGCTCTCTCTGCTGCTCTGCCTGCACCAACAGGACCTTTTCAGATTTATCATCCCCTAATCGACCATGAGGCTATCAACACCAGCCAATCCTTCAGAGTAAGTAAATGAGAATAAAACTCCAGACTGGTAGTAATATATATGGTAGTGTTTTAGACAAACTTTGTGCGTTGCTGCAATCCAAAGTCATATCTAAGGATTTATGCTGCTTCTTTCTGTAAACCTGGACATTAGAAATGAGAAATCATTGCTAAAGTGTTGCTTTTCAGGTGCTCAGATAAATTCAGACATCCATTGGTTTCCCCTTCCTCATTCCTTTGAGATCCAGGATTCAGTTTGCTCCCATCTCTTTTGAAAGGGTCCAGTTTGGTGACAGAAAAACAGGAAACACATAAAACCACATGAGTAACAGTTTTATAGCTATACTATTGAGCAAAATCAAGTACAGGACACAACTTAAAAACAATAAATCATTTTAAAGCCAGATCAAAATCTAAGCCAGTAGGAGGAGAGGAGATTAATGGTGCGAATAAAAAAGTGGAAAAAATGAGACTAGAAACAGGTCAAGTCAGGTAGATGTTACATATTTTTCCCCAAAATTACAAATCAATGGCACTGCGATCAAACCAAAATGACTTTGCAACATGAATCAATTATGTTAGGACAGCTTTTATAAGACCTGGAATAACACACTGAAACTGAAAGCATAAATACTTAAATCATGCAAATTTATAGTATTTCGAGTGTTAGCTCTGTCAAGTGCAGTAATATGGTAATATTGGGGAGATAAACCAATGCAGATTTTAAGGTTGTCTAGCAATAGATCAATATGGATTTTTTTTTTCAGGCGTTTGTTTTTCTTCCTTGCGTGCTATATCCCTTAATCTAATTCCTACATGCGGCTGTATAAGATGCAAGAATGAAGACCTATAGACCAAAACTGGTCTGTTTCGACTTGCACATAAATGTCACTGTCATCACTGAGCTATAAAGCATCACAGGCTGGCTGGATTAATATTAATGTGCTGTGTGCTGTTTGCTGATCTCGCCTTATATGATTTGTAAGACAGGCACCTCCAGTGTATAAAGGTACTGCCTGGTACAGCTTTAAAAACAGGCATAAAAAACCTCTGCAGTAAACGGTAGCTTACTTATGCCCCGAAGCCACAATTGTTTGTGAAATGGAGTTTGAAAGAGAGGTGTTTCATGCAGTATATTGATTAAAATTGACTGTAGGACAAGTTTGGTCTCTAAATCCTGAGACTTTACCTAAGTTAACTTGTGAAAGGGCCCAAGTCTGGCACTGCTGTGATGTAATTTTAAGTATCTGCAAATATACACTATAATAACAAGCTCATACAAGGTCCAACATATATATATTTGCAAGATATGAAATAAACTGTGGTTTCAAAACAAGAGCAAATGAGAGTTTGGTTTAGATTATCCACTGAAACATATGTGTGTGTGTGTGTGTGTGTGTGTGTGTGTGTGTGTGTGTGTGTGTGTGACAGCTTGTGTTGAAGTGTGGGCTGCAATAGAGACCACAAGATGGCGATGTTTGAGTACATGATGCACAACATCTGTTAACTCCCTCTTTAATTTATGAGTTAATGACATCTATTTAAATCATGAGCAAATTAATTTTATTCAGTCAATGGCATCTATACAACTGACAGCAACATGAAATGAAGGGATGGAAAGATTAGTGGTCCAGACGGTCAGAGTTGATTTATTGGGACAAATATATGAATCATTAAGAGAATTAATGAGCTAAGACTTAATTAAAAGCGCATAGATTCGCAAAAGAGTCAGTTCACTAAACCCTAACAAAATCCCTTTAACGTGATTTGCCACCGAATCATCTTAACTTTAAAAGAAGCATGATATAATTTTGGGAGATAAAGTGCAGCAAAAGATTGATATTTCTTTTACTTTTTATTTAAATGTAACAAATTTCATGTAGATCAGCTAAACTCTCTAACTGACCAACTTTTAAAGCGCATTCGTATCCTCTGCTAAGCATAAGTGATTAAAATGTGCGTATACATCTTAAATATTCTGCATTCTTATAGAAAAACAGAAATTATAGGAAGTTCAGATGCAAATGAAACAACTATGTGCAGAATAAGAGACAGGCCCACATCTTAAAAACCACAAATTGTGTTGTAATCATGTTCTACAACTTATTCACGCCCATTCTCGCAGGTAGGCAAAGCAACCCTAAAGTCGCAGATTTCTGAGTGGAGTTTGGTTTGCAAATCCAAAATGTTGATAACTGACAGCCAGCTCAGAAATCCTGAAAACTCCCCTTAGACCTCTCAGTGATCTGGCTTCCAAAGTCATTTCTAGGGACTTTTCTTGTCTTCACTTATCACTTAAATGACACGAACAAAGCTACAAATGCAGTCTGAGAGACTCTGAATTATGGCGAGCTCCCATACTTTATCAGAGCCAGCTGACGCCCCATGCCTGCTCCGATCCCCACAGTCTGCCAGTTTGCTGATGTCTGGCTTATCAGCGCTGCTGCTGCTGCTGCTGCTGCTTCTGGATGCTGCACGGTGGCGCAGCCCAGATCCAAATGAGGACCTGAGGACGGAAACGTGAGGACAGCGGGTCTGTTGGAAATCAGTAGCCGTGATGGAATAACCCAGAGGAACCCCAGTATACACTCATGGTGTTCATTTGATCTAACTCTATTGAGAATTACTGCTACCTGCCACTCAGCAGACCGTGAGGTCGCTCCTAATAGGATTTTATTGATGCGCGTCTCTCCGGATCAGGTGCTTTGGCATTCCCTTTAACTTACCTGGGATGATTATTTCTGCTGTTTTCTCACCGTGAGCGGCGGCAGGTGGGAGAGTGGATTTAAATTCCAAAGTGAAGAGTTTGGATTTTCTCTTGCCGGGAATTTTTTTTTGAAAAGGAGATGGCAGTTGTTGATTGGAGATGTACGCGCCTTGTTAAACACATCAGTTAATTGTGGATGGATGCTGCCGATGGTATCACAGCTTTTCTAGCAGATGAGTGTATTTGTGAATTAACACCGTGGATACCGCCGTGCTGACAGATCGCTGTGTATTCGCCTGGTCGGGGGAGAATCACTCCGTGGTCTTTCCTCGGGGAAAGTTTGAGACTGGGATGGAGCGAAGGATGCATGCAGCGCACCTTGTTTCAGAGCTCACTGAATGCCCCACACTAATGCTGTAAATAACTGGTGGATGGATTTGTAATTAGGTGTTTTGGTTGGATAACTGGAGAATGTGTATCCAAACTGTGGAGTCCTGCTCAGGCTGGAGGGGAGAGCAGCGGGCATCCCGATCCCTTCCTGGGACCACAGGTGTTCCTTTTAAACAGGTAGGTGATCATTTTCTATTAATGGCCTAACACCAATGAGAAAATTCATATTTGGAAAATCATAACATTGTAGAATCTGCAAGAGCGATGATTCACTACATGCCTGCACTCCAAACTCCATCCAGTAATCTCGCAGATTAGTAATCTTTGCAGCACTGTTTTTCCAACAAATCTTAAAATGACTTTCATTCACCGTTCGTCATTTTATATAGAAGTTATATAATTGTTGAAACTGTTTGCATACATCCACAATCTGTTTTTATGAATATGAAAGTTGTCCACCGGGCGCTGTGAGTCGTCTGAAAAAGTTAAAATTTTAACATGTGCAGCAGTTAAGCGAATTAATTTAGAACAATACAAATACTGATTTATAAAATGTATTTAGTCATGTTATATTAAGTCAAAATCCTTGCTGAAGTACAGTAATGTATGCGTATGGTACACGTCGTCAAACGATTATATTATAATAAAGTTTGGGTGCTCATGAGCTTTGAGCATCTATTAATATGCCTCACTGACCTGAGCTGATGATTTAAAATGTGATATTATACAAATACAAGAAGGCGGTCAGCAAACAATCAGCTCAGAGGAAATCTTGAATGTACCACTGATTTTCTGTTCTTCAGAATTACATTTTACACATTATATTGATTACAATTTGATCACTGATTACAGCTATTCATATATCATTTAGATGTAAAAAAAAAAAAATATGTTGATTCTTAATAAAAAATCCTCTTTTTATATATCTACCTGACTTTTGTGAATGTCCTGATTAGTTCATTAGATTCACTGTGGACTACAAATTTTGACAAGACTGCAGTATCAGAGTAGCCATACATCTATCAGTTCCATAATATGGGCATTTACTACAGTCATAGAGTAGTGTTTACTTTAAAACCATGTCAATAATCCACAATAATGTTTTTTTTGGGCTGCAACTAATGATGAATTTCACTATCAATTAATCTGCAGATTATTAAAATGTGAAGAAATGGCACAATTTTCAAGATCCCTTGATGACGTCTTCGAATGTCTTGTTTTGTCCAATCAACAGTCACAAATCCAAAGAATTTGAGTTTACTATCATGTCTGGCACAGAAAAACTTCAAATCCTCACATTTGAAAAGCTGCAACAGGCAAATGTTTGGCATTTTTGTTTAAAAAAATGACTACAATGATTATTCGATTATCAAAAAAGTTGCTGATTAATTTTCTGTTGATCGACTGAACGATTAATCGACTAATCATTGCAGCTCTAGATTTGTTTGAGAAGTTATTGGTGACTTAATTTATGTGTTCATTTCTATTTTTTTCATAGTGACTCCAAATCCCAAAATGCCGAGCTGTGGGTAGAGAAGCTGCGCTGTGGGTCAAGCTGACCTGTGTCTACCTCCCTGCACCCCCTCTCCTCATCTTTTCCCAGTTTTTCCTCCTTTCTCTTCCCCCTTTCCTTTCCTCCTTTTAGTCCGTATTC